>NW_012119376.1:12570836-12589543 GCF_000951035.1 Colobus angolensis palliatus | reverse complement strand
AGGGAAGGGAAGGGAAGGGAAGGGAAGGGAAGGGAAGGGAAAAGAAAAGAAAGAAAAGAGAAAAGAAAAGTTCCACTCTAGCAAAGGTTCCCTAAAGTAGCCTTGTGACATCTTTATGATCTAACCCCTGACAGCTTCTCCAATCTCATTTAACTCTATGCTTTCTCTACAATCTAACATCTGTAGAGGGAAATTTTCTTGAACGATTTATTTGATGATTACATTTCCTCTTTTATTTTCTTTCTGGACTGTGCTTTATGTGGATGTTGGGTCACCCAAACTGGTCCTCTTACTTATTTCTCTTTTTCTTCTCTCTCTCTCTCTTTTTTTTTTTTTAGACACGGTCTCACTCTGTTGCCCAAGCTACCACTACCATACTATCATGGCTCACTGCAGCCTCAACCTCCTGGGCTCAACTGATCCTCCCACCTCAGCCTCCTGAGTAGGTGGGACTACAGGCATGTGCCACCGTGCCTGGCTAGTTATTTTTTTTTTCCCTCCATCTTATAGGAAGTATCCCTAACTGTACCTTGCCATCTGAATTTTTGTCAACCGAATCTTGCCAACTGAATGTTTCGTTTCTGTTGCCATCTATTTCCTTGTATCTCCATTCTCATTCCTCGCCCCATTTGCAATCATTCTTGCATGTTTAATGCAAATCTTGTTCTTTATGTTCTTGTGTGTCCATCTATTTTTAATTTACATCAAGGCTATTCATATCCCTATCCTCCTCTCTTCCTCTAATCTCTACCTGTCATTCTCCCTTCAGATCATCAGTTTTATAATCAAATATATTACTGTGTTAGTTTTCTGAGGCTGCTGTTCCAATCACCACAAATTTGGTAGCTTAAAACAAGGTCCTGGAAGCCAGAAGTTCGACGTCAGTTTCACTGAGCCAAAATCAGGTGTCAGCAGGATCATGTTCCCTCTAGAGGCTCTAGGGAAGAGTCTGTTTCTTGCCCCTTGAAGTTTCTAGTGACTATTGGCATTTTGTGCCGCATCACCCTAATCTCTGTCTCTGTGATCACTGTGCCTCTTCTCTTCTGTGTGTAATCTTTGTTGGCCAGTCTCTTGTAAGGATATTTTGAATGAATTTAGGGTCCACCTAGATGATCTCTTCATCTCAAGTTCTCCAATTTAATCACATCTGCACAGACCCTTTTTTTTCACATAAGGTAACATTTACAGGCTCCAGGGATTAGGATGTGGATGTAACTTTGCAATCCATTATCAGCCTACCACAATTACCTATTCATAGACATATATACACATATAGAGCATTTTTTTCTTTACAAACTAAAATGGAGTAATATGGTCTTTGTTAAATGCCACCTCCTCAGAGAAATTCAGTCTTTTTTATTATTTATTTATTTAATAATAGAGATGAGGTTTCACCATGTTGCCCAGGTTGGTGTCAAACTCCTGGACTCAGGAAATCCATCTGCCCTGGTTCCCCAAAGTGCTGGGATTACTGATTACTGCCGTGAGCCACCACACCTGACCGAGAAATTCATTCTTTTTTTTTTTCTTTGAGATGGAGTTTCACTCTTATTGCCCAGGCTGGAGCGCAGTGGTGCCATCTTGGCTTACCTCAACCTCTGCCTCCTGGGTTCAAGTGGTTCTCCTGCCTCAGCTTCCCGAGTAGTTGGGATTACAGGCATGCGCCACCATGTCTGGCTAATTTTGTATTTTTAATAGAGACGGGGGTTCTCCATGTTGGCCAGCCTGGTCTTGAACTCTCGACCTCCAGTGATCCGCCTGCCTCAGCCTCCCAAAGTGCTGGGATTACATGCGTGAGCCACCTCGCCCGGCTAAGAAATTCATTGTTATCCCCTTATCCAAATACAGCCCCAGTCATCCTTTGTCCTTTCACCTTTCTATTTTTCTTCCTAGCACTTCTATCAGTCAGGGTTCCCTGTTGCTAATTTAAAAAAGCAACGTTGGCTAATTTAAGCAGAAAATGAATTTATCATTGATTATTAGGTAACACATAGTATCATCAGGAGGATCACGCATACCACTTAGAGGCTAAGTGCCTAAAGTCACACCACCTAAGTGGTCCAGTAAGCATGGCACTGCAACCCTGCTGGACGTACATCTCCAGCACATGCTGCCAATACCACTGGAGCCAGGTATAAGACACTGTAGTTAGAATACCATCCCCACTCCTCAAGAATGCTGCCACTCTCACCAGAAGAGATTTTAGGTGGTGTTGGCTTCTTCCACTCACTTGCTTCCACTGCATATCAAGACCCGATGTGTTTGAAGTCAGGCAGTAAAAAGTGTCCAACTACGTTCTTCTTTTTCAAGAGTGGTTTGAATATTTTGGTTACTTTGAATTTCTAGAGAAATATCACAGTTAGCTCTCATATTCTCCAAACAACCTGGTGGAATTCTTACTGGTATTTTTTTGACTCCATGTATCAATTTGGGGAGAACTGATATTGAATCACTATTAAGCTTTTAATCCATGAACACAGTATATCTCTCCAATTATAAAGATATTTCTTTCACAACATTTTCACATTTTTCACGGTGTAGGTATTATATGCCTCATGTTAAATTTATTCCAAAACACCTTAGTTTTAGAAGCTACTAAAAATGGTATTTTTACATTCAAATTTCCAACAATTTGTTGATTATATATAAAAGTAAATGAACTTTTTTTTTTTTTTTATTTTATTTTTATTTTATTTTTTTTGAGGCGGAGTCTCGCTCTGTTGCCGGGACTGGAGTGCAGTGGCGGGATCTCAGCTCGCTGCAAGCTCCGCCTCCTGGGTTTACGCCATTCTCCTGCCTCAGCCTCCCGAGTAGCTGGGACTACAGGTGCCCGCCACCTCGCCCGGCTAGTTTTTGTATTTTTAGTAGAGACGGGGTTTCACCGTGTTAGCCAGGATGGTCTCGATCTCCTGACCTCGTGATCCGCCCGTCTCGGCCTCCCAAAGTGCTGGGATTTCAGGCTTGAGCCACCACGTCCGGCCATGAACTTTTGTATGAATATGGTATCCTGCAATCTTGCTAAATTCCCTCATTAGTTCTGGTCATTGTTATATAGATTCTATTAGATTTTCTACATAAACAATTATGCCATCTGTGAATAGAGTTTTACTTCTTCCTTTTTGAAATGTACGCTTTTGTTTCTTTCACTTATTTTATTGCACTGACTAGGATGCCCAGTAAAATGGTGAATAAATGTGGTGGGAATGAGAGCCTCACTTTGTTCCCAATCTCACAGGAAAAACACTTGGTCTTCCACTATAAAGTATGAAGTTAGCTGTAGATTTTTCACATGTGCGTTTCAGAAGATTAAGGATGCTACCTTCTATTCCTAATGTGTTGAGAAATTTTAAAATGAATTTGTGTTAAATTTTATCAAATAGTACTTCTGCGTCTATTGTACATGACTTTTCTTCTTTATTCTGTTAATATAATAAATTACACTGATCAATTGTCTAATGTTAATTGTCTAATGTTAACCTTGCATTCTTGAGATAAATCTTGCTTGGTCAAGATGTATTCTCTTTTTTATATATTGCTGGATAAATTTGCTAATATTTTGTTAAAGATTTTTTGTATACGCTTATGAGTAATGTTGATCTGTAATTTCTTTTTATTTTCTTTTGTCAGGCTTTGGTAGTAAGTAATTCTGCACTCATAAAACAAGTCAAAAACTTCCCCTCCTCCAGTATTAGCATGTATTAATTTGAGAAGATAGTCTACTTACATATAAGGTAAGTATTGATGGGATTGGGTTTACGTCTACCATTTTACTATTAGTTTTATATCTTCCCATCTTTTTTTATTCATTTGTTTCTTTTTTTTAACCTTATTTTGGCTTATTTGGGAAAAAAAGATTTTGAAATTCCATTGCAATTTATATGTTATCATTTTAGCTATAATTCAACTATTTTTAGTCGTTGCTTAGGGATTACAATACACGCATTCTTAACTCTCCTGGTCCACTTAGAGCTAATATTGTAGCACTTCATGTAAAATGTAAGATACCTTGCACATTGTTAAGACTCATACAGATGGCCTTACCCAGCAGCCACCTCTTCTCCGTTCATCCTTCATTCTTAGTTGTCATACGCATTATATCTATGAAGACACAAAGTTCATCATACAATATTATAATTTTTACTTTAGCCATATGTACTGTTTAATCAAAAAGAAAAATATTCTGAAATTTACTCACATATTTACCATTTTCAGTGATCTTCATTCCTTCTGGAACATCTAAATTTTCCATCTGGTATCATTTTTCTTCAACACGAGTAACTTTCTGTAACATTTCTTCAAGTATGAGTCTTTTGGTGATTAGTTCTGTTAGTTTTTGTTTAGCTCTGAATGTCATAATTTTGTCTTTGTTCTGGAAGGGCCTTTCATTGAATATAGAAATATGGGTAGAAAGTTGTCTTTCAGCCCTTTCAAAATGTGATTCTGTTATCATTTGGCTCCTATCTTTTGAGAGATATTAGTGGAATTTTGTATTATTGGTTTCCTGAATGTAATACATCTTTTTTCCCCCTAAATGCTACTGTAATTTTATCTTTGAGTTTTAACATCTCACTTATGATATGCCTAGGTGTGTATACGTGTGTGTATTTATTCTTCTTGCGGTTCACTGAGCTTCTTGAATCTGAATTTATGTGTTTCACCAAATTTGGGAAGGTTTTGAACACTATTTTCTTTCTTTCTCTCTCTCTCTTTTTTTTCCTTTGAGATGGAGTTTCGCTCTTGTTGCCCAGGCTGGAGTGCAGTGGCGTGACCTCAGTTCACTGCAACCTCCGCCTTCCAGGTTTTAAGCGCTTCTCCTGTCTCAGCCTCCTGAGTAGCTGAGATTACAGGAATGCTCCACCATGCCCAGCTAATATTGTATTTTTAGTAGAGATGGAGTTTAACCAAGTTAGTCAGGAGTTCAACTTGGTTAAATTTGGTTAACCAAGTTGAACTCCTGACCTTATGATCCACCTGCCTCAGCTTCCCAAAGTGCTGGGATTACAGGCATAAGCCACCGTGCTACCCTATGTATGTGTAGTTCAGGGTTCAGCCAGAGATTGAGGCAGAGTATACATGGAAAATTCTGGTTTTCCCCTCTCTGGCTCTCTCCTTTCTAGGATTTCCCCACTTTCTTCAATTTCCAGTGCCATGGTTATTCTAAACTCTTGTGATGGTTAATACTGGGTGTCAACTTGATTGGACTGAAGGATACAAAGTATTGATCCTGGGTGTGTCTGTGAGCGTGTTGCCAAAGGAGATTAACATTTGAGTCAGTGGGCCGGGAAAGGCAGACCCATCATTAATCTGGATGGGTGGGCATCATCTAATCAGCTGCCAGTCTGGCTAGAATATAAGCAGGTAGAAAATGTGAAAAGAGAAACTGGCCTAGCCTCTCAGCCTGTATCTTTCTTCCATGCTGGATGCTTCCTTCCCTTGAACATTGGACTCCAAGTTCTTCAGTTTTGGAACTCAGACTGGTTCTCCTTGCTCGTCACCTGCAGATGGCCTATTGTGGGACATTGTGATTGTGTGAGTTAATACTTAATAAACTCCCCTTATATATATGGTTCGGGTGCGGTGGCTCACGCCTGTAATCCCAGCACTTTGGGAGGCTGAGGTGGGTGGATCACCTGAGGTCAGAAGTTTGAGAGCAGCCTGGCCAACATGGTGAAACCCCGTCTCTACTAAAAATATAAAAATTAGCCAGGCATGGTGGCGCATGCCTGTAATTCCAGCTACTCAGGACGCTGAAGCAGGAGAATTGCTTGAACCCAGGAGGCAGAAGTTGCAGTGAGCTGAGATCATGCCATTGCACTCCAATCTGCGCAATGTGGGACAGAGCAAAACTCTATCTCAAAAAATATACATATATACACAAAATATATAGATATAATATTTTATGTTATATGTTATATACATGTATAACATATAGAATATAATATATAACATATAAAATATATATTGTAGTATGTTATATATATTTATATATATATAAAATATATATATATTCCATTAGTTCTGTCCTTCTAGAGAACTCTGACTAATACAACTCTGTTCTCTGGTTTTTAAGGCATTACAACTGAGGAACTCTATTAGTTGTTCCATGTAGCACTGACTAAGGGTGTCCTCATGCTAACACTCATAAAAATGGAAAATAAGCCAGTGTCATTCCTTCCTCTCAGTGTTGGTCCCCACATCTATCCCCAACTTCTGTCACTCTCCAGTGTCTTCAGGTAGTTATTTTTTGTTTTGTTATATTTTCAGAGTTACATTAGTTATCTGTAAGAAGGATAGTCTCGCAGAACCTTCCACTAATTAATATTTGTTGTATTTTATTAAACTAATAATCTGTGATAGATTGAGTGAAAAATCCTCAGATAGATAGTCATTTTGTAAATGGCTGCCTTAAGAGACTTTTGATGAGGTCCTATAACCCAGATCCCTGGAACTATTCCATTCCTACCATTCCCTAGACCTGACTGCTCAAACAAATCGTTCTATTCTTACTATTCCCTAGACCTGGCTGCTCAAACAAACTGTTCTATTCTCTGAGCCATCCAGTACATTTCCAACAAATTCATTTTTTAAATGTTGGCCACAGCTCATTCTGCTGCTTGGAAAGAATTATCACTGATACAGTATTATTCAAATCTTCTACAATGAACATGCGTACTTGTTCTAATATTTAAAAAGCAATAGCTGTTATTTACAAATAAAGACATCATCTGTAAGTTGGAGACATAGGAGGGAGGTGGGCATAAACTACAGCTCATAGTCATGTGGATAAAGTCAAGTGAAATCAGAAAACTAATATAGCAGACAGCATAGATGTTCAACATTTACTAACAGTGAAAATTGTTTGAAAATAATGATGTAGAATACTGAAACCGAAAAAGCGCTTAAGGGTATCTCGTATAATTGCCTACTTCATTTTGCAGATGAAGTACTTGAGATCCAGAGATTAGAAGTCTCTTGACCAAGGCTACAGAGTCAGAAAATGATAGAGAGGAGAATCTACATCAACGAGTCCTTGAATCACCAGTCTGCCCTTCACATTCATTTGTAGCGTTAGAACCAGTTATAAAAATAGGACTTTTTTTTTTTTTTTTAATGTAGTTTCAGTTATAAGGATAGGAGTGGTACTGGCTTCATTCTAATGATTACCTAATAAGAAGTGCAGGCATCAAATACATTTTAGAGCATCAGGACCCATTTTCAAAAGAAATGTTGCACAGATAACAGCAGAGGAAGCAGCAGAAAGGGCTGGAGTCTCACCCACACAAGCTCTCTTTGTATCCTAAGGGAATCAATTTAATGTTAATTTAAGCTTTGCTCTACCCGCCACTGCTCTTTATTTCATTTATAAATTACTGTGTAGTGACCAGGTGCGGTGGCTCATGCCTGTAATCCCAGCACTTTGGGAGGCTGATTCGGGTGGATCACCTGAGGTCAGGAGTTTGAGACCAGCCTGGCCAACGTGGTGAAATCCTATCTCTACTAAAAATACAAAAATTACCCAGGTGTGGTGGCAGGTGCCTGTAATCCCAGCTACCTGGGAGTCTGAGGCAGGAGAATTGCTTGAACCCGGGAGGCGGAAGTTGCAGTGAGCCAAGATCGTGCCACTACACTCCAGCCTGGATGACAAAGTGAGGCTCCATCTCAAAAAAACAAAACAAAACAAAACAAAACAAACAACTATAGTTGGTTTATAATTAGTTTATTTATAAAAATCAGCCGGGTTTGGTGGCAGACGCCTGTAATCCCAGCTACACAGGATAATACTTATAAAGTATTATCTCTAATTATATTCCATAGTATGTTTGTTTAGTTTCCATGAACTCTAAGTCAGCCCTGTAGTGTGTTACAGTACCCAAGAGTTCTGGGTAACATCTGGTAGCAAAAAAAAAAAAAAAAAACAGAAGTGGATGCTTGGGCACAGTGGAGTTCAAGATTGGCCTGTGCAACATAGCAAGACCCTGTCTCTAAAGAAAGAAAGAAACAAAACCACCAGATAAAAACTACAAAAAAAGCAGGTGAAGATACATTCTTACTGAGACTTGTGAAAACTTAGATGATAATTACACAAAACCCTCCAAAAATATAAGCTATTAGCACAGGCTTCATACTTAGCTATACAATCATCTAACCCCATTCTCCCCTACAACCTTGTTTTCACTTAATAAACATGTTAACTTTACAAGCTACTACCGACAGCCTTTATTGGTCTATTCCACTCTTGCTAATCCATCTGCTTTCTTATTTTCTGTTTTTTTTTCTCTCTTTGCCACTTCTCTTTTTCCTTTAATTCTTCCTTTGATGTAATGGGATTCTATTCAACTCTTTCTTCAGCTATGACTAATTTTTCTTCAGTATGTTTAAAACTACATGGTATAATAAATGAGAGTTAAGCCTATATGTTCCTGAGTTGCAGCAGTATAGTATTTTTTAATTTTTTCTCCTATTTCTTATCACTCATCCATCGTATTTGGTTTCTACTCCCTACTCCAAAGGTAGGGACGCTTGAAGTTTTCCAATTAAAAGTGATTTCCTGGGATGCTCAAAGCTTCCAACTAACTCACAACAGATGCTAATTTATTACGGTAGTCCTCAACATGGCTTTCCTTTAAGTATGACATCTACCCAAGAGGCTTTTTTAAATTTTGTTTATTTTTTTTGAGATGGAGTTTTGCTCTGTGGCCCAGGCTGGAGTGCAATGGCGTGATCTCGGCTCACTGCAACCTCCGCCTCCCGGGTTCAAGCGATTCTCCTGCCTCAGCCTCCCGAGTAGCTGGGATTACAGGCGCCCACCACCACACCCAGCTAATTTTTGTATTATTAGTAGAGACGGGGTTTCACCATGTTGACCAGACTGGTCTCAAACTCCTGACCCCGTGACCTGCCCGCCTCAACCTCCCAAAGTGCTGGGATTACAGGCTGAGCCACAGCACCCGGCCCCAAGAGGTTTCTTTAATCTTATTTCACTCAGTGAATTCATTCAGTACACATGTGTTTAGCCTCCAATATGCAATTCACTGTACTAAGTGCTGGATGGTTTAGGACAGGAGAAAGGTAATATTTAAGAACTTTTCCATGTATTTTCATGTTAAGTTCTTTATAAGGTAAATTACTTTACAGGCATAGTGGTAAACACTTTAAATCCTATCTCATTTAATCCTCACAGAAATATTATAGCATTACCACCATTTTACTAGCTCAGAAAGAAAATAACTTGCCGAAGGTCACAAAGTAAGCTGGAATTTTAACCCTACACAGTTGGGTCCTCCTGACCGATTATGTCTCAGCCCGGTTTTTCTCTCCAGCTCTGGTCTTCCAAGTAAGTTTTTTTGCAGTTCATTTCAAAAATGCTTTCTTCCATTTGATCATTCTATATCTCCTCCTTCTTTGTCATCTGTTATGAGTTGAACTGTGTTCCCTCAAAATTCACATGTTGAAATCCTAACACCTTCTACTTCAGAATAAGACCTGATTTGGAATAGGTTTGTTGGAGATGTAATCAGTTAAGACGAGGTCATACTGGAGCAGGTGGGCCCCTAATCCAATATGGCTGATATTCTTATAAAAAGGAAACATTTGGAAGCAAACTCAGACATGCACACAGGAAGAACATCATGCAAAGATTGGAGTTATGCTAACACAAGTCAAGGAACACCAAGATTGCCAACAAACCTCCAGAAGCTAGGAAAGAGGTGTGAAATGGATTCTTCCTCACACTCTCAGAAGGAACCAACTCACCCAACACCTTGACTTCAGACTTCCAGCCTTCAAGACTATGAGATAAGAGATTTCTGTTGGTTAAGCCACCCAGTTTGTGGTACTTTTTTTTTTTTGAGATGGAGTCTCGCTCTGTCGCCCAGGCTGGAGTGCAGTGGCCGGATCACAGCTCACTGCAAGCTCCGCCTCCTGGATTCACGCCATTCTCTTGCCTCAGCCTCCCGAGTAGCTGGGACTACAGGCGCCCGCCACCTCGCCCCGCTAGGTTTTTTTTTTTCAGTAGAGACGGGGTTTCACCGTTTTGGCCAGGATGGTCTTGATCTCCTGACCTCGTGATCCGCCCGTCTCAGCCTCCCAAAGTGCTGGGATTACAGGCTTGAGCCACCGCGCCCGGCCTGTGGTACTTTGTTATGGCAGCCCTAGTAAACTACACGTCTACACTTAGATAATTCAGAAATCCAAATGCAAATTTTTCTGCCTGACAGCAATATTCCCTTCCTCCATCTATATAGTTTTTAGCACAGCGGGATTGAACCAATTTTACTATTGCCAAACCAGAGATGTAAAGAGTCATTCTTGAATTCTCAGCAATCTCCTTTCCACATTCTGGCAATCAATCAAATGACTGAAGGGTTAGGAGCACAGGCTTTGAAGTCCACGGAGCTTAAATACCAGCTTCCACATTTATTAGCTGTGTGATCTTGGGCAACTACCTAAACCTTGGCTTCCTGACCTGTTAAAGTGGGCTAATACCTTCACTACCAGGTACAGTCTCTATAACAATAAAGGGGAAAAATGCCTGAAAAGAATTTAGCACCTTACCTGGCATATAGAAAAAGTGAAACAAGTTACCTCTTACTATCAGTATTGTTCCTAAAACAAACTTTAGAATACATTTAGTTTTCATATGTGTGTCAGATTCATATTTGTGCACATGATGTGTTATACTCTGCTGGTATAAGAGTGACCAGTCACTAACCTCTATGTAGTCTCCCACCTTTATCAGTCTCAGAAATTGAGAGGAGGTAACCTTAAAAATGTGAACTAGGAGGTTGGGCGCGGTGACTTACACCTGTAATCCCCGCACTTTGGAAGGCCAAGGTGGGCGGATCAACCAAGGTCAGGAGTTCAAGACTAGCCCGGCCAACATGGTGAAACCCCCGTTTGTACTAAAAATACAAAACTTAGCCAGGCATTGCAGTGGGTGCCTGTAATTCCAGCTACTCGGGAGGCTGAGGCAGGAGAATCGCTTGAACCCGGGAGTCAGAGGTTGCAGTGAGCCAAGATCCCGCCACTGCACTCCAGCCTGGGTGACAAGAACAAAACTCCATCTCAAAAAAAAAAAAAAAAAGAAAAAAAGAAAAAAAAACAAACACAAGTGAACTAGGAAAATCTATATTAAAGAACCCCTGTATCACCAGTGTGCCCTTTGACTTCATTTTGGGGGTTAGAGCTGGTTTTATAAGTAGGACTTAAAAAAAATGTAGCTCCAGGTCTAAGGAGGGAGGTTTGTGTGAAAGGACATTTAGTGCAGTGAAATATTAAAGCAGAGATCCAGGATGTCTGAGTCAACAGAACAGATTAGCAGCTGCTAAAAGATAGAGACCAAGTCTGAGTTGGTTGGTACTGGGAACAACTAACTGCCTTAGCTAACAAGGCACCTGATCATTTCCCCCCACATAAATATGCTGTTTGCCAGTGATTGTTTTCACACTTAGGTTTCCCAAATTCCGTCTTCTTCCTTAAAAACTTTTTTGGGGAAGGAATCTAATATGCTTAGCATATTAACTTTACTATCTTTAAATAATGAGAAATATGCTGAAAGATTATTTGCCACATTCTCCTTAAAAAATACAAACGTGTTAACTATAACCTCCAAAAAAGGCAAGAAGGCCTTCATGCCTTTGCCCCTACACTTTCATCCATTTAGAATACCCTGTCCTCTCCTTCCATGCTCGCCGATTTGGAATCCCTTAGTTTTTGTTTTGCTGCCAGAAGCCCGAGGTCCTCTTACCTTTCCACACCATCCCCCACTCCCTAACCCCCTGTCACTTTGTATCTCCTCTGTGGCCCTGAGGTATTCTGATTTTTGTCTCAAATCTTAATCCCACCACAAACAAACCAGGGCAGCAGGAATGAATCCTTATCTTTATAAATTCCGCGTTTTCTTTTTTTTAATCAAAAGCTCAATAAACATTTGCATGAGTTACTGACAGAGAAGCAGCTTGAACGCTTTAAAAATGAAACTGAAACCAGCGGAAAATCTAAAACTGAACTCTATCAGTTTATTAACATTACAGCAGGTCTCTCTTCTGGTGAACTCCCTGGCGCTCTTACCGCGTTATCCAGTTTTGTTTTTTTCGCTGCACTCACCAGTCTAACAGTATCTGTTCACTGGATTCACAGCGCTGGCACGTGCCAAGCGCCTAATAATTGCTCACTGGATTGGCGGCTGACTACTCAGGAGACTCCGGAAATTAAACACAAAGGCAGTATTGATCATATTCGGTAGTGTTTCGTGCGTTTGCTTTGGAAGTGGGGATTGGGGAATGGTCAATCACTTCCAAATTTAAAATGTTGCTTCCCGTAAGAAAATGGATTCCTCAAAGACTGGATATTTCATGTCTATAGTCCTGGCCCTGTGTCAGGTACACTGTAGGTGTTGAAAATGCACCTGAGGAATTCTGATTTGCGCGGGACTGTGTATTCCAAGCACAATCCATCCTTAAAAACCAAACAAAGCAGAACAAACTTCGTTCAGAAGCGACTCCCCCTATATTTAGAAACTAGAATTGACCCCCTGGCTGCAGGGTCTCCCTTTACCAACACACCGCAGGGAAAGTGCTTAGAAATAGTGAAAGCAGCCGGGGGCAGTGGCTCACGCCTGTAATCCCAGCACTTTGGGAGGCCGAGGCGGGAGGATCACCTGAGGTCAGGAGTTCGAGACCAGCCTGGCCGACATGGTGATATCCCGTCTTTACTAAAAATACAAAAAATTAGCCAGGCGTGGTGGCAGGCGCCTGTAATCCCGGCTACTCAAGAGGCTGAGGCAGAAGAATCGCTTGAAACTGGGAGCCGGAGGTTGCAGTGAGCCGAGATCGCGCCATTGCACTCCAGCCTGGAATAGTGAAAGCGTGTTGGCTCTCGTTTCATGAAGACAAAGATGAGGATCACACCCACAACGACACAATCATGGGGGCCTCTCAGGGTGACTTAGGAGCGAAGGAACAAAATGCGCTGCCTGGGAAGACTGGGTCTTGTGGAAGAGAGGGGAAAGTAGAACGTGGTGTGGAAAGGGTTAAAACTGGCGCTCGGCTGGATACAAGGCTCCAGGTGCCTTAAAGACCACGCGGACCAACTTGTTTGTCTCCTGTCGCGCTCCGTAGAATGAGTTCCCTGGGCCTCGGTGGGCCACGCCCCCTCAAAGAAGGACAACGCGAAGCTGCCCACGTAGTGCCTGTTGCACTCGCCAAGGACTGGCCTGGCAGAGACAGAAAACTCGCAGTACTCTTGCCTCAGAACCGCCTAAATCCGGAAACAGAAAGTCCCCAGGCCCGGCACCGCGGGAGCCACCTCTTTCGAGGGTGGGAGTGCACATGCGCACAGGGGGCCTGAAAAACCCTTAAATACCGTCATGCGGGCTGGTGAGGCCTCTTTCCCTGCCGCCGCGGAGCAGCGCGGAGGCGGAGGCTTGGGGTAAGTTTAGCGAGGCGGAAGGGGTGTATTGGTTGTGATTCTGGCTCGTTGTGTTTTTACAGGGATTGGTTACGAGTATCTGGTTCTCTAGCAGGTCAATGCTTTTGTTTTCCAGTGCGTTCAAGATTCCGCTTCACCCGTAACCCACCGCCATGGCCGAGGAAGGGTGAGTGAGCCCAGGGGCCGGGTTTGGAGTTGGGGTCGGGGTTCGGCTGAGGCGTGGGCCTAGAGCTGGCGGAGCAGGACTGGGTCAAACGGGTCGCCGTAAGCGCGTCTCTTGTACACTTAGGCCTTTTCTGAGTGCAAGTCCTTACGTGGTGTGAGGATGTTAACTGATGGTTCTGATGTGGCGTGTTTCAGCATTGCTGCTGGAGGTGTAATGGACGTTAATACTGCTTTACAAGAGGTGCTGAAGACCGCCCTCATCCACGATGGCCTAGCACGTGGAATTCGCGAAGCTGCCAAAGCCTTAGACAAGTACGTGTATCAGTCTCAATACTGTGGGTTCTTGCAACCGGAACAAAACTGCCACCCAAGGGAAGAAGGCGTGGAGTTCATGGTGTTAGCGCAAAAGTTCTGAATGGCATCCGTCCTACAAGAAACCTAGGAAAAGGTATCAGAACTTAGATCTATAAAGCCCACTTAAAATGTGTGGGTTGCTGTTGGAATGGGGATAAGCACTCAAAACTACAGTGTTTGAATGATGACTTAAATTGTCGGATACCCCTTCACTCCTTTTATGAGTGAAATGTAAGAGTCTGACAAACCTGTAGATTGTGGGGGTAGTCAGTTTTATACTTAGGCGGAGAGATGAGATTGGAGAGCCACGTTACGTTTGGCAGTTTGCAAAACAAGCATTACATTAATGGAATTTCAAACTCAGGTTTCAGAAGCATTTGGTCCTAGGTGTAGGAATATCTGTGATTTATTTGAATTTGGGAGATTGATTAATGTATTTTTAATGTATCGAGTAATGTGTTTTTTATGGTGGTTACGTTGACAACCTACTCTTGAGCTGAATTTAAATGCAGGACAAGTTCAGTTCGTTTTGGTGTAATCTAGCCAGTTGAATCCGATGGAAACGGCATTATTGTTTAATGTATTTAGTAGGTTCTAATATGAATCTTTTGTATTATTTCTACTTCGGCAGTATTGCAAGGCATTTCATAACTGTTCGTTAATGCCACAGCTTTTTTTCTTTTTTCTTGAGACAGTCTCGCTCTGTCGCCCAGGCTGGAGTGCAGTGGCGCGATCTTATTGCAGCCTCTACCAGGTTGAAGCAATTAATGGAATTACAGGCACACGCCACCATGCCCAGTTAGTTTTTGTACTTTCAGTAGAAATGGGGTTTCACCATGTGGGTCTCTGGCTGGTCTGGAACTCCTGACCTCAGGTGATCTGCCCCCTTTGTGTTCTAAAGTGCTGAGATTATGGAAGTGAGCCTCGGCGCCCGGCCTTTCACATGTTTCTTAAGATATATGAAGCTTGGCTTACAAGAAAGCCATTATGGTTGGGATTTGGCCACAAGTTTTAAAAATGCCTTTATACCAATTCAGTGTGTCAGGGAAGGAGGTTTTACTGAAAACCAGTTGTAGGTTAATTGAAGATGTATATGCTCCCTAGCAGGTTCTTCAGACTCAGGCAATTTTGTACACATTTATATGTTAAATAGATTTGCTACTTAAGTTTTGCAAGTGTTAGTGCAAAGATAACTCTCCTAAAATGCAAGAATGATGGATTTGGATCTGAGTTTTAGCTTCATTTTCATTGTAATTTGAATTTCAGGCGCCAAGCCCATCTTTGTGTGCTTGCATCCAACTGTGATGAGCCTATGTATGTCAAGTTGGTGGAGGCCCTTTGTGCTGAACACCAGATCAACCTAATTAAGGTAAGGCTGCTAAGGATTGTGTTGGGACTAATGTTCAGTGATGCTTGTATACCAGGGTAAATTTTGTGAAGTCTCAAGCTCTTCATTTTGTGCAGGTGTAAACATTACGCGCACCTGATATTGTCAGCCATTTTAAAGATGATTGTAGGTAGAAGCATTTTACACCTGCAGAATTGAATGCTAATTTTGACGTTGGAATACAACAAAGATTAGTAGGCTTGTAGGTGGTCTTTCTGCTGTACATGATGACAACTGGCTCCCTCTACTGAACTGCCGTGAGGAAACTGCCATGTCACCCTTCTGACTACAGCCACCTTTTGGGTTGAATTTATTTTTAGTAGTGTTAATGTCTATTAATGTGATTTTTTTTGTTGTTTAATTTTCTCCCAATAGGTTGATGACAACAAGAAACTAGGAGAATGGGTAGGCCTCTGTAAAATTGACAGAGAGGGGAAACCCCGTAAAGTGGTTGGTTGCAGTTGTGTAGTAGTTAAGGTAAGTCACCATTTATTTTAGGGATGAAGGTTGTGCTGGGTAATCATAACACCTTGTACTGAAATTAAGTTGAGGATCTTAAAAAAGGAAAAAACTGATTCAACAGGTTTAAAGCATTTTCTGCATTTCAGGAAAAAAATAAAAGCTGTAATTTACAAGCCAGCCAATGAATCTGCTTACCTGATAGTGTTTGTGCAGACATACTTTAAAAACTGGCAATAGTAAAGCCATGTTACGAGCCTTAAGGACGTTGAAGTCGTTAAGGTCCCTGAAAGTGGCTATAACAAATCTTAGTGATGAGAAACATTTTTTATAAAACATAGCTAATTGTTGAAGCTCCACTGTAGTTGATAATAATAACTTGGTGAAATTCCTAAATGTTAACAAGAAATGGCATGTGATTTTTTTTTTTTAAGGACTATGGAAAAGAGTCTCAGGCCAAGGATGTTATCGAAGAGTACTTCAAATGCAAGAAATGAATAAATAAATCTTTGGCTCACATTCCTCATGTCTGGCTTTTTATTTGGGGCAGTAAAATAAGGTCCCTGTTAGCAAAGTAAAATGTAATCTTCGCAAAGTGATCACTACAGATGAACTGGAAATGTGCTCTCAAAGTCTTTTCCCCAACCAATGACTGCATCGTGGGGTGATTAAAACCTGGACAGCCCTAGCAAAGAGGTCTGCCATGCAGTATTGGTGATGCCCAGGGTTACTTAGCTATGGGCATTTATCCCTCACTAGACTAGTCTAGAATCTGGAGAGAGAGGCTGTGTTTTTAATAGATTAAAGTCTATGAAAGGACAATGAGTAGACATACTGGGCAGGTTAGTAGAAAGTACACAGTTGGACCAGGATCAAATCTTGCCTGTAGGACATATCTGTGATGTCCAGGAATGCTTGTGGACATTCCTTTGACTTTTTGAGATGGAGTTTCATTTTTGGTGCCCAGGCTGGAGTGCAGTGGTGCAATCTTGACTCACTGCAACCTCTTCTGGGTTCAAGTGATTCTCGTGCCTCAGTCTCCCAAGCAGTTGGGACTGTAGATGCCTGGCAATTTTTTGTATTTTTTAGTAGAGATGGGGTTTCACCATATTGGCCAGGATGGTCTCGAACCACAGGTGATTCACCAGTTTTGGCCTCCCAAAGTGCTGGGATTACAAGTATGAGCCACCATGCCTGGCCTCTGTTTTGTGCAGTAGCGAGAGGCGCTTGAATGCACCCCAGTCCCTAGGACTCTCCACAGTGAAAGAAGCCATGGCTGGCCTTCGGTGTATTTCAAACTTGGATAAATGTACTGTTAAAAGAATGTGAGGCCGTGTACTTGCTCAATCTTGGTTTTGAAAACTTTATACGAACGTTTTTCTTTGAATCTTACACATTAACAGGCTGAAGGCCTTAATTGGGAATCAGAGTAGAGTCTCCCATACTGGTTGGTTTGGTAGTTACAGCTAAAGCTGGTTGACCTTAGCATGGTGGTGACATTGAGTGGCCTCATGGAAAGCAGGGAGCTCTGAGATAACTTCCTCTGAAGTGTGTGTAACCTGGAAATACGTGTTAATATTGAAATTGTGAACTTTATGTACTCTGGCTTTTCTGAGAAAAGTCCACTTTGAATTCTAGTTTCCATGTATCACCAATCTTTGTTGACATTTTTGAGTGCCTGTTACATATATGGCACTGTTAGGGCTGTTACATATGTTCAGTTGGAATGGAAAGCAGGTGAAGTGTCTTACATGTGTGGTTTTTTTGGTAGAGATGGGGTTTCACCACATTGTCCGGGCTCAGATTATTTGTTGTTGTATTTCCATGGCCACTGTCACCTCAGCTGCAAAACACCAAGGTCAGAAGGAATGTTAATCCCAAGGTTTATTTTTGTTTTTCTTGAAACGGAGTCTCCCTGTGTCACCCAGGCTGGAGTGCAGTGGCGCAATCTTGACTCATTGTAACCTCTGCCTCCAGAGTAGCTGGGATTACAGGTGCGTGCCACCATGCCCAGCTAATTTTTGTATTTTTAGTAGAGACAGGGTTTCACTATGTTGGCCAGGCTAGTCTGTAACTCCTGATCTCAGGTGTTGGATTGGCCTCTCAAAGTGCTGGGATTACAGGTATGAGCCACCGTACCTGGCCTAAAATCTAACCTTAACTCTGCATTTTCCCTTATTGTTGCTCTGTGTTTGCTCCAAGTCGTTGAAACGTCTCCGTCCTCAGACTTTTGTCTGTTTTCTGGCTGTTGTCCTCACTGGAGACTGCTCTTGTGCTTGCCAGCAGTCTCTGGTCAAATGCAGTGGCTCAATCACAGCTGTTTCCTGACCTCCAGGATTTTGTTTTAAGTGCTGTTGGCATTTTGACCGTTACATTTCAGTTCTTTCTCTTCTGCCTGTGCTTTCAATTGTAATAGTTTCCAGAGTTCAGGTGAGCATCAGTTTGCTACTCTGCAGCCTTCCTGGGACATTCTCCCACTCCCACAGCTTCCCCTGTTTCCCAAGTCTATTTTGTTTTCTTGGATCCACTCTCAGCTGTACCAGACAATTTCCCCAGGAACACCCACTTACTCTTCAAATTTTGCATGCCTTGAAGTGAACTTTATCATCACTAACATGTTTTTGTTAGAGGGAAAGAAAGCTGACCATGTGGTATGTACCAGACTGCATTCATTATCACTTGTTACTACCTACCACCTTCCCATGCCAAAGGCCTTGGCATCCTCAACTCCTACCTGTGCTGTAAAGGTCTTACTACTGTCAGTCTCATCCAGATGGTTTTCAAGACATGAGTCACTCCACTCCAGTTACTCATCCAGACTTCTGAGTTGTAGTTATTGAAAAGTGATCATGCCCATCTCTTCATAACTTTGGTTTGTTTGAAGTACCTCGACTTTTCTCCATCTGGATGTCTC
>NW_012119376.1:12540670-12570786 GCF_000951035.1 Colobus angolensis palliatus | reverse complement strand
CACCAGTTTTGGCCTCCCAAAGTGCTGGGATTACAAGTATGAGCCACCATGCCTGGCCTCTGTTTTGTGCAGTAGCGAGAGGCGCTTGAATGCACCCCAGTCCCTAGGACTCTCCACAGTGAAAGAAGCCATGGCTGGCCTTCGGTGTATTTCAAACTTGGATAAATGTACTGTTAAAAGAATGTGAGGCCGTGTACTTGCTCAATCTTGGTTTTGAAAACTTTATACGAACGTTTTTCTTTGAATCTTACACATTAACAGGCTGAAGGCCTTAATTGGGAATCAGAGTAGAGTCTCCCATACTGGTTGGTTTGGTAGTTACAGCTAAAGCTGGTTGACCTTAGCATGGTGGTGACATTGAGTGGCCTCATGGAAAGCAGGGAGCTCTGAGATAACTTCCTCTGAAGTGTGTGTAACCTGGAAATACGTGTTAATATTGAAATTGTGAACTTTATGTACTCTGGCTTTTCTGAGAAAAGTCCACTTTGAATTCTAGTTTCCATGTATCACCAATCTTTGTTGACATTTTTGAGTGCCTGTTGCATATATGGCACTGTTAGGGCTGTTACATATGTTCAGTTGAAAGCAGGTGAAGTGTCTTACATGTGTGGTTTTTTTGGTAGAGATGGGGTTTCACCACATTGTCCGGGCTCAGATTATTTGTTGTTGTATTTCCATGGCCACTGTCACCTCAGCTGCAAAACACCAAGGTCAGAAGGAATGTTAATCCCAAGGTTTATTTCTGTTTTTCTTGAAACGGAGTCTCCCTGTGTCACCCAGGCTGGAGTGCAGTGGCGCAATCTTGACTCATTGTAACCTCTGCCTCCAGAGTAGCTGGGATTACAGGTGCGTGCCACCATGCCCAGCTAATTTTTGTATTTTTAGTAGAGACAGGGTTTCACTATGTTGGCCAGGCTAGTCTGTAACTCCTGATCTCAGGTGTTGGATTGGCCTCTCAAAGTGCTGGGATTACAGGTATGAGCCACCGTACCTGGCCTAAAATCTAACCTTAACTCTGCATTTTCCCTTATTGTTGCTCTGTGTTTGCTCCAAGTCGTTGAAACGTCTCCGTCCTCAGACTTTTGTCTGTTTTCTGGCTGTTGTCCTCACTGGAGACTGCTCTTGTGCTTGCCAGCAGTCTCTGGTCAAATGCAGTGGCTCAATCACAGCTGTTTCCTGACCTCCAGGATTTTGTTTTAAGTGCTGTTGGCATTTTGACCGTTACATTTCAGTTCTTTCTCTTCTGCCTGTGCTTTCAATTGTAATAGTTTCCAGAGTTCAGGTGAGCATCAGTTTGCTACTCTGCAGCCTTCCTGGGACATTCTCCCACTCCCACAGCTTCCCCTGTTTCCCAAGTCTATTTTGTTTTCTTGGATCCACTCTCAGCTGTACCAGACAATTTCCCCAGGAACACCCACTTACTCTTCAAATTTTGCATGCCTAGAAGTGAACTTTATCATCACTAACATGTTTTTGTTAGAGGGAAAGAAAGCTGACCATGTGGTATGTACCAGACTGCATTCATTATCACTTGTTACTACCTACCACCTTCCCATGCCAAAGGCCTTGGCATCCTCAACTCCTACCTGTGCTGTAAAGGTCTTACTACTGTCAGTCTCATCCAGATGGTTTTCAAGACATGAGTCACTCCACTCCAGTTACTCATCCAGACTTCTGAGTTGTAGTTATTGAAAAGTGATCATGCCCATCTCTTCATAACTTTGGTTTGTTTGAAGTACCTCGACTTTTCTCCATCTGGATGTCTCTTACTCATTCTTCAAAACTCAGTGCAAATGTAATGTCAGCTTCAGAGTGTGATTTGCCTGTGTAGCTTATATGGGATCACTGGGGAGCCCATTAAAGCAAAAGTGCCAGTACAGAAGCAGATGTGTTCATTGTTTTATGTGGGAAAATGATTTTATGAAACCAGTTGCTGTGTGTGCTCAGAATCTTGTTGAGGACATCCCTCATGAACCCAAAAGGAGAGCTGTTTGAGCCAAGCACTTGATGTTTTCTTGCACCTATGGACAATGAGACTTGTGACTCCCTGTGTACTTTGGCTGTAAGAGCCTCCAAATGAAAAACTCCGTTTTCTTTCTATTCTTTATTTTTATTTTTGCTTCATTCTGATTTTATTAAAGTGTATTCTATGTATTTCTGATAAATCACTTTAAATGCTTTAAAAAGTGAATGAAAGGTGGGGTGCGGTGGCTCATGCCTTAATCCCAGCACTTTGGGAGGCTGAGACAGGCTGATCACAAGGTCAGGAGTTTGAGACCAGCCTGGCCAACAGGGTGAAACCCCGTCTCTACTAAAAATACGAAAAATAGCTGGGCGTGGTGGCAGGTACCTGTAATCCCAGCTACACGGGAGGCTGATGTAGGGGAATCATTTGAACCTCGGCAGGTGGAGGTTGCAGTGAGCCAAGATTGTGTCATTGCACTCCAGCCTGGGCAACAGGGCGCGACTCCATCTCAAAAAAAAAAAAAAAAAAAAAAAAAATGGAGAACAAAGATTGTAAAAAGCCTGTATTAGACTGCTGTTATAAACAAGTATTGTCAGTCTTTAACTGGATTGTTGAGGCAACAGAAGCATTACACAGACAGGGCTTATAAACCCTAGGAAAGTGTGGAAACATCTACTAGTCTTAACTGAGGATTAATCTAGCCCTTAATGGAGTTTGAATTTCTTTTTTTTAAATGAGTTCGTGAAAGAGTTGTGCTCAAGGACTATGTTAAGCACAAGTACTCCTGAGATCCACTGAGAAGGAAGAGACTAGTCAGGGAATAAGGTCACAGCCATCACCACTCCAGGACAAGGATGGGACAGGCTGATGGCAGAGAAGGGGACAGCATTGTCTTCCCAAGCCAGGCATTTTCAGAAAGGTCTAATCCATGTGCTAGAACAACTTCAGCAGTAAGTCCTAGCAAGAGTAAAAGAGATGGCGTGGTTAAGGAGGTGATCTGGGGAGAGGCCACAAGACTCACTCAGGGCACCAGTCTGACTCACTGCTGGTGGCTTGGGATATAGAAGTATTGACACAGCAGAATGTTCAGAAGGATTGGGACCAAGCCGATCCCAGGCAAAAATAAATCATGAGTTCTGTTTTGAAAACATGGTTTGACACTTCATATATAACAGTACATTTCAGTTCAAATTGCTTTATCATAAGTGAGATGTTTCAGCCAGCTTTTATCCCAGAGTTTACAGATCGTAATCTTAGTCTGTTGATAAATTGTATTCAAATCTGGCTTTTGCTTGGGAAGGCTTACAAATCAGGGTGGAGGATGAATCTTCTAAGGATTCTTCCTCTATGTTGATGGGCAGTTTTCTAAGCTCTTCCCTACTTGGTGAAATATTTCTACAGAGTATTTTTGATCCCCTTTTCCACCCCCTCCTCTTTCTTCTTCCTTTCTTCTCCCCCCGTCCCCCGCTAAATGTTCAGTGACGGTCTTCATCACCACACTGTTAATTTGGCTTCCACAGTACCTTAGTTTTTGGAAGGAAATGTGCCAGAGAAGAGACAGAAGTGTCTTTTTGTTGTGTTTTTCTATCTCGTTTGAGTTTGTTTTTTTAATTATGAATTAAGCAAACTGAACGACAAAGATTGTGAAGATAGAGACCCTGGTGATCCTCCTGAGGCCCTACCAATCAGTGAGGTTCTATTTGCCTTTCACTTTTTGATGATAAAGGGAGAGAAAAAATATTTTGTTTTTGTTTATTTTGTTTTTTGTTTTTTTAAGATGGAGTCTTGCTCTGTTGCCCAGGTTGGAGTGCAGTGGCACAATCTCAGCTCACTATAGCCTCTGCCTCCCGGGTTCAAGTGATTCTTCTGCTTCAGCTTCCCGAGTAACTGGGACTAGAGGCATGCGCCACCCTGCCCGGCTAATTTTTGTATTTTTAGTAGAGACGGGGTTTCACCATATTGGCCAGGCTGGTCTCAAACTCCTGACCTCGTGATCTGCCTGCCTCGGCCTCCCAAAGTGCTGGGATTACAGGTGTGAGCCACTGTGCCCGGCCAGGGAGAGAAAAAATTGTAAAGCATCAATTCAGAATGCTTTAGTTTAGAAAACATTTATTAGGCCAATTTCAAATAAAAGAATAGGCATAGCTATAAGTATATTCATCACAGAGCTACAATACTTTGTGTTGATGATGGAGGATAATTGAATAAAATGTATGTTTACATAGTGGGATATTAGGATGCCACCAAAATGGACAGTATGGAAGGGCATTTGTTAATATTCATTTTTTGAAAAGTAGTTGAATGTACAATAGGATAGCATTTTCTTAAAAAAAAAAAGGAAATACTAAAATAATATAGAATATAAAGGGGCAGAGTGCGGTGGCTCACGCCTGCAATCCTAACAATTTGGGAGGCCAAGGTGGGCGCAGATCACCTGAGGTCAGGAGTTCGAGACCAGCCTGGCCAACATGGTGACACCCTGTCTCTACCGAAAATACAAAAATTAGCCAGGCATGGTGGCAGGTGCCTGTAATCCCAGCTACTCGGGAGGCTGAGGTGGGAGCATCTCTTGAACTCGGGAGGCAGAGGTTGCAGTGAGCCAAGATCGCATCACTGCACTCTAGCCTGGGGCAACAGAGCGAGACTCAGTCTCAAAAAAATAAAAAATAAAAATAAATAAAAGAATATAAAGGTACATGCTGGCAGAGAAGACAGGTTGGAAGGATATACATCAAGGTGTTAATGTTTCTAGGAAGGTTTTCCATTTGCTTGTTTTCTTTTTCATCTAATCAACATGTATTGCTTTTGAAGTAAAATATTTATTTTTATTTATTTTTATTTTTTAAAGGAAAGTTTACTTGGAAGAAACCCAAGTGGGCACTGAGAAAGAAGGTCAAGTGCCAAGAAAACATTGTAAATTAAAGAAATGAAATAATGATACAGTACATTCTTGGGGTTAATTTGAGTGCCATTAATATAATAATCTTTTTTTTTTTTTGGAGATGGAGTCTCGCTCTGTCACCCAGGCTGGAGTGCAGTGGCACCATCTCGGCTCACTGCAAGCTCCGCCTCCCGGGTTCACACCTTTCTCCTGCCTCAGCCTCCAGAGTAGCTGGTACTACAGGCGCCCGCCACCACGCCCGGCTAATTTTTTTGTATTTTTTTGTATTTTTTTGTTTTTTTTAGTAGAGATGGGGTTTCACCGTGTTATCCAGGATGGTCTTGATCTCCTGACCGTGTGATCCGCCCACCTCTGCCTCCCAAA
Source organism: Colobus angolensis palliatus (assembly GCF_000951035.1). Classification (NCBI taxonomy): domain Eukaryota; kingdom Metazoa; phylum Chordata; class Mammalia; order Primates; family Cercopithecidae; genus Colobus; species Colobus angolensis. The sequence continues at coordinate 12,565,555 of NW_012119376.1, read as the reverse complement.
GTGCTGGGATTACAGGCGTGAGCCACCACACCCAGCTTTAGTATAATAATCTTTTTAAAAATTTATGTTTTGTGAATCAAGTGAATTTATACTTGTCTATACTTTCAGTTGTAAAAACAAAACTGCTTAAAATGAATGAATTCATGCCTAGCCAACAGAGGGCAGTAAGAAACTGATGCCAGCTGAGGGACAAGTCAGTGGAAAACAGGAAGACAAGGTAAGAAGCAGGGACTAGAGCAGGTTCACCCTAGGAAAAGATTCTTATCCCATTCTCTGAAGATTTTGAGAATTCTATTTGTAGGAATAGAGATTATAGGATATTGTTGAGCTTAGTTTACTATTTCTGGTTGCACTGATTTGCTTTTTACAAATTGTTACCCATCATTTGGATTGAGTTTAATAACAGCTTCCAATAACAATAATAATACCAAATTAGCCTTGCTCTTAGACCATTTACATTTAAACTTTTTAAATACTAAAGGACATTAGCATTTTCTAACTCACATAACATTATTTCAATTAGTTGTAATTTTAAGTAGTTTAATGAAGTTTTATAAATGATATCAATTAGAATTCTGTAACCACCAGTGGACACTGGCTGTTTTTTTATCTTTCTTCCAAGGTTACTAATTTTGCTCAATTGCAATATATATGTATGAAATAAAAATCAGAGATTATAAAAATTTAAACCGTTGATTTTCAATGTTTTCTCCGCCATATTGAGAATATGCCTAGAACTACCTGAAGAACAAGTTTCCAGACAAAGCCTAGTCTGGAAAATGAGCGTAATTTGGGGATGATCAAGGCAAAGGGTATGCTTTGGAGATTAAATTCTCCACACCGTAGTTCCATGGGAGCATTAACTATGTTCTGAGCCTTTATCTCCCGTGCCTAGGATAGTGCGTGGTATGGCAGGCACTCAGATATTTCACTTGTCTGTTTGTGGGCTTTTTTTTCAGGCTTAAACTCCTCATCCTTTATTCACCCTCTATTTTTTAAGATTCCTTTTCCTCTGGCAACGAAAGTAAGTCTCTCAGGTTGGGCTGCTTTGAGTTGAGTGTGGAGCCAAGCTGTCTCAACTTCCTTTCTCTCCAGCTCCACTCTAGGGAGCAGGGCATAGAAACATATCCTATCACAATATGGAGTACATGGCTCTAAGAAGCTGAAAAAATAAATTTAAAAGCCATTGTGAGACCTGGGAACAGTAAAAAGCATGTAAATTCAGGGAAAATATTTTTACATTGCAATAATTTCTTTTTGAAGCTTATTTATTGAGACATATGCCAACAGCACAGAATTATATGAGTGATGTGAATTAAACCTTATACAAATGTAGTATTTTTCTTTTTATTTTTCCTTCTCTCAACTACCCCCAACTAAAATTTACAAATGGATATAAAAATCCTGTTTGCACCTCGTTGGCTCGTTAGAGAAATACTGAGTCAAAGGTCTGTGATATTTCACAGTGCTGCCCCCAGGTGAAAAGAAGCAAAATGCACATAAAAAAATAAATAAATATGAGATGCATAAGGGGAAAATAAAATATTAGCATACAAAATGCTACAAATTAAAAAGCCCGCCTTCTCTTGTAGATTTGATGCTGGATAAACTTGATGGATTCTAGGAGTCAGCAGATGTTTTGCTAAATGGGTACATGTTGTGTCTTGCAGGAGGTACTTAGCCCCACGTGGGTCATAACGTGATGCAGTTATGCCACTCTTTCAGGAAGAAATACACATATAATTTAAGAATAAATTAAAACCTTTTCTACATTTCCTCACAAGCTGCATTTTGAAATAAAATTATCCATTTCAAAATATTATATTCCAAATTTCTATCATGTGAAGACTCTAGAAAAGTTTACTCCAAAATAATGAAAATGATAACATAATGTGAACGATGCTAAAGTGCAAAAGCAGAATTCAGAGTTGTATGTGAAGAGGAAATGATACGCAATAAATCTGTTAGATAGTAACATGTCAGGGCATAAAAGGCGAAGTTGTCATATTACCTTTGTTGTGTTGTCTTGTGAACTGAGTCTCATTCAAAGTATTTTGGGTTGCACTGCTGCCTTCTAGAAGTGCTCAGTATAGAATACAGGACAGATGAAGTTTAACAGTCACTTTGGTTTGACACTATTGTGTTGGGTTGCAGTAAAAATGAAACAGGTAAGAAGTGAACTGGTCTTCATATAAACTTCTATATTGCAGTAAAACTGCTAAGGTGTTTCTCCTGTCGTAGCAATGGGCAACAACACGACCTTTTATGATCCGGAAACCTGCCTGGCCAATGAATCCAGTACATCCCAGTACGAGACAATTTTAAAGTCCATGTTCAAAGTTTATTTGCAGCAAATGGAGGTAATACTTTAAAAGCAGAAGTATTAGGCTGGGTGCAGTGGCTCATGCCTGTAATCCCAGCACTTTGGGAGGCTGAGGCGGTGGGCAGATCACCTGAGGTTAGGAGTTCAAGACCAGCCTGGCCAGCATGATTAAACCCTGTCTCTACTAAAAATACAAAAATTAGCCAGGCACGGGACGCATGCCTATAATCCCAGTTACTCAGGAGGCTGAGGCGGGAGGATCACTTGAAACTGAGAGGCAGAGGTTGCACTGCAGCCTGGGAGACAGAATGAGACTCTATCTCCACAAAAAGAAAGAAAGAAAAAAAAAGCAGTATTTCTTGGTGGTGGTGGAAAGGAGGCAATGAGAAAAAGAGCCAGAGAAAGTGAGGGAAGGATGGAGAGAGAGGGAGACAGAAGGAGAGAAAAATTTTCAGGTCACTATAAATTAGTACAGAGGATTCCCTTTTTTTTTTTTTGCCCCACGCTGGTGATTTTCTCAAGTTAAAAAATGAAAACGAAATGCCAGCATTCACTTTTTATTTTGGAAATTCAGCTTGATGCAATTGTTAGTTGAAAATAAATGTAAATAGTCCGGGCACAGTGGTTCACGCCTGTAATCCCAGCACTTTGGGAGGCCGAGGTGGGTGAATCACGAGGTCAAGAGATCAAGACCATCTTGGCCAACATGGTGAAACCCCGCCTTTACTAAAAATATAAAAATTAGCTGGGTCTGGTGGCAGGGGATTTATTTTATAATAACATCTTGTTATCTTAGGTGATTCCCAAATTACTTCATTTTTTATTTTAGTCTTTTGAAGAGGGTCTACCATGGTGGAGGGACTCTTACATAATACAAGAGTCTATTTAAGACTAACCATTTAGTATAAAACAAAAAGTTATATTTATATATTTATGATGATCATTTCTCAAAGTTAGCTTATTGTTAAATGATGCAAAATTTAGGGAATTAAAGCAAACAACCCAAACTATTATTCTTCCTAATGACATGTGATCTTTTTTAATACTGTCACCGAAGGTAAATAAATATTAATGACAATTATGGTAAAAGTTATTTTCCTGAGTGTCAGCAGCCACCTTGCCTCTATTATAATGATTGGTTTTGATGTTTTCTAGAAGTAATTATATGACCAGACCAAAATATGACCTTCCTACTTTCTTTCCTGTGTTTCTGGAGAAGATACTTTCTCTTGCCTCTAGAGAATTTAGGCCTGATGTAACAATATTTTTCCACTGCAGATTCTACTGGAATTGGAGTCTGAGGTTTTTTTGTTTTTTGTTTTCTTCTTGAGATGGAGTTTCACTCTGCCACCCAGGTTGAAGTTCAGTGTTGCAATCTCGGCTCACTGCAACCTCTGTCTCCTGAGTTCAAACAATTCTGCCTCAGCCTCCCAAGTAGCTGGGACTGCAGGCCTGTGCCACCATGCCCAGTTATTTTATTTATTTATTTATTTTGTATTTTTAATAAAGACGGGGTTTCACCATGTTGATCAGGCTGGTTTTGAACTCCTGACCTCAGGTGATCCACCTGCCTCGGTCTCCCAAAGTGTTGGGATTACAGGCGTGAGCCACTGTGCCTGGCCAAGTCTGAGTTTTTAAAATGGAAGAGACTTCAGAAATGGTCTAGTTTGATTCCTTCATTTTCCAAATGAGAAGATAGAACCCCAAGTTCCAGGACATGACCCAAGAAACCTTTGAACATTGTGTAAACTGACTGATTATAGGATTTGCCATTTTGTCAAATATTAGAATAGTTTGTATTTAATGTATGTAGAAAGATTATTATTATTATTAGACAGTTTTGCTCTGTCAGTCTTGCTGGAGTGCAGTGGCGTGATCTTGGCTCACTGCAACTTCCGCCTCCCAGGTTCAAGCGACTCCCCTGCCTCAGCCTCCCAGGTAGCTGGAACTACAGGTGCACACCACCATGCCCAGCCAGTTTTTTGTATTTTAGTAGAGACGGGGTTTCACCATGTTAGCCAGGATGGTCTTGATCTCCTGACCCTGTGATCCACCCGCCTCGGCCTCCCAAAGTGCTGGGATTACAAGTGTGAGCCACCACGCCTGGCCCTGAAGGAATATATTTTATAAATTGGTGGGTAGCTGCCACAAGAGGCATGCAGAGATTTGGAAAAAAACTGTTTATACAAAGCTAACATTCAAATGTACAAACATAGTCTTCCATAAGTCATTCATTTGCAATGCTCTGCACTTTAAGTTTTGCTGTGCAAAAACTGTGCAATATTTTCCTGATCTCTACTTATTCCATATTATCCAGACCAACAATAGTGGTTCAGCATGGTGAATTCTCCAGAAAGAGGGATTTACAACACTGAGTCTTATCAAGCCTTCAGTAGGGGAGCAACACAGGTGAATTAATAGGGCCAAGGAGACACCTTTAAAGAAAAGGGAAGGGAAGGGGAGCTATTTGTCCAGAAAACAGTGATTTGAAGAAAACCAATCTGGAAGTGTATGATGAGGGTATATTTTAGAAAAGATTACAGCTAGCTGCTTTGCCTTGCCATGAAATAAACAAATAAGAATTAATTTTTAGAAGAGGTTATAATAACTTTAAATGAGGAGTGTTGCTACCTATAGTTGATTGTAAAGGGAATTGGGCTTTTAAATATAATACTGGGTTAAGTACACTTCTTCTGAGACCCTGTCAGCAGAATGCTGATGTTTGTAATTGGAAAAGAGAGTATCTCTTAAGGATCTCTCTAACAAGTCAGCCTAAGACACAGATTCTCATCCTCAACTAGAATGTATTCCCATTCACAGAAACTTGGGGAATATGATCACATTAATGCCCAATAGATGTATAGCAAGAATAACAGCAAAATAAAATCTATGTATTTTGAAGACATGGACTTTCCTAGTGGATATATTTTCAGATTCTAAGAGTTGGAGGTAAAAATGTTTTTTTAAAGTTTATTTTTTTTAGTTAGTGTATTATTTGTATCTGCTTTGGTAAAATTTCAAAATAAGACGGTGATTTCTATTGTTTTGGTTAACTTTTGCCTTCCTCATACTCTCTGTGAGTATTCTAAATTTGAGATTGTTGGTGATAAATCCATTTCCTGAGAACATTTTAACTAGTATTAAAACTTAATATATATGGTTATTATTTTTAAAGTTTAAATTTTTTTATGTTTACATTGTAAAAAATAAATGACTGAAATGTAGGTAACATGAGGAGAGCAATATTCTGAAAAATGAGGTGAAGTACCAATTTAATGTTTAGATAAAGACCAACATTTCTTTAGAATAACTTTTATTTAAAGACATATCAAATTTAAAACATTATTATGACACTGTCAATTTGAATAAGATTGGTTTTTAATCTATGGCTAGAGAAAGTTTACAAAAGAACCAACAGTCTCTGGTTTGTAGTTTTATCCAATTTTACCTTTCATTCCTTTTGAGGGTAATTTCATTACATTCTGTGCAGTAAACAGGAGATGGCAGCATTACTTCAGCCATTCAAAAAGACACTCAAATTAATCCCTTCTGAAAAGAGAAGGCTGGGAGCTGACGGAGAGTAGAGATTTAGCAGCAGGTGCTACAATGTACATAGAACAGAGGAATGTATGTTTCCTATGTAGGGTACATAGGAAACAAATGTGAAATAAAACTGTTTAATGCCTCTGAATGCTGCACATTTTTACGCATATTTTCCAGTGTAACAGCCCCTTCCCTTGTAAAAGTGAAATGGGTCAGATGTTGAGATTTTTATGGGATTTAGAAAGCTGTGCATACATAACAAAGAGCTTGGCTCTACAGCTGCAGGATTTTTAATCTCTATTTTTTATGGAGTAGTAATTTTCTAAGAACACTAGACACTCATCATCTTTATTTCTTCTCAAATTTCTAAGCATACATTAATAATAATATGGACCTTGGGTCTCAGGTCAAAAAAATACATACCTGATCCAAACTTTAGTATCTCTTACAACTGTTAATGCAGGAGATAAAATATTAGATTGGTAAATCCATGGGCCTCCAGGCCTCAGCTCCTTTTTCATGTCTAATTTGATACCGCTCCTTGAGGACGCAGCTTCTAAGGAGCACAGATCTGTAATATACAAACTGGGTATATTTTGTTGAATTTTTTTACATATCTGTAAATAAATTTACTTACGTTTTGTTTGTGAAAAATTTGTAATAGTCTTTCTTAGCTTCCTTCAGGAAATCTAACCAGCTATTGGAAGAATACTTGGACAATCAAAAATGTTATTAACTTTAAGTAAAAGAAGAGAAAATGAAGGCCTAAATAGAAGTTTCCTTGATGCTGATGTTTGACCTTTACCCTGGTTAAGGAAGAAAAGATTCAAAGAATTGTTCAATGATTCAAAGAAAAGATTCAAAAATTGTCTCCATTCAAAGAATGGAGACTTGAATTCCAGCCTTTATCTTCATTTTAAAGTCTATATTCTTAGGAGCCTTGTTTAGGAGATATTTCGCCAAACCCTATTTTTAAAATATGGATTTTTGTTGCTCATTTTAACTAACGTCTGAGCTTTAATTTCTTCATATCTGCACATAATCTGCTTTAGGCTATGATTGCTTTTTTTTTCTCTTTTGAGAAAGCAACCTTTCCATGTTGGTATAAGTTTAGCTTGTATGTACTAAGCAGAACATTTTATTAATATGCTAACCATTTCTCCGTTAAAATCCAAGTCTGTCACATACATAAATACAGCTTTTATGGGCTCACCAGAGATCCAAACGTGAACCTGAAATTTAGTCTACCACTTGGCAGCTTATGTCAACTGGCAGGGCTTCTATATCAGAAATAATGACTTGGGTGTGAGTTTGAATAAATGAAAACCATAGATATTTAATCATAATGCAGTCAGAGGTTTATCCTGGGCTCCATAAATAGTGGGGAGGGCATAACTGGTCTTGAAACACTTTTCACTTTTCTTTTTCAATATGTTCCATCTTCTCATTAAGTAATTGTGAACAAAGACACTGATACTAATTTTTATCCTCTTTGACATGCTAAGGGCTTTAAATTGTGGTATTTGACAGAGTCTTGGTCTATTTGGAGGGCCAACCACTGAGCATCAGATTGGAGGTTCTTCAGATTGGAGGTTCTTATGGTGTCCATACTAAGGCCTTTGAAAAGTGGTAACTCAGAGAGGTGAATGCAAGGGCTTTTAAGATGTCTGTGTCTGTATCCATATCTGTGTCTCTCTCTCTTTCTCTCTCTCTCTCTCTCATTTTGTGGTTGGTCAACGTACCCTGCCTTTATAGTCAGGGGAGCTTGAATGTGAATCCTGCTTTGCCAGTTACTGATTGTGAGACAACAGGGAAGTCATTTCACTTATATAAACCTCATGTTTTTTCTCTAAAATAGGTATAATAATACCTGTCTTATAATGTTTTTGTGAGGATGAGATGATATGTATAAAGTACTTTTGTCCAATGTCTCAAACATAAATAATAGTGGTTGTTATTATGATACAGAATTATCAGAGCAAATTTAAATGTATATAATATTTTTAAAGAATACAATTTGATTACTTTTTCTTTGCAAAACCCTACCCTATATAAAGATAGTTTTAAGATCTGTTAAAACTCGAATATTCCCTATGGAATAGGTTATAACTTTTAGTTACACAGTGCTTGAGACAATGTATTTGTGTAACCTTCTCCGAAAAGTTTTATAAATAGCTTTCATAGACCATGGACTTTATTAGGGTCCTAGTCCTAAGGGGTCTATAGAAGCTTGTCTAAAGATTATTTAGAAAGATTATAGAAAACTGTTCAGTCCAATGGGTGTTTATGTCTGTTCAGACCCTTGCTCTTGGCTTCAGCTCTCAGCTGTGGCTTTGTGCCCCTGGAGATAGCATGCTTGTTAAGCGCATTGGTTTTAGCCACTTAGAGCAGTTGCTGCTCTGAACAGAATTGCCCAAACAGAACACTCACTTTTGCACACTATTTACTGAGTGTTTAACACAATGTTTTATTTTTTATTTATGTAGAATTTTTTTTTGTCACCTAAGAAACAAAATGAGTCTAAATATTTCATTAAATATTTCCAAAGTGTAGGCCTTCAGCCTTGGAAGTTCTTTGATGTTGAATCCTTTGTGTTTTCTTTCAGTTACAATTCAGGTCTTTGAGCAGTGAGGTCAGATAATCTTGTTCCTTGTGTTTCGTTCTTCTCTGCCTGCCCTTTCTTATCTCTCCAGCTCCTCGTTTGTACAGCCCAAATTAGCCTATAGATTGCATCTTTGGTTAAGAGGTTCTCGAAGGTAGGGAACACACTTCTTACGTGCTTTCCTCAATGGCTAATAAGATATTTTGTTCAAAAGTACTTAAAATGAGGACATTAAAATGATCTATGATCATATTTTCTGTGTTAGGGATCCCAAATACTATTTGCACTGCCAAATATGATTAAGCTAAAATGGGGGCTCTTTATTCTGGAAACAAGATAATTGAATATGGTGACAGAGATGATGAATAGTACAGATTGAAAAAACAGTCTCCCATTACCATTTAGGTTAATCCATCGAATAATTAAATAAAACAAAAAGCTCCTTTACATATGGAATAGACAACACATTACTCCAAGAGATGATATGTGCTGAAAAGGGAAATATTTGAATAAGTATAGAGGAAAGTTGTAGAATGAATAATCAAAGGAAGCTGCATATTTTGAGTGTATCTCTATACTTTAAGGCTAATATCAGTCGCTGCCATCTTGGGATCTCTGCCAAGATTGAGCCATCCTACTGGACTGGTAGGACCCTGGATTTGATAGTAGGACTGTTGTTATGCTTGCGGGAGTAATAGAGAATAGAATGGCAGTTTTAATTTTAAAATTATTTTTCTTTGTCTCCAGCACCCTTCATCATCCTTACCTAATAAAACCCCTATCCTGGTTCATACAACACTTCTCCTCATCCATTCCTGCACTGCACAGCTGAACATTATTGCAGAAAAGCATACAAACAAACCAACTTGTTTCCTCTCATTGTATAAGGATGTAGGTAGGAGGTTAGATATGGAGGTAGCAACTTGGGAATGTTATTTTCTGATGGTTTTTATTTTCTCTCAGTGGAATAAGGAAGTAAGTTCATTACAGAAAGAGGATGAGGGAGGGGGAGGTGGTGGAGATTTGAGGTGAAAGGAGGGTGACAGAGTAAATAAACAAAGCATGTGATCCTATATTCGCTTAAGCTGTGGTCCCCATTTCTTGATTCCTATTTATAGCAAAACCCCTCAAAAGAGTTGTCTGTTCTCCCCGTTGTTAGCTCCTCTTCCAGTTGTTCTTGAACTCACATCAATAAGGTATTTGCTGTCAACATTTCCCTGAAACTTGGCTTCTCAGTGTCACTGATTATTTCCAGGTTCCTAAATTTAATGGTTCATTCTCAGCCTTTTAACTTTCTTGACATCTTGGCGGCATTTGGCAGTTGATCACTCCTTCCTCTGTGAAAGACTTTCTTTACTTGCCTTCTAGAATCCTCTACCCTTCTGTTTTATTCCTGCTTCATTTGCTTCTCCTTCTCAGTCACGTTACCAATTCCTCCCCCTTGTCTCTGTCCTAAATATTGCAAACTCAGGTTTCCTTCCTGGATCTCTTCTTTTTTCTATCCACACTAACTGTCTTGGTGATTTTATCCTTATGTATGTGGAGGGCTTCCCAATTTCCATCTCCATTCCAGACCTCCCCCCTGATCTCCAGGTGTATGGACTTAACTGCTCACTTGACATTTCTACTTGGATGTCTAACAGGCTTCTCTAATCAAACTTCTGACCTTTCCTCAAAAAACTTACTCTATTCCTAATTCTTCCTTATTACACTAAAGACAACTCTATCTTCTTTTTCTTTTCTTTTCTTTTCTTTTTTTTTTTTTTTGAGACAGAGTCCTGCTCTGTCACTCAGGCTGGAATGCAGTGGTGTCATCTCAGCTCACTGCAACCTCCGCCTCCCGGGTTCAAGAGATTCTCTTGCCTTAGCCTCCTGAGTAGCTGGGATTACAGGTACACATCACCATGCTCAGTTAATTTTTTTTTTGTATTTTTAGTAGAGACGGGGTTTTGCCATGTTGGCCAGGCTGGTCTCTAACTCCTGACCTCAGGTGATCCACCTGCCTTGGCCTCCCAAAGTGCTGGGGTTACAGGCGTGAGCCACCACGCCCTACCAACTCTACCTTCTTAATTGCTCAGGCCAAAAAATTTGGAGTCATTCTTACATCCTTTCTTTCTCTTATGCTCCATAGTCATCTCTGTCAGCAAATCTCGTTGGTTTTGCTTCAACATTCAGTCAACATGTGATGATTTCTTACCACCGTTACTGCTTCCATTCTGGTCGAAATCACTATCATCTCTCTCCCTTGGGTAACTGCAATAGCTTTCTAACCCCTTTTCACCTTTGACCCTGACAGTCTGTTCTCCCAAACAGCAGCCACAGGAATCTTTTGAAAACCTAAATTTATCATTTTACTCCTCTGTTCAAATCTTCTAGTAGCTCTCCATCTCACGCCGAGTAAAAGGCATGAGTCCTTAGAGTGGCCTACCAGGCCCTATACAATCCGACTGTCTGCTGCCTCTATAATCTTTTCCCCTACCTTCCTCCTTCCCTCACTTTACTTAGCAACACTGGCCTCCTTAGTATTCTTTGATAGTACCAACCACACTCCTGCCTCAGAACCTCAGCACTTGCTGTCTCCTCTGCACAGAATGATCTTCCCCTATGTTTCTGCACACCTCACTCCATCCCCCTCAGATTTCTGCTCAGATGACACTTTATGAAGACATTCTCTTGATCATCCTATCCTACTGAAAATAGCAGCCCCTCTTTATACTGACTCCTTTCTATTCTAGTAACGAACTATAGAAATGATCCCTGAAAGACTAGTCTTAAGGCTCCTTTCTTTCTCCTTCACTTTCTTTCTTTTATTTATTTATTTTTTTGAGACAGAGTCTTGCTCTGTTGCCCCGGCTGGAGCGCAGTTTCGCGATCACGGCTCACTGCAACCTCCACCTCCCGGGTTCAAGCGATTCTCCTGCCTTAGCATTTTGAGGAGCATGGATGGCATGTGCCACAATGGCCGGCTAATTTTTGTATTTTTAGTAGAGACAGGGTTTCACCATGTTGGCTGGACTGGTCTCCAACTCCTAGCTTTGGGTGATCCACCCGTCTTGGCCTCCCAAAGTGTTGGGATTACAGGCGTGAGACACCGCGCCTGGCCTCTACTTTCTTAAGTTGTCTCTGTACCATTCACCACCATTTGACACTCTGTATTTAAATTACTTACTTGTGTGTTATATATTTTCCTCTGTTAAAACATAATTTTCATTTTTATAGATAGAGAGGTAAGGAAGGGCTTCCTGAAGAAGTAACTCTTTAATTGAAACATGAAAGAGGAAGAGAAATTAAATAGCCCCAGAGAAGATTCTTCCAGGCAAAGGGAAATACACATGCGTAGGCTTCGTTTTGTGGGGGGCAGCAGGGTGAAGACAAAAAAATAAATAAGGCCTCACTCCCTCACATTGGACTTCTCCATGACGACTGAAATTATGGCCACCAAGAACTCTCAGGCTCAGCTTGTCACACTCATGACCAGAAAGTAACTCAGTGCTAGTCTCTCTGCTCCTATGTTCATAAACTCTAGAGAAGGACTTGGATGAGCCCTCTTGTGTTAAGAGATGAATTGGAGGAGTGGAGCAGTATGTCTGGTTGAGCTTGGGTCACTTCTTCACCTCTTAGACAGATCTCTGTGACCAGGAAGGTGGCCACATCTATAAAAAGATGGCAGCTACCCCTCAAGCTTCATGTTAAATAGTGGAAAGGTACATTTCCCCCCACAAAAACAGGGATGTAAGAATCAAGAGGGAGGCTGAGGCAGGCGGATCATGAGGTCAGGAGATCGAGACCACCCTGGCTAACATGGTAAAACCCTGTCTCTAGTAAAAATACAAAAAATTAGCAGGGCGTGGTGGCGGGCACTTGTAGTCCTAGCTACTCGGGAGGCTAAGGCAGTAGAATGGCGTGAACCCGGGAGGCAGAGCTTGCAGTGAACCGAGATCGCACCACTGCACTCCAGCCTGGGCAAGAGAGCAAGACTCTGTCTCAAAAAAAAAAAAAACCAAAAAACCAAAAACCAAAAACAAAAACAAACAAACACAAACTCAACATCAGGCCAGATGCAGCAGTTCATTCCTGTAATCCCAGTGCTTTGGGAGACTGAGGCCAGCAGATCTCTTGAGCTGAGGAGTTGGGGACCTGGGCAACATGGTGAAATCCTGTCTCTACAAAAAATACAAAACTTAGCTGGACATGGTGATGTGGACTTGTAGTCCCAGCTACTCAGAGAGCTGAGGTGGAAGCATTACTTGAGCAGTTGACTGAGGTCGAGGCTGCAGTGAGCCGTGATAGCACCTCTGCATTGTAACCTGGGAGACAGAGTGAGACTCTGTCTCAAAAAAATAAAACGAGAACAAAAACAAAACAAAAAACAAACCTCAACATCATCTCAGAGGTATCTTTTTTTCCTTGCTTCTCTAAATCCATTCTCCAACTTTGTGGGGAGTGTGACCGGAATGAACTGCACTCATGAGCATCTCTTGTGTTCTACCAGTTAGAGGCACTATCAGGGTGGGAAGTGTGTGAGGCCAGGGTATTTAGTCTCCAGGCTTCCTGCTGGTTCAACTTAGTCCTGTAGGGCTGTAGGGCAGCCCCTATACTCTCCAAGGGTAGGAATAGCATTTTTGCTGTTGCTAGTCCTAGAATCCTGTGCCATCCTGCTGTTTCTTCAAACCCTGCTTACTCTTTTTGTAAACAATTCTTTTATTAAAATTTGTTCAATTATCCAGTTTAAATATACCATTCATTTCCTGTTTGGACATAGATTGATATAAAAATACAGGATATTCTAAAGGAACAATTTGGGAAAGCTAAAGAAGATAAAAGAGAATGTGCTTTTGTACAAATTCTATAAAACAAACTACAGAGACAAATAGAGGAGACTGAGGTGCTAATGCAAAATTCCCAGGAGAGAATGAAACTAGACATCTGCAAGTAGAAAATAAAGCAGGCTGGATTTCAAATGGTTCAAATCCATGCTGATCTATGCTGATGGTAAAGATGGAAAGATGAATTAGGATACATTTTGGGAAGTTTATACACTGATGATGACCTTTCTGGAAAATTCAGTTTCAGTCAATCAAAGGTTCATAGAAAGTCATGATAATAACTCACTTTTTCTATTTCCTGGGCATGTACACCCTCCAGACCCAAAATCTCTTTCATTGTTACATTTATTTAGCAAGTGCTGTGATTACTGCATGATGTTTATTTGTAAAATAGGATTAACAAATGGACCACCACTGGTTCACCTGTATCAAGAAATAGCTCTAAAGAAGAAGACATCTGTGGAAGATAAATGAGAGGACACTTAGATGGCCAGAGCAACGCAAAATAAACAGAAGAAAAAGAAATAAACCTGAGATATCGCAACATTTGGGAACCAACTTATATACCAACTCTACAATGGTAGAGGAACTTTTGGGAGAAAAGTTGGCATTCATCTATGATGAAGAGAGCAGGCTGGTTACCTGCTGTAACCAATACAACTGAAATCAATACAGTCTTTAAACCATGGTATAGTTTTTTAAATAAGTGTGCATTAATCTTGCAAGTGTGCACCATGCTCACGGAAAGAAGAAATTATTGTAATGTTTTATCTTAGTGTTGTATCTAGCAAAGTGCTTTGCATATTGAAAATGCAAGCATTAGTTGAATGAATAAATGAAAAAAATTAATCCACTGGAGAATGAACACTGACCATTAGCATATCAGTAATTTAGCACTTTTGTTCTCAGTGTAATGTTTTGCTTGTTTAACTTACTGTTGTTTTGATTGGGTTCTATTAATTGATAGTAGTATTTACTGGGCCTATTAAAGATACATGTTTAGCATCTATTTACATTTCTGAAGTTAATTGGTGGGAATTCAAACACCTTTTGGATCTAGCCCTCTAGAAATTACAGACAAATCTATTAATTTGTTAGTCATTAATATGCAGCCATTGGACATGTATATTTACATGTAAATATACAAACCAGATGTGTTGCCAAGTTATTGCTTGTTTCTAATTTGGATCCTGAGTTTTCTTGGCCACCCCAACCTGAACAAAAGTGTAGACAACAGAACAGTGAAAATCCAGTGCCTCTACAGAGTAGACAAGTACCAGAAGCAGCCCCAGAAGGGGCATCGCTGCCATCATCTTTATGTATTTGTAAATCTGCATATCAGAGGATTCCATTTTAAGTGGAATTATTAGAATTTTATCAATGTCTCTATAGTTGCCTTAAAAGCCAATTTTATGACATTTGTGAGCATTAAGTAAGAGGAAAAGAGTGGAAAAATGTATCCAAGAAATATGATAGATATGTAAATTTGGGTGCAACTTTAGGCTTGAAATTTAAAAATAAAACTGGGCTCCTATAGAATTTTTACATACTATGTAATAAAAGTCTGCAATCTGATCCTCACACATCTCCATTAACATCTAACATTGAATTTGTTCTATTCTCATTGTTTTTCATTGATACAAGTGTTGGGTGAGGAATTCAGGAACTTGCCTTCACAAATGTTTTATTTGATTTACAGCATTAGGGGCTGTGATATTCCTGGTTAGAATATTTTACTGTTGAAGTCTTTAAGTAAAAAACATTAGTTGAATTCCCACAGGAGAATGTGCATCAGCCCTGTGTTAAGCTCTTTGTTCAGACTTATTATTTCAGCTTCCAAAATGTGTTTTGACTAACCTAATAGTGTGATAAATGCAAGAAGTGTGTGCACAGCTTAAAACATTTGGAAATGCTTCTACTATGTGCTGCTTTTACACTGGGCAGTTTACTCTCTCTGCAGAAGTATTTCTATTCCACACTCTACTGTCCCATGGGTTTCTGAAAGGTGAGCATGAACTTTGTGGGAATTCTATTTTTGGATTTTAAAACTGGAGTTGCATGGTAAACAGTTTTTTACTTTTACCTTGTTAGAGTTTTCAAACTTTCTCCCTTTTTGAGTGCATGGACATCAGTTTCACTTGTTGCCTTTTATATTTATGCACATTTCCTAAACTCACAGCACATAAACCTTCCAGTTAGGTGGCATATTCCTCCTGGATTCTCCATGCTTTTTCGTTTCCCTTTTTGGCCTTTCTAATCATCTCCTTTCCTTAACCACTTAGTGGTTGTGAACCTTCAAGCTATAGTTCCATTATCAAGACAGCCTGCATCACCAAGACAGTCTACTCCTTTACACTGTATATATGCCTTTCCCAATAAAGTAGTCAGTAGCCACATGCAGTTGTTGAATACCTGCAGTGGGGCTAGTCCAAAATGAGGTGTGCTCTAAGTGTAGAATACATGCTGGATTTCCAAGACTTAGTATAAGTGAAAAGGATATAAAACAGCTGATTCATCATTTTATATTGGCTATTGTGTTGAAATAATAGTATTTGGGACTTATTGGTTTAAATAACATATATTATTAAGAAATTAAAATGTGGCCAGTCATGGTGGCCCACACCTGTAATCCCAGTGTTTTGGGAGGCTGAGGCAGGCAGATTACCTGAGATCAGGAGTTCAAGACCAGCCTGGCCAACATGGTGAAACCCTGTCTCTACTAAAAAGACAAAATTAGCTGGGCATGGTAGCTCATGCCTGTAATCCTAGCTACTTGGGAGGCTGAGCCAGGAGAATCACTTCAACGCAGGAAGCCGAGGTTGCAGTGAGTGGAGATCGTGCCATTGCATTCCAGCCATGGTGACAAAAAGAAATTAAAATGTATTACTAAAAAGTTTTCTTTCCTTTATCTTTCAAAAATTAGGCTACTAGAAAATGTGGCTCACATTATGTTTCAATTAGAGAGCATGGCTCAGTATCAATCTTTCTCAAATCTAGTTATCCATCAGAAGCATCTAATAAAGAAAACAATACATGACTGAGTGCGGTTGCTCACACCTATAGTCCCAGCACTTCGGGAGGCTGAGGCGGTGGGCAGATCACCTGAGGTCAGGAGTTTGAGACCAGCCTGGCCAACATGGTGAAACCCTGACTTTACCAAAAATACAAGAATTAGTGGGTGTGGTGCACACCTGTATTCCTAGCTACTCAGGAGGCTGAGGCAGGAGAATCACTTGAACCCTGGAGATGGAGGTTGCAGTGAGCTGGGATCACGCCACTGCACTTCAGCCTGGGTGACAGAATCAGACTCCATCTCAAAAAAAAAAAAAAAAAAAAAAAAAAAAAAAAAAAAAGAAAATGAAAACAAAACAAAGCAAAAAACCCACAGTTTCCTGGTCCCTACCACAGACCTAGTGAATCAGGATGCTGGAATGAGTCCTAGGAAATCTGTATTTTTGGAAGGCTCTCCAGGTGGTTTTGAGGCACTCAGTTAGGAGAACAACATTTGAGAACTTCTACCCTATCTGCCCTCTTTTCCCACCTCATGACAACACTTTTTGGTTTGGGATCCCATATGCTGCAGGAAGTACTCTTTCATGTGACTGAATATGGTTGTGGGTAAATCACAAAACACAAGGGATTACCTGCTTCCTAAAGTAGTTTTCTTCACTTAACCTATTTAAATTTATTTTTATACATTTTATTTTTTAATTGACAGGTCAACATTGTATATATTTATTCTTCTATTCAATCTGGTGTTTTGATATATGTGTACATTGTAGAATGGCTAGATCAAGCCAATTCAGCTATGTATTACCTTGCATACTTTTTTTTTTTAGTGGAAAGAATACTTAAAATCTACTCTGTCAGCAGTTTTCAAATATACAATAAATCCACTGTCATCACCATAATGTACAATAGGTCTTTTGAACTTTTCCCTCTCATCTATCAGAAATTTTGTGTCCTTTGACCAACATCTTCCCTATTCAAATGTAGAACTCTTTAAGAAGGAGCTTAATAAATAAAGGTATTTGCATAGTGCTGTGGAAACTCTTCTGATTCAGTTTGGAGAAGCAATGGTCACTTACCTTTTAAAACTCCATTTAAAGGAGTGGGGGATGATATATTTGTAGAGCAAACCTTTTATTTTAATTTAAAAGATATATACAGACATTTTATTATCAATCTTACGATGTAGGGCTAATGTTTTCTTGACATGTTGGTCTGCTGACTGCAGCCCTGCATTACCTTTCTTCCATACACAACATCTAAAATGTGCCCTTTACAAATTCCACTTCTAGTTTCTTTAAAATGTAGAAAGATCTTTTTAATTAATTAATTAATTTATTTATTTACTGAAGAAATGGGGTCTTGCTATGTTGGCTAGGTTGGTCTTGAACTCCTCGCCTCAGCTTCACAAAGTGCTAGGATTACTGGTGTGAGCCACCATACCCAGCCCAGAAAGATCTTAAAGTACTTATGAGGCAATCTGAGTATAGTGTTTTCTAGATTATTGTGACTGTTTTTCTAACTTTGTATAATTTCATCATTTAATTTGTCAGAAATTCACTTTTCTTCTTATTTTTCCAAAGGATTTAACTTAGTTTTCACAGAGATACTTTTTGGTTTTGCTTTTCTGTTTCATAAGTTTGCATCTTATTTATTAAATTGCAAAAGTTCAATAAGTACAATTGTCATAACCAGGTTTGGGAATAAAGTTGACTTTTGTAGAGCATAAAACTGTCAGGAGCAATATTGTACAGCCCTTCTAAGATGTATAATAGTCTGCTATTGAGAGCACTTAGAATGTCATGGACATCAGTCTAACATGTTTAACAGAAGGAATGGACAGCATGATGAATTAATCTGATGAATCAATTCATGGAAGGTCATTAAGAGAAGCTCTACAATAAAAATAATAATGTAACAATACTAATTACTATTTATTGAACACTTACTATGTTGCAGACATAGACACTTTATATATAATAACTCACATTTGACTTACAAACATCCTTTGAGGCATGGTTTATAATTAGCTTAATTTTATATATAAGGAAATTAATGCTTCCAGAGATTAAGTCACTTAAGGTCACACAACTTTAAATTTAGAGATAAAATTCAAAGCCAGGCCAGTCTGATCCTAGAATTCACGATAAGCTTTTAACTTCGAAAGCCTAACCTTGAGGAGAGGGTTCATGTTGTCCTTTGCTGGAGATCTTACTTGGTCTGACATTGATCTATGGGGCTGGGTCAAGGGCACAGACTCTGCAAAGCAAGCAATCACCATAACAAATAACTTGCATGTGTGTCCTTGGTCAGTGAGCAACTCTATCAGCCTTTTTCGAATATGATGAAGCAACGTGTAATTAATATATTTAATGTCTTAAACTAATGAATCGATTGAGTGTTTTGAAACAAACTTTGCTGAGAATATTATTTGTGCTCGAGCCCAGGCTTCAAAGAGATAAATACATTTTTATCCTAATTTCTGGACACTCTATCCTGGGATCCCCAAACCAGGTATTTATCATGCTGTCTCCTTTGTGGTGCTTTTCCTTGGTGTGATGAATGTGGCTTCCTGGCAGGACTGTTTTACACCAGCCTCCAGGCAGAGTCCTTTTAGCTCAAAGAAAAATAAATTGACTTCAGAAAAAAAAAAAAAAATCCTGCCATCAACTTTTTGATCTTTCCTTTTCCATCTTCTTTTTCCTGACTATGGTACTATGCATACTTCGGTCTTCAGGGATCCATCGCTCATTTCTACAAGAGCATCAGGTGACCCAGATATGCACTTTGAGTGCCTTTTATATGCTTTGTCACACCCATATTTGTATATGATAATTAATCACCCATGGATCAATCACCTAAAATAATGGCCTAGGCTACCTCTCCTTCCACCATGATTTTCCTCCCATGGGAAAGCTGTGCAGGTAGCTTTGCCTAGGTGTCATTTGGTAATAAAATATTTTTTCTAGATGTTTTCCAGTGAGTTACAAGCACTTACAGTGATTTACACTTATTTTCTTGTCTTTGCAAGTGAATAATGGCATTTACTTTCTTTGAAGTATAATTATGCCCAAAGAAGTAATTCTATTAATTTGGAGGATATGGATTTCTAAGACTTTACTTTTATATCTTGCACATTTGAAATATTTTTTATAATGATAATTTTGATCTGAGTGTTTAAAAAATAAAGCTGTGTAGCTCCTCTTTTGCACTATGAGCAATCAAAATTATTCTATGAAGTTTTTGGTGCATAAAGATTTCCTGCCAGGACAGGGAGAAACTTTGTTAGATCATTAAGCTTAGATGGACTTATATTGTTTATTCTGTGTTACTTGAAATTCAAGACTTTTGGCTACCAGAAAATAAGCAGCTGCCACAAGTAAATCCAGAGGAAACAGGAATACTGAAATTTCTTTACTGTGGAGACCTGTTCCTTGATGTCTCTGAGACAATACTAAACATGAGTTTCACTTAATTTCAGAAAAGTTAGCTTCACAGTTACAATCAGCTTTGCAGTGAGAAGAGATCGCCTATTGTTTTTCTCTAGAAGAAAATGCATTTTAGGATTGGAAATCAAATTGAATATCAAGAGTGGATAGGAACACTGACATGCTTTTACAGATGGGCAAACTCAAATTATTTTTAAAGGGCACTGGAATTTAAATAATTACTCACATGTGCCTTGTAAAATAAATATTGCTTATGAAGTGTGCCAGCAGTTCTCAAACTGTGGTCTCCACATCAGCAGCATCAGTGTAATTTTCTGTGTCTCTTATCTGTGATTCTGAAACTCAAAAAGCTCTTCAAACTAAGAGGTATTTCCTAACTCATTTAGCAGCAAAATCTGACCTGACTTGAACTCATCTGGCAGCAAAACTTGACCTGAAAAAAGGTGAAGATATTTGTAGCCTTCATTTATCTCTCAGTAGAGATATCCATGCACCGCATTGAAGAAGTATTAATGTTTGATCATGGAGAGCTGCCACAGACCCTGATGAGAGTATGCCATAAAGCCTTTATAAATTTTTTTTTTTTTTTTTTGAGACGGAGTCTTGCTCTGTCGCCCAGGCTGGAGTGCAGTGGCCAGATCTCAGCTCACTGCAAGCTCCGCCTCCCAGGTTCACGCCATTCTCCTGCCTCAGCCTCCCGAGTAGCTGGGACTACAGGCGCCCGCCACCTCGCCCGGCTAGTTTTTTGTATTTTTAGTAGAGACGGGGTTTCACCGTGTTAGCCAGGATGGTCTCGATCTCCTGACCTCGTGATCCGCCCGTCTCGGCGTCCCAAAGTGCTGGGATTACAGGCTTGAGCCACCGTGCCCGGCCACATAAATTTTTTTTTTAAATTGAATTCTGAAACACAACTGGTCCTAAGCCTTTTTGATACGAATGTGGACCTGTTATAAAATGTCAGGGAGTGCTAAGTGCTAGGAAGAAAAATTAATCAAGGTAAGGGGATAGATTAAAATGGAAAATGCTACATAGATGCTAAGCATGAATGACTGTTATGGGTCTACACAACATGCATCCAACTTTAGGAGCAATCATTAACATGTGGGCATGAAGAAATATAATCATTTGTAGAAAATAGAAGGACTTTGGCAAAAACACACACACACAAAATCCTTCAAGAGAAACTTAAGTTAAAGTCTTCTAATCAGTTCCCACCAAGTAATTCCTTAAATACAAAAGAAAATTTTATTAAAATTATAGCCTGATATAGTAAGATGTGAATGCTTGAAAAGTATGTAAAGTATGTAGAACTCAAGGAAACAGAGTTTAAAAAGGGAGTTATACTCTCCTATAATGGGGACATAAATATGTGTTTAGATAATTGATGACTAAATGGATTAATTAGTGACATGGAGAAGAGAGTCTGGGGGCAAGGGAATCTGAGTTATCCCTGTGTATGTGCACGTGCATGTGTGTGTGTGTGTGTGTGTGTGGCCCAATCAAAGCACATTTATGACCTTTTCATTATGCAAAAATGGCATATGGAAATCTTCTATGAAATGTTAGTGATAGCATCAGCCCTGCCAACTTCAAATTCTGGTGCCACTATTTATGTTTAACATTTTTCTCATGTTACACTGCATGTAATAGTCTTCACCTGCTAGGAAATATGATTACTAAGCTATTATTAACATGTTTAGTAATATAAGTGGTGTCTGACTCTTCTGCTTTTTCTTATTATTTTATCTTGAGTATATAATTTATAACAATATTTAATGTGCACTAAACTGTCATAAGCCCAGTGTAAACTTAGTGAATATTAAAGGATGAACATGCATCTTTGTCATGAGCTAAATTAAAGCTTTAAGTGATTTCTGTCGATTTGATCTCTAAAAGTTCTAAATGAAAAGTTATGTTCGGCAAAGAATTATGCACTGATATCTATGAAATCATAGTTTTGGGTGAAAATAATCTTAAATCTATTTATTTATTTATTTGAGATGTAGTCTTGCTCTGTTGCCCAGGCTAGAGTGCAGTGGCACAATCTCGGCTCACTGTAGCGTCCACCTCCCGGGTTCAAGCGATTCTCCTGCTTCAACTCTCTGAGTAGCTGGGATTACAGGCGCCCACCACCACGCCCAGCTAATTTTTGTATTTTTAGTAGAGATGGAGTTTCATCATGTCAGCCAGACTGGTCTCGAAGTCCGACCTCGGCCTCCCAAAGTGCTGGGACTACAGGTGTGAGCCACCTCACCCAGCCATGAATCTTTTTATCATTCCCCTTAGCACATGATCACACAGTCCCTGCTTGATGCTCAAGGTAAATAATTGGCTGTCTCTATTGCTTTTTGCGACTCCATTTTTGCTCTATACTGAGTAAAACATAGTGTTAGCAAAACTATGTGCTTGTGTTTTCTGAAGCTGTAGAGACTAGACTACTCCTTCAACCTTTAACAAACACTGTTATATTTGACCTTCGCTTTTTCGTTCCCAAGTTGTCACATAAATGATTTTGTGACAAATGTTTTTGGAGCTTTACTTCATAGTTCCTGGCTTCTAAACCAACTGCCCTCCATTGGACACTGTCTCATTTTCTTTTGTCCATTTGAAAATATAATACCCAGATGCAGCCACAGCAAGCTGGAAGGGCTATGACCGACACAGAACACAGTGACATTAAAAGTTTCCTATATCTGGAACCATGCTGTTATTTTTGCAATCCTATTATATATTTCCTTGTTTATTGTTTTATGCTGTTAACAGCCTTTGGCACTTTTGTGGCACCTCAAATGAGCTACTCTCGACCTTAGCTTTTTACATCTTATCCGACAGATTCATGTTTGATTGTATAAGTGATATGCAGAAACCAGCCTATTTACTAGTCAGTTGGTAGGTTGATGTGACACAATTACACACAGGAATGGTTCAAAATAACTGGAAAACTTCATATTAAATTAATTATAATTTTAAAAGCAGAATTTTCATAGTTTTAAATTTTGAGGCGGTAACTGAATTGTTAGCCCTACTATTAACAATATTCTCATTGCTTTGCACTCTGCATCCATTGATTTTAGAAAATGTCAGTGGAGAATATGTTCAAGATATTGATCCCTGAATTAACAAGTAATAGCTTCAAGTAGTGTTGATGTATATGAAGTTTTCTGAGTAAAAGACAAAACACCACATCTTGGAACTTGTTTTTTAGCATTGACCATAAGGATATTAGACATTTTTATTTTAGTTTATGTTATGTTATTTTTTGAAAAGTATGTGGTTAGGAGAATGGGTTACATGCTGATTACAGATCTCCCTTGTAGACCTTCAGCTTATGAGGTTAGGAGAATGATTTATAAAGTTGACTGTAGGTCAGATCATCTTTGAGAAAGCTGTGCTTTCAACACCACAGGATTAAAAGAAAAAACCAAAAGGAAAAACACTATATTAAAAACACCCCCTCCTCCCAGCTCCTATTCTCAACCCTCACTCTCTTTCCCCAATATCCTGGTTTATAACCCGGCATAAAGTCCATGCTGGTGACTGATGGTCTTTGCCTCTGTGTCTGCTTCCTTCCTTGCCGTTCTGGTTTTCCCAGTCTCTCCATCTATGCTCATTACTTTTGCTCACTCTGTTTTCATCAGGATTATTAAACTGCTTGGGTCTTGCTTTGTGGTCTTTTTGAAGGGAAATTCTTAGCTACAGGCAAAGACAATGGAGCAAATTTCACTTTCTTGGTCTTAGCACCATATTGCTAAGGAGTTGGTTACATTATGCCATGAAAAATTGGTTGGTTACCAGATTTCTAAGACCTCACTCGTGGATATAAATCCCTAATGAAATATCAGTGAAGATAAGAATTCAAGAACACCATGCCAGACTCCCCAAAGGGAGTTACATTTTCAAGACAGTAAACTTTTAAGTGTATTATGTATGAGCCTTTTAAATGTTATAACTAATAGTTGACTAGACAGAGTGAAAACACAAATAAAAATGTAGCACTTTTTTTTTTTTTTTGCAAAATTTTCATCTGAGTATCAATCCACACTGAATGTAGCAATAATGTATATGGCTTATTTTTCTTTTTTTCTTTTTTTAAACTGGAGTCTTGCTCTGTCACCCAGGCTGGAGTGCAGTGGCATGATCCTCCAGAGTAGCTGTGATAACAGGCATGCGCCACCAGGCCCAGCTAAGTTTTGTATTTTTAGTAGAGACGGGGATTTATCAGGTTGGCCAGGCTGGTCTCGAACTTCTGACCTCATGTGATCTGCCCACCTTGGCCTCCCAGAGTGCTGGGATTGCAGGCATGAGCCACTGCACCCGGCAATGGCATATTTTTCATAAATTAATTAGGTATTTATTTTCTATTTTAAACAGTCTTACTTTTTATCTTTTAATCCAACCTCTTTCCTCTATCTAGGATTTCGAACTGACAAAAACTTAACTGCACCTCTGTCTAATATGGGTAACCTAGAAATTAGAAATTCTAATACATCTGATATCTTGATAATACAACCAAGTTACCAACATGAATGTGTGATATTATTTTCCATAAAGATTGTTCTCTTCGGGCCAGGCGAGGTGACTCACATCTGCAATCCCAGCGCTTTGGAAGGCCAATTGCGGGCAGATCACCTGAGGTCAGGAGTTCAAGACTAGCTTGGCGAATATGGTGAAACCCCATCTCTACCAAAAAAAAAATATACAAAAATTAGCTGGGCATGGTAGCAGGCACTTGTAATCCCAGTTACCCAGGAGGCTGAGGGTAGAGAATCACTTGAGCTTGGGAAGTGGAGGTTGCAGTGAGCCAAGATCATGCCACTGTACTCCAGCCTGGGAGACAGAGTGAGACTCTGTCTCAAAAACAAACAAACAAACAAACAAATAAAAAACCATTGTTCTCTTGGGGCCAAGCACAGTGGCTCATTGGCTCACACCTGTAATCCTAGCACTTTGTGGGGCGGAGGCAGGTGGATTGCTTGAGCCCAGGAGTTTGAGATCAGCCTGGCCAACATGATAAAACTCCTTCTCTACTAACAAAAAATTAGCTGGATGTGGTGGTGCACCTGTACTCCCAGCTGAGGTGGCTGAGGTGGGAGG
Source organism: Colobus angolensis palliatus (assembly GCF_000951035.1). Lineage (NCBI taxonomy): Eukaryota > Metazoa > Chordata > Mammalia > Primates > Cercopithecidae > Colobus > Colobus angolensis. The sequence continues at coordinate 12,540,709 of NW_012119376.1, read as the reverse complement.
ATCACCTGACCAGGGGAGGTTGAGGCAGCAGTGAGCAGA
>NW_012119376.1:12521627-12540499 GCF_000951035.1 Colobus angolensis palliatus | reverse complement strand
TATTTCTCTTGGGAAAACCTGCTGACAATGATAAACTGTTCAGATTTTAGTCTTATAGTGGGTAATATAATCAGAAAGACTTTGGGGGAATCAAATCCTTAATAAATGTGAAATATTTCTTTAGAAGAGTCTAATTCCTGACAAATTATAAGGGTCTTCAAATGTGCCCCACTGCACATGTAGACTCTAGTTTCCCTCAACTTGCCTAATGACCTTGTAAACTAAAAAAGCAAGAGTCTAGTGGTTTATCATTGTCAAAAAACCCCTAGCCAGTGAAATTTGAGTTGTCTAAGCACTCCCCGAATGTATATATGTTTTTTATTGTAATTACTTGCTTCTTAAATGGCATGTCTATATTAAATGTATATAGGAAATAGAATTATCTTCTGGAAAGAGATAATCAAATAGTAAAGTGTAGGCCACGGAATACCTTGATATGCAGGCCCTGGATGGCAGAAGACATTACAGGAAAGGGCGGTCACCAGAGAGTTAAAGTGGCATTTGGGATTCTTGTTCACTGTCCCTCCAACTATTGTGTTTGTTTGTTTGTTTTTCTGATTCACAGGGTAATAGAAAGTTTTTTATTTAGCTCAGGGATAGAAAAATTATGGCAATTCAAGCATAGGCTAAATTTAATTGATTTTCACTCTACTATGAAAAGTCACTGATTAAAAATAGCCAACGGGATTGTAATGGACATGTATACTTTAGAATCAGACTGAAAAACTTGCAGCTATCGAAGTGAGCCTTTTCAGATAGTCAGTGTACAGTACTACTTCCAAGACTTCACCCTTTTCATCCAGTTGGATTATTCACTTGGAACTCTACACTTTTGCTCTTCCTAGTTCTGAAAGCATCACAACCTATTCTTAAAAACAAAACTTCTACAATTTTGATATTTGCTTATACCAACTTCATGCACTAATTTCAATTATTAGTTTCTATATTTAGATAGTTAGGTCAGCTTTGCTCCCTCCCTTGTAGACCAAATCTCAGTGGGAGCAAATGGCGGGGATGGTGTCACCTGATGGTGTGTGAGGGAGGCTTGGGAATGGACTATAGCCAGAGTTGATATGTCGTCAGGTTAAAGTGCAGCTAGGGAAGTGAATCCTAAGTTTTATTTTCCCAAATCTTGCCTTTCCCTAGTTGTTCCCTCGCCCTAGGAGAGGACCAACTGTAAGACACCAAGTTCAAACAGAGATAAGATGTAGTTCAGGTCCAGTCTAGGCACAGAAAACAATGGAAAATCTCTTAAGACTAAGACGGGAGCTGTCCAGGATTAATGCTGCATCCTTCAAGCATTTCTTTAGGAAAATGAGGTAAATAAAGAGAATGGGAGCTATTCCCAAAGATTTACAACTTTGCTAACAATGTGGGAACCATTGGAGGTTTGGATGTAAAGGAAAAGAATGTGGCTTTTTCAGGGTAGTTGGAAGAATGTACAATGACTTCTAAATACTATCAATACTCCTAGTTCTGGTCCACTAGTAGTGCCTCTCCTTCCATGTCCCACTGCCACCCTGGAGATCTATCAGAGCATCCTTCTGTGCACTGATTTCTGGACTTCTTTCTTGAGTTGGATGCCAAGATGCCACTTTTAATTAGAAGAATTTTAGTAAATAAATATTGTCAGATTTCTCCAAATATCTGAATACTTTTTTTTTGAGACTGAGTCTTGCCCTGTCGCCCAGGCTGCAGTGCAGTGGTGCGATCTTGGCGCACTGCAACTTCTGCCTCCCTGGTTCAAGCGATTCTCCTGCCTCAGCTTCCCGAGTAGCTGGGATTATTGGTGCGTGTCACCACTCCTGGCTAATTTTTTGTATCTTTAGTAGAGACAAGGTTTCACCATGTTGGCCAGGCTGGTCTCAAACTCCTGACCTCGTGATCTGCCCGCCTTGGCCTCCCAAAGTGCTGAGATTACCAGTGTGAGCCACTGTGTCTGGCCAAATATCGGAATACTTTTTAAGGTAGCAAGGAGTCACTAAGACAAAGGACTTGAACCCATTATAAGTTAAAGTGCACACATCAAGTATCATGCCCCTGGGCAGCACTGGACTGTGCTGTGCTGAGTGTGGGCAGCTCAACTACAAATCAATCAGTATATAATCAATGTTAAGAGGGACGGTCCAAAAGATGAGTGTTACGTGATTTCAGATCAGGGAGAGGACTTATGGTCTTGAGTGATCAAGGGGTTTCTATGGAAGAAGCATCACTAACTGGACCTTCTGCAGGGAGAGGAAATAGGTATTCAGAGAGATGCTTTTGTGTTCCCTGATGTCATAGAAGTGACATTAGGGAGAGGGTGAGGGACTTTGGCTTACGTTGAGAAGTCTCAGGGGCAGCTTTGAGCAGACGTGTTTGGTGGAAGGCAGAAATAATATAAGAACTTTGAAAGTCAGTGTGAGGAGTATAAGCTTTACACTGAGGGTAATGGTGAACTATTGACCTTAGGATTGATGTATAAAGTATAGCATGTTGATGAAAGGAGGTGAAGGGTAGCAGAATATGCCACTCCCAAATAATGCAACTTGGCATAAGGATGATTTTGAACTAAAGGCACTTGAATAACAGAAGGTGCAAGAAGGGTGCACTGACTTCCACTTTTCTTCCTAAAAGTAGGTGATAAATCCCTCATGTGAAAGATGCTCATTCTGGAGGTAAGAAACATTCTTATCACCAGAGATAGGGAGTCGAGACTGAGAGAATTCTGCACACACAGATCATGTTAAAGTGATTCTTATCTTTCTTTGGTCCTCTCATGCTCTAGTTTGGATACACAAGCCTCCAAACTTCATGTAGAAACTTGATTTCCAGTGTTGGAGGTGGGGCCTAATGGGAGGTGTTTGAGGTCATGGAGGTGGATCCCTCATGAACAGATCAATGCTGTCCCTGGGTAGGAGGATGGCAGTGAGGGGAGGTTGGTCAGTTCTCACTCTACTAGTTCCAGGGCCCAGCATGTCCTCCTCCTCTCTGTCTGTCTCTCACTCTTGTTTCTGCTCTTTCATCCTGGGATCTCTTCTCTGCTCACGTGGGCTCCCCTTCACCCTCCACCACGAGAGGAAGCAGCCTGGAGCCCTCACCAGAAACAAATACTGGTGTTATGCTTCTTGTATAGCGGTGAGCTAAATACCCCTCCTTTATAAATTACCCAGCCACAGGTATTTCTTTATAGCATTGCAAATGGACAAAGACATTCCATATATTTTAGTGACTTTTCTACAACTGCCTCTCTGTGTCCAACCTGGTATACAAGCACTTAGGCTGTGCCACCTCTTTGGGTCTTCATTTTCCTGTATGCTTTTCTCCTGTTAATCTGTCTTATGCTGACTTAATTCTCAGGGCCCACCAGAAGCCACCAGAAGCCCTAGGAGGGTAGAAGTAAAGTGTTGCCTCCCTTCTAGAGGGTTTTAGGAAGATTGTTTGTCTAGCAGAAGTGCAGTTTGGCCTGGAAAGTGGTAAAACTGGAGTTGGGGAGACTTTGGGGAGAAATGCAGGGGAGGTTGACAAAGGCCTTGTGAAGGTAAGAAGACCAGAAGGAGGGAGTGCTGTGTTGCAGCAGTTACGGAAAGTTCATGATGGGGCCACATTTCAGAAGCATAAGGCTGTGTAAGTGACAACCACAGTGCTCCAACTTGAGAGAAGTAATTGACTTTATGTTTTGGAGAAAGACGTTGAGTGTTTGATTTTGTGCAGTGGATCTACATGACGCAGCTGGTGTTGATACTGAGGCCGTGGGCTCTATCTGGCTCCCCAACAGGCATTCTGGAGAGGTTTTTCCAAGAAATTAATTCCATGGACCGTTGAGGCCTGGTACTTCTCTGTTGATTGTAACCTTTCTGGCATGGTTTTACTGGCCAATGGTATGTATGTCAGTTTCATTTTTTATCACTCTGTATAAAACAGTTTAGGGCAGGAAAGCAAATTCTACAGCTTGTGCTTTTTAGGTTCATGGATTTCAGTGGCCTCAGATAGTTCCTATATCTTCATTCCTGCAACATCCCAAGCTCCTTTTCCTTGAAGTCCTTTAAAAGATAGCTTAATGACCGGGTGCGGTGGCTCACGCCTGTAATCTCAGCACTTTGGGAGACCGAGGCAGGTAGATCACGAGGTCAGGAGATCAAGACCATCCTGGCCAACATGGTGAAACCCCGTCTCACTAAAAATACAAAAAAAAAAAAAATTAGCCGGGCGTGGCAGTGGGCCCCTGTTGTCCCAGCTACTTGGGAGGCTGAGGTAGGAGAATGGCGTGAACCTGGGAGGTGGAGCTTGCAGTGAGCCAAGATCATGCCGCTGCACTCCAGCCTGCACGGCAGTGTGAGACTCTGTCTCAAAAAAATAAATAAATAAAAATAAAAGATAGCTTCAGAACTCCAGGAGATAGTCTAAGAAGTCAGTCAGCCTTCTACTCCTCTACTCCTCTTGATCCTACACTGGATTAGTTGATCTCATTCACTCTCCAAATATTTACTGATCACCTATTAAGTCCTAGGTTTTACCCCCAGGAAGATCACAGTGAAATGGAGAAGTCAAACATCTGGACTGGAAATTAAAATGCAGCCTCAGACATACCATGCTAGGTGTAGTATAGGATAGACTTCCGGAGCCAGGCTGCATTTAAACTCTAATGCACACACTGCCTGTGTGACCTTGGGCAAGTTACTTAACACATCTGTGCCAGTTTTGCCCTCTGTAAAATAAAGATAATAACAGCAGGATTATCTTGAAAGTTAATTGGGGTGATGCAGGAAAGAAGTGCTAAATAAAAATCAGCCAGTATATTCCGGCTCAGAGAAAGGGTAGGGTGGAATGAAACATGGCATAGGAGCAGCTGACTATTGTTAGTGCATACTAGTACATTTTGGAGATCAACAGCCAGAGTTCATTTTGATTGGTTATGGCATCTGTTCTGATTGGTCACTGTGTCCATTTTGATTGGTTGGTGACTGTACTGTATGGGTTGTTTAGTATTTTTTATATCATCTCAAAGTTTAAGTCAGTGGTCCTGAAACATTACATGTGCCTCAGTATAAATGGAATGCTTGCTAAAAGTACAATTCCTGGGCCCCAGTGCCAGAGATTATGATTCAGTTAATGTGGAGTGGGCCCAGAAGTATTTTAAACATGCATTCATTGCAAGGCTGCTCTCCTAGAAGCTCTGATTTAGAGGGACAGAAGAGGTTATCTGGAAGAAGTAACATTTAGCCAAGACCTGGAATTATAACAGCTTTAGGCAAGGAGGTGAGGAGAGCAGGATGGAGTAGGGGATTATTCTTTTCAAAGGGAACAGCATGGGCAAAGGCACATACGTTATGGTAGAAACATTCAGAATGGTTGGAGTATTAAGTCAAGGGTGGATGGCAGCAAAAGACAGAAAAACCTAATTACAAAGGCATTGTAAACAGTAGGTTTTTATTTTACCTTCAGTGTAATGAATGAGCACTCACTTAATGTGTTTTACGAATGGGGTGGCAGGATCAAACTTATGCGCTGAAGATCTCTGGCTTTGTGCAAAGGGATGAGGGCGAACAAGCCAGGGGCAGGAGGCAGCCTATGAGCTCCCTGGTGAGAACTGCTAGCTTGGTGGCCTGTCACTAATCCTTACTATTGCCCTTGGCACTTTTCCTGACTCTTTCCCTCCTTAGTGACGTCTGGCCCTCTCTGGACTCAGGCCAACTGTCTTCCTTCATGGCTGGTGTGTGACCTCCCTGCTTCAGCCTCTGACATGATGGTCATGGTGACTGTGCTCTGGTTTCACTACTTGGTCACACTGGCACCCAACAATGCAGAGGAAGCAGGTGGGTAACTAGAATGTAAGTAGAGGAAGGCAAGGCCCTATCTGTCTAATTCATCTCCCTGTGGCTACAAATGTGTAGCAGTAGTGTCTAGGGGAGTAGTATGGAGTAAGCACTCAGTTCATATCTGCTAAAGAATGAGGGCTCTGTCTCTGGCAGTGGGCCTACAGTAGATACCAGAGGCCAATTCCAACTTCTGTGGATAGTGTGGAGTGATTGTAATTTGACGCAGCTTGTCATTGTCTCTGAGGGATCCTTTTTATTCATCCTTTTGATCATACTTCCTCTCGTGTTTCCACCTTGTTCTTTGCATTAGTTTTTAACAGGAAAAGGAGATTGAACATTTTTTTAAGCGTCAGTCAATCTCAAAATATTGTATGTTAGCTATACAAGCTATCCTGCTGTGCATCTTGGACTTATTTGGAGTTTCTTTGCCAAAGCAGAGAAAGTACAAATCCTAGAAACCTGTTTCTCACTAAACTCACTTCATAAACCCATCCAGAGTCATTTTCCACAATGGGATTGGAAAAGAAAGAAGAAGAACAGGCAGTAATCAATTATAGCACTTACTAGTTTACCCCTCAGATCTCAACCTTTTGCCAGCACTTAGAGCAGGATCCCGGGAGGACAAGAAATAGAGAAAGGAGGTTAAGCAAGCTCCTAAAATGATCATAATTTTCCAAAGTTCATGTTTTAAAACTCTGGGATCAGTCCCCGGAAGACCATTTATTCAATTAGTAAAACAAAATTATGGATAATGTGCTTTCCCCCACCAAGCTGACTGGATGTTTGTCAAACCTGAGTTGTACCCATTGATAATAGGGATTAGGAAGGACTTGCTATAAAGTGCGAAGTGTGTGTTTAATTGTTACTGCAAGAAAAATATAACTTACTGGTAAACTGTGCAGAATTTGAGACAAAGTGCCCTTTTTACTTTTGTAGGAACGTCATGCTAACCAAATGTGTCCGCATGGTTTCAATTAAGCAGAGGAATGTTAAATGTAAAGCTAAATTGATGAAAATAACCAAACTTTCTGACAAACCAATAAATTGGAGTCTAGAACTCATTGCCCATACTGTGTGGCAGCCAGAGAAACATTGCTAGATCATCAATTTTTACTTAATTTTTGAGTTAGTTTATACTTGAAAAGAGAAAAGGAATGCTAGGAAAGTAATTTAAATTATTCCCAGCTATAAACAGAGAATATGCATGTTGGACGTAGACCTTATTCTTCCCTGTATGCAATTGAACTGATTGTTTATTCTTTTAGCAATTTCCTCACTGAAATTTTTGGAAACATAAGACAGAGTTTTCAGGGAACTCTCATGTCAACATTTTGGCAAATGATCTGGCAACATGCTTGTCACTGGACCACCATTCTGAACTCCTCAGAACTACTCCATGGCAATCTGTTTTCTTTGAAAGTGATGTTTTAATTTTCTTTCCCTCAAATTTTTATTCCTTCAAGTTGCTGTCACTTTGAGATGACAATGTACTAGAAAAATTATGAGTTTGGAGAAGAAAATTCTAAATTTCTTCCTGAAAACAGAGGGTAAAATTACATAGTCAGAAATATGACTCTCTGCACATTTCTGCTTATGTCAGAAGTTTCCATTTCTAATACAGAAATTTACCTCTGAATTGGTCTTTTTATTTTGTGGGAGATGGCAGGAAATAAACCTTTGAAATCAAAGAAAGGGGAAGCTAAGACCATCATCTTTACCACTGTGAAATGGGTACCCTTTGATGAAAGGTCAGTCAGAAACCCAGGCTCCCACATCTTGATCTCCACTGCCCTCCAGGTACAGAAGTTTCCTGTGATCCTCTCGCTAAGAAAGTAGAACTGCTTCCAAATGTAAAGTAGTGTCTCTCAGTTTCCATGGCTCTATCCCAAGCTCAAAGTGTGCCAGAAGGACCCTGTATCCTATTTGGGCCAAATTTTAGTCCAGGCAAGGGCCTATTTCAAAACCTATTAATGCTATAATTTTTTTTTTCTAACAACACTGGGGAACAATTAGTTTTTCTTATTAGATGGTCACTCAACACTTTTGTCTGGTGGCCACTCAAAAATATTACTTTTTGCAAAATTATTTTTGGGCACTTCCATGAAACTGCTCCTAAAAAGGAGCAGTTTAATTTAAAAAAATTAAAGTTTCATGCTCCTGTTTTTATTAACATTTCAAACCTTTTCTCAGTGTTTGATCAAATTCATCTGAAATTTAAATCAGAGTTAATTACATACATTATGTATTTCCAAGGACTTACACTACATTTTAAATTTTTATTACTTATTTAAATGGCATTCAGAGGAAAAAAATGAAATAATCTCATTTGAGGGCAGGCAACATGGTTTTCCCTCAATTTACCTTTGCATCTAGTTGTTACTAATGGTGCTGACTTCATATAAATGCTCAATTACTATTGCTGCTATAGTTCCCGTTAACTGCTGTATTTAAGATGAGTGGTGGTGGCCTCTTGATCAATCAAGTGTTTAAAGCACCTTATCCTTTAAGCTTTTGTGTTATCCACACATTTAATTTGCTTAAAACCTCTTAGGTATTCATTCAAATCACAGATGAAAAAGTTGAACATCTGTGTTCTGAGATAAGCTGCTAGTTATCTCCCTCCAGGTTCAGTTGATTGGCAGATATTTATTGGATATTTAGGCCCTTTGCTCAGACCAGGGTTGCAAAGATAGTATTACATGATCTCTGTCTTCCGATAACTCTCAATAGAGATGATAGTAAAGCAGTGATTAATAAATATGCTATCAGTCAGCTATGAATTCATTTAATGTGGTATTCCCCAGATCACAGTCCTCATTCTTTCCATATAAGTTTCTGCTATACATATATAAGGCAATAGGATAAGTCTTAGAAAACGATTATGCTTTGTGATATTTATTTCATCTACAAATTTATCTTTAAATACTTTATTAAGAGTTTTGCTGTAATCAAGGCCCACTATACCTACCGATTTAGGATAGTTTCAGCCCGGTATAGATACGCATAGTTTGTAGGGAACAAGGTTAACTCTCCAGTTCAGCATAACTGAAGCCTTCTGATACTCCGATTTCTTAGTTAGGTATTCCTCTGACTTTTGCCGTCCTCTCTTCTGGGTTTGATCCCACTTTTCTAATAACTTCTTTGTATTCATATTTCTCATCCATCTTTTCTTTAGTCTTTCACAATCCCATGCCCTCTGGCTATATCCAGCACTGCTCAATTTTCACATTAGTGTTTAGCTCTTGGTCAATGTGTTGTTCATTCCAACATTAGAACTTTCAAAAACATGTAAAGATAGCTAATAAATGTATTAGGCATGATATCTGTAAGTCATGATACATTAATCACTCTCATTGCATACATTTTCTCTAAATATATCTGATATAACTTTTGTCTCTAGCCAAAAGATATTAAGTCATATGTAATGGGGGTAAGAAATATCACCCTTTATACTGTACTTCAGCCTATGGCTCAAAGACTGATCAATAGAAAGTTATCATGAGGATGGTGGGGCAGCATATTTCAAAGTGAGGTTTCAAGGAAGTCTTTATGGACCATCCCACACCAAAGAAACACTGTTAGGCCCACTTCATCTGATTTGCCCTTCAAGAGCTCCCTACAGTACTCAGGAACCTTACCATTACAGCAGATAAGTAGATGGGGTCTAGAAGGTTTTCCACTTGACTGATGGTCAACCATGTTATAATCTTTCTGTTGTCATTTTGGTAGACAAAGAATAACATTCAGATTCAAAAATCATTTATTATTAAGGGCCTATTGTGTGTAGGCATAGGCACTTTCACAATAAATTGCTATTCTTTAATTTAACAAATATGTATCTTGAGAGCCCATTATGTGCCAGGTTTGTGTACTATATGGAAGATTTGATATTTGGTCTAAAATCTTGGGGAAAATCCATCAAATATAAAATATGAAAGTGAAAGTCTCTCAGAAAGTTATTTGTGTTTTTGTTTTTGTTTTTTGAGATGGAGTTTCACTCTTGTCACCCAGGCTGGAGTGCTATGGCACAATCTCCGCTCACTGCAACCTCTAACTCCTGAATGAAGGTAAAGGAATCTACCAAAAAGTAGGTTACACCAGTTTCCTAGGAACCAAAGTTACGTGAGCCGTTCATATATGAATTGGATTCATCTAATCCATTCAGTTTGAATTTGAGTATTTACGTTAAAATTCATGAAAAATACAAAAGCATTATATATATTGCAAACTTATATTCACCATATGTTGTTGTTAATGCTCAAGCAGGAGCAAAAGAAAAAGAAAAAAAAGTACAAAGGAAAAATGTGTATATTTCCCCCATAAGTAATTTTTGCTTCATTCTGCTTTGTGCTTGAAAAATCATATGAAAATATCAACAATGTTCCTATTTTAAAACCCTCTCATTTTGTTTTGTTGTTGTATAGCATTTATAGATTCTGGAGGCTGGGCGCAGGGGCTCACACCTATAATCCCAGCACTTTGTGGGGCTGAGGCCGGTGGATCACCTGAGGTCAGGCCAGGAGTTCAAGACCAGCCTGGCCAACATGGTGAAACCTCGTCTCTACTAAAAATGCACGCCACTACACCCGGATAATTTTTTTGTATTTTTAGTAGAGATGAGGTTTCACCATGTTGGCCAGGCTGGTCTTGAACTCCTGGCCTGACCTCAGGTGATCCACCGGCCTCAGCCCCGCAAAGTGCTGGGATTATAGGTGTGAGCCCCTGCGCCCAGCCTCCAGAATCTATAAATGCTATACAACAACAAAACAAAATGAGAGGGTTTTAAAATAGGAATATTGTTGATATTTTCATATGATTTTTCAAGCACAAAGCAGAATGAAGCAAAAATTACTTACGGGGGAAATACACACATTTTTCCTTTGTACTTTTTTTTCTTTTGCTCCTGCTTGAGCATTAACAACAACATATGGTGAATATAAGTTTAATGCTTTTGTATTTTTCATGAATTTTAACGTAAATACTCAAATTCAAACTGAATGGATTAGATGAATCCAATTCATATATGAACGGCTCACGTAACTTTGGTTCCTAGGAAACTGGTGTAACCTACTTTTTGGTAGATTCCTTTACCTTCATTCAGAAGTGCTGGCTTTTCAGTGTTGGCTAAGTTCTAAGAACAGATTAGAAAGGAATAGGCTGAGAACTCAGAAAACCTTGTTCGTACTTCTAATATAGGCTGTGACATTAGCTTTGTTCCATTGCTTCCTCATATTTGGCATTGGTAAAATGTCTATTGAATAGCAATCTTAAGAGGTACACTAAAAATCATTTCAATTTTAAGGGCTTTAATAATAATAAAGGTATAAAAACAACAGCGACATAGATAATAGTAGCTAGCATTTATAAGGCTAAGTATTTTATTTTATTTTACTGTAGAGATGGAGTCTTGCTCTGTCACCCAGTCTGGAGTGCAGTGTCACACGATCTCGGCTCACTGTAACCTTTGCCTCCAGGACTCAAGCAGTCCTCCCACCTCAGCCTCCAGAGTAGCTGGGATTACAGGCACGCACCATCATGCCTGGCTAATTTTTTGTATTTTTAGTAGAGGCGGGGTTTCAACATGTTGGGCAGGCTGGTTTCGAACTCCTGACCTCAAGTGATCCACCCTCCTCGGCCTCCCAAAGTGTTGGGATTATAGGCATGAGCCACCACGCCCAGCAGGCCAAGTATTTTAAATACATCCTCTTGTAATTCTTACACCTCTCTGTGCTGTCGGCTCTGATATTATCTCCACTTTGTGAGTTTCAAGAGATTAATTATCTTTCCCAGATCTGAATGCTCTTAATGCCTGTGTTACAGAGGCTCTTTTGGATTTTTTTCTCATTAGTTGGTATTTGTCTTAAATGAATAATATAGTAATAATAGCTACATCTATAAATTGAAAGCTGGTACTCATAACCATTGTTTGAAAGATTTTATGTAAAAGTGTATGTATATATCTCTATATAAATGCCTTCCTAAATACAGTGTGTAAAGTCTGATGTCATATGTAAAGATAATAAGAAAAGACTAAATCTGAATTGGAGACTTAAGATAATATTGTTTACTTATTCATAGCATCATGGGAACATTTGAAAATAATATAGCAGAAAGTTAAACAAATGAGAGTGGGGCGCTACAATGGAATAGCAGTCCTTGAGATTCAGTGAGACACCAGTAGGATTCTTGGAACAGCATTTTAGAAAACCCTTTGTCCATGGTGACTTCTTTTTTCCTTGGGGCTGTAACAAAGGACATTTTGCTAATAGAGTAATTTATGTTAAATCCCTTCCTGAGCCCAAGAAAACCTGGACTTTTACTTCCAGGTTATATTTCTCTCATTCTTCTAAGACCAAGGTTTGAAAAAAGCTCGAAAAGCAGGATTCAATAAATACATGAGCTTGCTAGGAATATTGAGACACTTAGTCTTGTGACTGTGGAAAATCATTCACTCTAGCAGAACCCAAAGGGCTTTTATTTCCCGTTATGGGAAATACAATCTGAGTGAGACGGAGAACGTTCTTTAAAGGGAGATGTTTGTGGGTCACTTCAAAGTTACGCTTGCTTACCTAGGGCTCTCTCCTTGAAGAAACTTTGTTAACGTCAGCATCCATGTTTCCTTTTTCAATTTAGAAGGCGCATTTCTCCTCCCCACTCACCCCCACTTCCTGTTTTCTGGTAGCTTTGCAGATTCGAAATGCCTCTCAGGACATAGAGTAGGGGCCAAGGACATGGTGCCAAACAGCCATGATTTAGAACAATCGAGCCCCCTTGGATGTATTTTTCTACTTTACCAGCAGTTTGATAACTAAGGACTATAAACTTTGAATACTGAGTCCAAGTCCCTGTAGACTGTTCTGTTCACAATTCAACTCCTACACTGTTTTATAGAGAACAACACTGGCTCTTGCCTTTAAAAAAATAAAAAAGGTAATTTCTGGTTCTTTAGACATACTGAAACACGATATTTTCCAAATGTTTAGAAACTATGATACAGGAGAAGACCAAGTTAACAGTATTATTATGCATAATTTTTTTAGGGTTGCCTTTCCCTATTTATTACTTGTGGTAGCAGATAATCAGCTCAAATAAGTTATTTGAATATATAGATCCATTTTGGAAGGCTGAGATGGGAGTATTACTTGAGCCCAGGAGTTCGCGACCAGCCTGGGCAACGTGATGAGACACCGTATTTACAAAAATACAAAAAAATTAGCCAGCTGTGGTGACATGTGCCTGTAGTCCCAGCTATTCGAGAGCCTGAGGTAGAAGGATCACTTGAGCCTAGGGAGGCCAAGGCTACAGTGAGCCAAGATAGAACCACTGCTCTGCAGCCAGCCTGGGTGACAGAGTGAGACCGTGTATCCTAAAAAAAGGAAAAAAGAAAAAAAACAAAAAAGGAATATATATATATACACATATATATGTGTGTGTGTGTATATATATATATATATATGTATATCCACCACACAAAAACCCTTTAAGGACTCTCTTTGTCCTGTTGGTGTAAAGAAGTCTTTTCTCACAGAAAAAATAAATAAATTCTATTTTGATATTTAAAAATGTAACAAACATTTACTGAGAGATGGCTAAGTGCCTTGCACTGCGCTAAGTGCTGAACAGTGAGAAACAGTTTCTGTGGACAAGGAGTTTCAGGCCCAGAACGGGAGGCTTCCACAAACACATGCTATGCTGTGCTTTACTGTGTTTACTGAGATTACATTAGATCTCATAACCATAAAAGACAGTGATTTCCAAAATGTATTCTTAGTGGGACTGCTGCTTAAACTGCAGTGTATTAATAAACAAGACTACAGGAGAATGTTCTGCAGTCAAATAAATGTTTGGAAAACTCATGATTAGGCAAAGTTAAATAGGATTCTGCTGAACTCACCTGACCTCAGAACCCTTTTCCTTAAACATCTGCAGGGGCAGGATCCTGTAAAACACAAATTTTGCGAAAGTGATATGTTAACTTTTAATAACTTGGAAACTTTATTTATAGGGTGGTTTCCTGGGCTAGAAAGTTCCAAGGTGACAGTTATCATTGGGGTTGAGAGATCTGCTATGGGACACTTTGCTGTCACTGTTGGAGAGCGTCTAGAGCCTGTAACCTTTTGCTTGACGTGTTAGCCCTCATGGAATCCCAGCTCCCAGTTCGTCCTATTTCCTCCTGCCATCCTCCACTGATAGAGTGGGTGGGAGTCAACAGGAACATCGCAGAGTGGGGACAGGTGTGCTCCTACGATGGGTTTAGTTTGGAGAGCAGCTGGGTCAGGCATCACCCTGTGAATCTCCTGGGATAATCCAGCTCCCTGACTCTGTAATAAACCTAGACATTTGTTTTACTAAGTGAGATGCTTCCCTGAGCCTTCCTTTGTGTACAGGGACAGTGGAGACAGCTGAATTTCTCCTGGATGCAGATGGCCATTTCAGGGGAGATGTCTAATGATGCTTTACAGCTTTCAAAGCGCTTTCACATGGTTTGTTTCATTTGATCCTTCTACAAATCCCCTGAATCAGCATGGCAGAGTTTTCTCCCAAATATGGAGATGTGCAATTTAGGCTTAGAGATGAAAGGATTTGTCTAAATTTACATGATAAGGAAATAGCCAAATCAGATTGGAACACAGCCACAGTGCTTCTCAAAACTAACCTGGAAATCTTGTTAAAATGCAGATTCCCATTCAGTATGTCAATGGTGTGGCCACAGATTCTGCCATTTCTTACTCTTTGCCACATGATGCTGACATCCCTAGTTCCTGCTAGGCAATAGTTTAAACAGCCAAAATTCTAGACCATAACACCTTATATAAATACAAATTGGTTGAATGTGTATGGGAAATTTATTTCTCAAAAACCATCTTCAAAGTTGTCCCTTGAGTAAATGCAAGGTTCGTGACCCTACTAGATGTGTCTCTGTGGTCATGTGGCTGTGCTGTTCACACTCTTTCACTCAAATCCGCCATTGCATTGGTCAGCGAAACCCCCGTGCTATGCTTTGTATTCAGTTCTCTCTTTTTCACTTCACACTGTTATTCACATCTGCCAACCTGTCCCCAGTCCTTAATTAGCCCATCTCTTCCTTCCAATTTTGTTGCATCTAATATTCAAGACTTAAAGATAAATTTTTACTAAAAATTTTCCCCAATTGAATCAAACTATCCCAATCCATATCTCAGGGCCTCAATCAGTGTACATATGGAAATATTACATGTATTAACTTTTTTTGTAGTCTATAGTGTATTTTATATAAGCCACACGTTTGTATAGATGACATTTACTATGAGGAAAGAATAGATTTTTAACTGTAATCCTCTTGTGGATAAATTTCTTCTAGGAGGATAAGTATGTCAAAATTATATCTTAATTAGGCAGAATGAGTAAGGAGTACCATGTTGCAAATAACAATGGGAGGTAATGGTTTGTACCATGGCTTCTGGAACCACACACAGACTTGATTTGAGTACGAGAATTTACAATCTGTATGAGCTAGGCAATTTATTTAAACTTCTTTATACAAAGGAAATGCTCAAGGGAGTACTTCTTTCTTCATATTAATTGTTCAATAAATTTTAGAACAACATTTTCTGTTTTGCAGAGAATAGTTAACACAGGCCTGCAGTTGTAAAAATGTAGCATGACAAATTGAACTTTACCATCAATTTCATAATGTTGTACACAAGGATAAGGTGCTGAGTGAATAGATTCATTATTAATTGATAAATATACACCCTTGAAAACTAGAGAATATGATCTTGAAGTCTTTGCTTTATAAAGCTATAAGATTTGTTTTCCAATTAAAAAATGAGATTATTATCTATATTTACAAAGTGCCAAATAGAACTCTTGTGCTTTCAAAATGAGTATTTTTTAAAAAAAATTTGGAAGATTCTTCTTAACAAAACTAAAACAAAATAATCTGTGCCCTTTGTAATTATCGAGTTTATTTTCTGTAAGGTGTGAAATATCAAACTAGATAACTCTTATTGGCTATAATTAATATATGCAACATCTTTTAAAGTATTAATAATTCTGAAGCTTGTTTGCATGTCTGTTTGAAATCTAGAGAGAGTATGAATGCAGATCCAAAACCTCAGGTTTTTTCCCATAGCTTTGCCTCTGTTGTAACTTCTGTCATTGACACATCCTTGTGTCTTAAATTTGTTTGGTTGCTCAAGGCTTGGTTCCCCAAGTTTAAGCTATTAACCTGCTGAGGGGAGTCGGAGTGTGAGACAGTAATTATAGGACAAGCTTATGGGGTTTATGTGTGAATTTTGGTCATGAAGAAGATGCTAGATTTGGATAGTTCCAAGGGAGGGAGATGCTAAAGGAAAACAGGAATAGGAAAGAACACATTATGTATATTAAGGAAAGTGAAGAACTTGGCTTTAGTAAACTGCCCATAGAGTAGAATGGAGAAAGATAAATACAATGGAACAAGTAAGGATCAACTGGTAAACTCCCACGTGGTGGTGGGATTTGAATGTCCTGCTAAAGGTTTGCACTTTGCTTTAAGTCTTGCTAATTAGAGAAATCACATGATGGAGTATGTTTTAGTTATATTATCCAGGCATTTGGGTGTGCAAGAATGTCTTGGGTCCAGGAGAGATTGAAAGCAGGAACTCATTTAGAAGCCAGCTCAATCGATGCCGTGTGAGGTGAGAAGTGGTACCCTAGACCAGTAGCTGTGACAATAAAGAGGGCAGGATAAGAGAGGTAAAGCAATTGTATTAAAAAGAATCAGAGCATTCTGTTTTGTCTGTTTGCATTTGAGGAAATAGAAGAATGGGAGAAACCTACCCTAACTAGAGGATGCAAGTCCAATGAACCAGCAGAACCGTGTCACAAACGGCAAGACCAAGAGATGATTTGTTTGGTTTTAGATATGTTGCTCTGAGATAATTCCAGAATCTTTAAATCTCGACTATCTGTCACCTAAGAGGGTCAAGAAGTAAAATGGAGAAGAAACATACGGAAGAGGTACTTGAACTGTACAACCACGTAAATTTTCTAAGGAGGTAAATTGAAAAGGAGAAGATACAGGGAGCTAAGGATGGGATCATGGAAAGGAGTAAAGGACTGGAGACAGGAGGAGGAATGGTCAGTGAGGTAGGAGATGAATCAGACAGAAGGCAAAGTGGAAGGGTCTCTTTGTTTCGTTTTAATAAAAAATTGTGTATGCTTGTAAGCATTCAGAATGACAACAAAAGAGCTGCGACTTTTTTTTGCAATTAAAGTGGTATTCAGTTAACAGAACAATTATTTTGCATAAGCTGCATCAGAGACAACTGAAAATGTAAAAAACTACCATCCCCATATATAACTAATTTGTGCTGTGCACCAACAAGAACCTGCTTTAAATTTCATGCCAATTTACAACCTCCATACTGTACCAGGCGAGGTTAGGGGCTATTTAAAGACACAGTGGGTTAGTGTGTTAATTATACAAAAAAAGACGCTGCATAATTTAAAAACTCATCTTACATAGTCTTACATTTTGGTTTTTTTCTTTAAAAGAAATGAGTTGTAATGGAAGGTTAAATGTTTTATTATTTTTTAAAAATTTATTATTATTATCTTTTAAGATGGAGTCTCGCTCTGTCGCCCAGGCTGGAGTGCAGTGGCACAATCTCCGCTCACTGCAAGCTCTGCCTCCTGGGTTCACGCCATTCTCTTGCCTCAGCCTCCCGAGTAGCTGGGACTACAGGTGTCTGCCACCACACCCGGCTAATTTTTTTGTATTTTTAGTAGAGATGGGGTTTCACTGTGTTAGCTGGGATGGTCTCGATCTCCTGACCTCATGATCCGCCCGCCTTGGCCTCCCAAAGTGCTGGGATTATAGGTGTGAGCCACCGCGCCCGGCTGAATGTTTTATAGACAAGAAAAAAACTGTGCTAGAACCAACTTATCCATCATCATCTTCTTCTTCATCTTCATCCTCTTAATCTTCCTCTTCCTCATCCTCTTCATCTTCCTCCTCTTCCTTTTTCTTGCCTTTCTCAGCCTTGGCAACTCCCTCTTTCACTGCATCAGGTTTTCCTTTAGCTTGGTGTGCAGCAATATCCTTTTCATATTTTTCCTTCAGGTTCACAGCCTTCTTTTCCTAAGGATGCTTGTCATCTGCAGCTGTGTCATTCCACAGCTTTCCCAGCATCTTCACAACACCACCAATGGATAGGACAGGATGGAAGTTCTCCTTTGATTTTTTAGTGATACTCAGAACACAACAAGAAAAAGGCCAAAGGAGGCCTCTTGGGTGCACTGGGATCCTTGAAGTTCTTTTTTGTCTCCCTTTTAGGAGGGATACAGGTTTTCATTTTTCTTTCATAACAGGCCTCGTCCGCCTCTGCCATATCTTCACGTTTTTTTTTCTCTTTAGCAGACGTGGTCTTCCACCTCTCTGAGCATGTCTTAGATAACTCTGAGAAATTGACCGAAGCATCTTTGTTGTGCTTCTTGTGCTGCTCCTGACAAGTTTGCACAAGAATGCTGTGAAGACATTTTGCCTCTCAGCTTCTTAGGATCTCTTTTGCCCATGTTTCATTATTTTTCCTCAGCAAGACACAGAGTTGCCCTGTGCCAGTCCAGCTTTCACTTGCCCCGGTGCTGTCTCTATGGAGCTCAGTGTACTGCAATGACGGTGAGAGTGAGAGCCAGACACAGCCTCCCTGGAAGCGTTTCTTGAATGCTGAATAATTAATAGTACACCATGCAGCAGAGAACTAGGGGACAGGTTCCCAGGGAAGATTGTGTCCTCTTTAAATTTACAACTTGCCTCTCAATATTTATGCACACACTGCCACATGATGCAAACATTGGTATAAACATTGCAATATTTATCATGGAATAAATTTAGATTAATAGTGATAAAAATAAAACAAGATTACTCATTTTTGATTCATTAAATTTATGTGAGAAGATAGGTACAGTCTTTTTAGCACATTGCAAAGAAATTGATAGTTCTGTATCAGTAGTATAAGGATAATAATAAAAATTATGTAGTATACTGAGCTACTGCATTCACAAATCATGTATACTATGATGTGAATGAACTACCCACACTTCTAATAT
>NW_012119376.1:12497126-12516487 GCF_000951035.1 Colobus angolensis palliatus | reverse complement strand
GTCCGGCACTCACTAGTGAGATGACCCCAGTACCTCAGTTCAAAATGCAGAAATCACCGGTCTTCTGTGTCCTTCGCGCTGGGAGTTGGAGACTGCGGCTGTTCCTATTCGGCCATCTTGCTCCGCCCCTCTTTTCTTTTTCTTTAGAGATGGGGTTTCACTCTGTTGCCCAGGCTGGAGTGTAGTGATACCATCATAGCTCACTGTAGCCTCAAACTCCCAGGCTCAAGCAATCTTCCTGCATCAGCCTGCCAAATAGCTGGGATGATGGATGTGTGCCACCACACCCAGCTAATGATTACTTTTTTTCTATGGCAACGGGATTTTGCTATATTGTGCAGCCTCATCTCAAACTCCTGGCCTCCAGCCATCCTCTAGCATTGGCCTCCCAAAGAGATGGGATTACAGGCATGAGCCATTGTGCCTGGCCTAATTCTTTGCTTTCTAATGGGCCATTTCTGTCAGCAAATAAAAATGCTATTCAATTTTAACTTGTTATTTAATATTTTTTTCTCAACTTCTTTTTTTCTCTTTCAGTTTTTGCCCATTTTCTCAAAAAATGCGACTTTACCTGCTGCCTTCAATTCCTCTTTCCCCATTGCTTCTTCATCCATACTAAACAGTCTTCTATTCCTATCATTTCATTCCATCACAACAGCTTCTGTCAAAGTCACCAGTGACTTCCATATTGCTAAATCCATTAGTCTCTCAGCCTTCCTGTCACTCAGCCTATCAGTAGCTCCTGACACAGGCAGTCACTTCTGGAAAAGACTTTCTTCATGTTGCAAACTACACATAACATGGCCCAGGCAACTACCCTTTCGAACGTGCTCCTCCTCCCATGGTAAAAGGCAACTCTATCATCACCAGCGCTTGGGGCAAAAAATCGTGTTGTTACCTTTGATTTCTTTCTTTGAAACTCCACATCCAATCTGTTAGAGAACCTTACTGGCTCTACAATCAAAATGTCTCCAGGAATATGGCCCCTTCTACTCTTGATGGAAGATGCTATCATCTCCCACCTTGGTTACTACAAATCTCCCAACTCATCTCCTTGTTTCCACCCTGTGCCTTCCTATGGTCTATTCTACACAATAGCCAGGGATTCTTTTAAGCAATTGCTGTATAACATTATATTATATGTAATAAATTATATGTATTATATGTATTAAATTATATGTAATAAAATTTCTTTGTTTGAAACTCTCCAATAACCTCCTATGTAACTCAGAGTAAAAGCCAAACTCCTTATGATGGCCTACAAGATCCTACATAACCCGGTACCCGCTGCTTCTCCGATCCTGATGTTCCCAATAACCTTGATATGCTCACCTTAGGAAAACTGAAGTTGATGAGTCTTTGCTTAGGCATCCATGTGGCTCACTGTCTCACTTCTTTCAGGAATTTGCTCAAATTTTACCTTTTCAATGGGACCCTTCTTGATCTGCCCATTTAAAATAAGTCCTGGCCTCTTATGCCCCTAGTCCTATACCATACTTTATTTTTCTTTTCTGCACTTGCTACCTTATGACAACAAGTTTTCTTTTCTTTTCTTTTCTTTTTTTTTTAAATAATATGAACTCCATTGGAGTAGAAGTTTGTTTTTTCATTCTAGTATTGAAGCACTTAGAACTGGTTCTGGCCCATAATAGGCACTCCATATATATGAATGAATTAAAATAAAAACAAAATTAGCCTAATTTGATTTAATGAAATTGCTTGCAGTCACCTTATATTGAACATCTGGCAAGTTGTTTATATTGACTTTGGAGTATTTTAGATTCTGATCTAGTGATAATCCAATGATATATTTCAAGTGTTGTTTAAGTGTTTTAGGAAATATTAGTTTCAATGGGAGTATTACTTTATGGAAAGTAATCTACATTTGTAGTAAATGCATCAAGAAACTAATATATGTGAGAAGGTCCTGGCGTGGATTATCAGCTTCATAACCATGTTCTCCTGGCTATAAATATGTTTCACTTTCCATACCCAATGATTTAATGAGAGGCACTGTGGCCAAATGGAAAGAACCTGAAATTTTAAGTCTGAAATCTAGGTTACTCCTCATCAATTAGGTGACCTTGCATAAATTACTTAACTTTTGGGGGGATATTTTCCTCCTTTAAAAAAGTGGTAACAACAGTGAGTTGAGTGTAACAATTAAATGAAGTCTGAGAAACTTGTTGAGAGCATGTACTTCGTTTTGTTCATTGTCATATTCTCAGGGATTGTCACGTGTGAACAGTGAGTGGCACACTGTATGATCAATAAAATATTTGTTGAATGAATGAAAGAATAATGTGTGCAAAGAACCCAGACAAGTGCCTGGCACAATGTAGGCACTTAAAAAATGGTGGTACAGGCACAGCGTCTCTTGCCTGTAGTCCTAACATTTTGAGAGGCCGAGGCAGGAGGATTGCTTAAATTCAGGCGTTTGAGACCATCCTGGGTAACATAAGGAGAGCCCATCTCTATAAAAAATGTAACGGTTAGCCAGGTGTGGTGATGAGTGCCTATAGTTCCAGCTACTTGGGAGGTTGACGTGTGAGGATCGTTTGAGCCAGGGAGGTTGAGGCTGCCATGAGCTGCTGCACTCCAACCTGGGTAACAAAGCAAGACTCTGTCTCAAAAACAAAGGTAGCTATTATAATAGATATTAGTAAATTAACTGTATTTCTTTAGTTATACTATATTCAAGAGCATAGAGTAGATTCTGGCTGACTTTAGCTGTTTATTCCTCTTTAGATAGATTTGATGATGTTTGATTGAGCTTACAGAATATTTTTAACCCTGGAACTAGAAGGCATTTTCACTTGCTTTTCTCTTGATGAAAAGAACAGTTCAACACCGACACTATAGCTGTAGTTAAAATAGAAGCTGCAATAAATTTTGGTTAACAGTTAATGTCAAAACAGTTTTTTGGAGTTTTTCTACAAATTTGGTGATAGAACTATAAGTAAGTGGTCCTGATGCTTTCAATTGAACTGTTCATCCATGGCCTCCTTGCACAATGTTACCAGAGTAGGACCCTGATGTAGCATTTCCCAGTTATACCACCTTGAAAACAGACCTCTGCTGATGTATTCAATGGCTTTTAGGGCAGCACTGCCCTCTGGACACAGAGAAGTTAACAGCGGAAGAACTAGAATTGGAAATCTAAGTTCATGTCCCATGGATTCAGTAACTAGACATGTGATGTTAAATTATTTGACTCAGTTCCTAATCTATTAAAGATGGATTAAAAAATACACAGCTTGTCCACCTTTCAATGTAATTTAGAAAGGAGAAGTACATATTTTACCCAAGGATGTTGCTATGGTCTGAATGTTGTGAATGTTTATGGCCTCTTAAAATTCATACATTAAAAACCTAATCACCAATTTAGTGGTATTAGGAGGTGAGGCCTTTGGGAGGTGATTAGGTCATGGAGGCAGAGCCCTCATGAATGGGGTTTGTGCCCTTATAAAGAGGGCTGTCTCCAACCATGTTAGGAAACAGTGGGAATGTACCAACCATGAACCCATCCATGGGCTCTCAATAGACAGCAAATTTGCCTTAATCTTGGATTTCCTAGCTTCCAGAAATGTGATAAATAAATTTCTTTTGTTTATAAGCTACCTAATCTCTGGTATTTTGTACCAGCAGTCAGAATGGACTAAGACAGATGCTTTGGTAGCAAGCAACAAAATAACAACTAAAGCTTGTTTAAATAAAGGGAAAGTTTTCATAAGACATTAGACATATGAAACCAAAGGTAGGATATGTAGGCAGGCCTGAGTGAGGTGCTGAAATAGAGAACTAGAAAGCCCTCAGAAACCACAGCATCTTAATCCACCCACTTTCTCTGCATCATTTGTGTTCATTACATAGCTATGGGTTTCTACTTCCTTTTCTTGGTTTTCTTCATAGCCCAGCTCTGTTGGTTGGCTTATTAACACAAAAAAGTCTTTAGGTGGTAATCCCAGTGACTAATTCAGTAACTTGACAGGTAGACTACCCTCAGAAAATGAATTGGGCCTATCTGTACTTTAACTGGAAATTCTCCAAAGAGAAAATCACAGAGACTGCACTTGGATTAGGTGTCCTTTGGGTACAATCAGCCATGCCTGGGTTTTGGGTCACATATCTTTCTGTGCATTTGGTGAGTCCTGTGGGAACATTCTGTCTGACAAAGGAGGTATGAGTAGATCTTAAAAGAGTGTTAGGAAGTACAGGGAAATCATGGGCAAGCAAAGTGATTGACTTTTCCCCTCCAAGTCTTCAAATTTAATTGGAGATTAAAAATAAATATGTAAAAGATTTAAACCAATCATATGTATGTCTTTCCCTATATCTTGATTTTTAATGTGGAACAGATTTATATTGTTAAGATAAGTGAGTTTCTATGATTCAAAAAAGTTAATTTTGCTCAAAGAGGTGTCTAACTACAAATATGGAGTAGTACAGGGCAGAAGTGTGTGTTCAGAGTGTTTCATTTGGGAATAGCCCTACAACTTTCTTTTTCCCCATGTCAGAGTTTCCCACTTACTTAATGTTCAACTCTTTCATCTGAAAAGAAAAACAAAACAAAACAGGACAAATAGGCAAACAAAAAACTCTGGAGAATATTTTGACCCTTATTAAAACATAGAAAAACAGAGCTTGTTTGGAAAGTCTTCAAAAAGTTATGTTTGGTCTCTGAGGTATATGGTTTGTTTTTATTTCTGTTTACATAATGCATTTTATATATTATTAAATATAAACATATTAAATATTATGTAATATTTATGTTACATATGTATTTATATTGCCAACTCAGCATTGGATGGGCTCCAGTGTGTTTTTGGTTACCTCAAGGTAACCTGAAGGCTCTCTTCTTTCTGTTTATTAATGTCTTTGCAAGTATTTCTAAATGAACTTTATTTGTATCTCACTAAGCAGTATGTATTGCTCACAACACGAAATTTGGGGAATATAGAATAGTATAAAAATGGAAACAAAACATAGATAATCATACTACCTACAGGCAACCATTGTTCATATTTTGTCACAGCATTTTTTCAGCATTTTTTTCATGATTTTTAAATAAACTTTTTTTCATAATGGGCGAATAGTGCATATATGGCTTGCTACCCTGTTTTTCTCACTCAAGATTTTATTATATGAAGTTTCTTATGTCATTAAACTTTTTATATACATTATTAGCAATGTCATAATGTTCTATTCGTGGATGTGCAATGTAGTAAAAGTTTTGCTTACCTGTATCCTAACAGTGGACATTGAAATTGTTTCTTATTTTACTTTATTGTAACTGCATTATGTGATGATGTATATTTTTGGTGTACAATCTTTGTCCAAGTTTTGGTTACTCCTGCAGAATAAATTTCCAGAAATATAATTACTTGATGAAATTTTGTATACTCTTCATGTTTCTGAAACCATTTCAAATTTTCTTTCCAGAATTCTTGTACCATTTTGCAAGACCTTTAACACTAAAAAGATGTCTCTTCTGGCACCCTTTGTAGTATTAAGTATAACCGTTAAAAACAAAATTAAAACAAATGAACAAGCAAAACTGCTAACTTTTATAGGGGAAAATAATCTTCCATTTTCTTGTTGATGACTAGTGAAATTGACATTATTTTCTCAGCGATGATTTTCTCATATATTGTTAGTCACTTGAAGTTTTTCTGGGGAGCATCTGTTTGCATCATTTTCCTTTTGTGGTTTTTTAAATGTTTTCCTTAATAACTTTTATGAACCTTTTGTTTGTTAAAAATATAACCATTTGCCATGTAACTTAGAAGTATCTTTTTTTTGACAAATGCCTTACACTTTTAACTCATTAAATCTAATGTTCTTTTGATTTTCAACTTTATTTTTCCTTTCAACTTTTTGTTTTAAAACTTCCAGACTCAGAAAAATTCAAATAATAATCCAGTGAGCCCTGTATACTCTTTACTTAGATTTCACCGGCTGATAAAATTTTGTCACATTTTCTCTCCTTTCTCTGACCTCAATATATGATACATACATATACATATATGCATATATATGTTTGTGTATATATAAGTAAATGAGAGAGATTTATTTATTATTATTGAACTATTTGAAGGTAAGCTTCAGACATCATGACACTGGGCTGCTATCTTCTTCATTGTAAATCTCTTAAGAATATGGACATTCTCCTGTGTACTACAGTACCATTAAAACACCTAAGACAATTAACAAAAATTACATAATGTCTTTTTAAAAAATTAATTAATTAATTTTTTTTGAGACGGAGTTTCACTCTTGTTGCCCAGGCTGGAGTGCAATGATGCCATCTCATTTCACCGCAACCTCTGCCTCTCAGGTTCACATGATTCTCCTGCCTCAGCCTCCCGAGTAGCTGGGATTAAAGGTGCCTGCCACCATGCCCAGCTAATTTTTGTATTTTTAGTAGAGACAGAGTTTCACCATGTTGGCCAAGCTGGTCTTGAACTTCTGACCTCAGTTAATCCACCCATCTTGGCCTCCCAAAGTACTGGGATTACAGGCGTGAGCCACAGTGCCTGACCAAAATATTACATGATATCTAATATCCAGTCCTTATTTGAATTTTTCCTATTGCTCCTAAAATAAGTCTTTCATTATTTTATGGTCTTCTATTACTTTATCCAAAATTCAGTTAGGTTTCATCATTGCATCTTTTGCATGACTGTTCAGTCTATTGAAGATTGTTCTTAAAATTTGTTTAAGAATGTCCTTTTTAAAGAAGAGATTAAGTTGGTTTTACCTATATTTTCTACTAGTTAAAAATTTCTTTTTGTAATAACACACTTTTATATTGAAATGGAATTTATTTGGGTTATGGTTTCTGCTGGATTCTCAGATTGTTTTTCTTTCTAAATAGCTTATTTCATTCCAGCAGAACTGTCTTAGGATCTGGTCCATTGATATTATACCACTTCCATATGAGTTTAATCATTGTAGATTTGTAATGGATTTTAATATATGGTAGGTCTAATCACCACTATCGTCATTTTCCGTTGTTCTGTTTTTGAATAGTTGCATATGTTTCTTCCCTTAAATAAATATTACGGTCTTTTCTTTCCACATTGTATAAAGAATAGCACATTTGTATATTCATTGAGGTTCTAGTAACCCTCTATAACTATCTTTTACTAAAGTTTCATTGTTTTCTTGCTTGATAACTCTCAGTACTTGATAGGAATTTTAATCTATATATTAATGTCACTCAATAGGTTTCAAAGCTTAGGTGAATATGTATGGAATATTGTCTTAGGTGAACATATATAGGTAAATATTTATTGTTTGTTCACTCATAAATATTCTAAATTCTATTCCAACATGAAGTCACAGAGAGCCACAGCTCTGTACAACATTGACTTCTGAGAGAGGAGGAAGGAAGAAACCGGGTCAGGCAGGCAGTTAGGGTGGGTCCTTAGTAAAACTTCAAACTAAGAATAGCCTGAAAATTAAGCTGCAGCCCCAAAATGGAAACGACCACTATGAACCCAGAAGAACAAATTCCACTCCTTTTTTGGACATATTTCTCTCTCCTTGGTGTGCCTTTTTCTTGTTTCATGTGTTTTCTTCTGATTGGTCCTTACTGTTCACCTATTTTACATATTCTGTGATTGGCTGAGGGCCAAATCTTCGTTAGGATAAAGTAACATCACTCCAGCCCCTGACTGGTTGTGAGCCAAGGCTTCACCTCTGCCTCTAAATGATTCTTTTCACTATCCTGTCTCTTTCTGAGTGATGCCTTCTCCAAGATGTGCAGACCAGTCAGTGCACTCCTCCTCCTTCCCAGTCCATAAAACCCCCAAACTTAGCCCCTCAGCCAGCAACCTTGTTTTGGGTCCCCTCTCCTTGCTGAGAGCTTTTCTGTCATTTATTGACATCCAAATGGTGTTCATACTACCTGTTTGAATTGCTGTTTTAATTGGCCTATTTGAGATTTTTTTCCCTTTCTTTTAAAAATATTGCAAACTCACCTATAAACTGAAGGAATTATTTCAGGGTGCAGTAAAAGGGTGGAGAGAATACCCACCATGGTAATAATAAGCTTGAGTCTCATATTTTAAAGGGACTGTAAGTTTAGCTTTGCTCTGTCACTGGAACAGAAGTGTTGTAAACACTTGAAAATCATGACATCCAGGCTTATGCTCCCTTTGCTCCATCCCCTTCTATAAACCTTCACTCATGCCCTTCAAAATATGAGAGAATTGACCTCATTACTATTTATAGAGATTTTACTTCCACAAAAGCTCGAGGCTCTTCAGGGGCTCTTAATATTACAGCACCCATTGCAAAGATTTAAATCAGTCCATTATTATATATTCCAAAATATTCTTGTAAAGAAGGAGTGTACCACATTCCCACTTTACTAGTTCAAGGAGAAGAAAGAGCTCTGAATCCACCCTTAAATAGCTGCCTGAAAGGAAAGGATATTCTAATAACATTGGGCAAAGCCTACTGCATGTCACAGACCACTCTGCTTGAGACAGAATAAGGTGATGACAGACTATTTACACACATACCCAATACACAGGAGAAAGGGCTATACACCCTTTACCCCTTCTTTGACTTTCTGTTTTGGTGAATAGTTTTCTTTAGAAACAAATCCCCTCATTGTAATATAAGTTGTCATTACATACATGCGTGGGAACACATGTATATGTACCTCTTCTTTCTCTTGGTATTATATAATAAAAGTCTAAAGTCATGTTTATCATGACATACCTTTATGTAGAACAAAAATCCAGAATTTTAAAAAAATTAGTAAGTAGGATAGCTAGAGGAAAGAAAAGAGAACACCTTTTTACACACTGAAGTAACAGACTGATGAGTCTAGAAATAGGGGTCATAGAAACAAAGATTTGGTGAATTTCTAAAAGGACAGAATTGAATTATTATTAAGTCTTGCACTATTTACTGCATAAAAGATAATGCCAATCTCTGTGAAAAGCTGGTAGACATTTTTCTTTTATACCTAGGGGTTAGTCCTCTATCTGGATTTTTTTATTCTTTGTGTGTTTTAGATTTTGTGTGTGTGTGTAGCCAAGCAACAAAGAAGTTCACTCAAAACAATTATATCTGATATTACAGGGAATTTCGAATTAAAGTCTTTTTTTTTTTTTGAGACAGGATTTGGCTCTGTTGCCCAGGCTGGAGTACAGTGGCCAGATCTTGGCTCACTGCAACCTCTGCCTCCTAGGCGCAAGCGATTATCCCACCTCAGTCTCCCGAGTAGCTGGGACCACAGATGTGTGCCACCATGCCAGGATAACTTTTTTGTACTTTTGGTAGATATGGGGTTTCACCATTTGACCAGGCTTGTCTTGAACTCCTGGGTTCAAGGGATCCACCCACCTCAGCCTCCCAAAGTGCTAGAATTATAGGCGTGAGCCACTATGTCCAGCCTTTCTTAGTTTTTCTTCAAATGAATGTGGTAACAATTAAACTGACAAGACTAAAAAATTACTGGAAAGCATTTGGCTGAACTACATGCTAATTTAATATCATGCAACTTTAAATATAAAAATCATTCATACAAAAGAAGTCTTTTTTTTTAGCAGACCAGTTTTAAATATGCAATATCTTAGAGTTTTTACAAACTAAACTTTTGATCTCATATCTATCTTCTACTTTATTCTGAATAAGAATTAATATTACTCCTTTAAAGTGATATGGTATAAGAATTATGAATTAATTCCCTTAAAGAAACACCAAAGATGAAGGGATCAAAGTGGAATTCTGATACGCTTTTTGATCAAAGAAGTAGGTTTTATGCTATTAAGTAAAATTAAGCCTCAACTATATAATAGATTTTTCACACTAAAATCCAAGTGTTTTTGCCTTTGATGATCTCTGTAATGCCTATTTCTGCCTTGTGACTGTTAACTTATTAGAGGTAACTGTGCTTTAACTACCTTGGGTACCATATTGGAAGACAATGCCTAATCTAGAAGTGTCTCTTATTCCTCCAAAGAATAATTGTTATGTATATTTCATATATACTGAATGTTATTGTAGCCCATCAGTTTGAAAGGGGGGTAATGTAAAATAGTATATGAATCCCTGGTAGCTTCCTTTAAACCCAATATTTAACAATCATATGTACTGTATTTGCCAACAATTCTGGGTAGATATTTGCTTTTTTTTTTTTAAAAGTCATTTTCATGTATGTGTCTAGCCCTGAAAAGACAAAAGAAGGAAAAGTGGCTATGTTGGTTTAATCTGAGCCAGTATCTGACCTGATTGCTTTTATTCAAGAAGCCACATATCAATCAGGCTTGATTTCCAAGAAATGGTTTATGTTTGAAGCATAGGCTGTTCATTGCTTTTAATAGCAAAACATAGAAACTGGAAAATAGTTTTTAAGTAGAGTCAGCCCATGTAGTTTCTGAGCATAATCTTTTTATAAAATTTTTACAAAAATCTTGCCTTCCAACTTTTGCTTTCCAGTTGAACTTAATCACTTTGTGGGTTTAGATGATCTAGCAGGTATGAAGCACTATACATTAAATGCAGTGTTGACAAAGGAAATTCACTAGCAAGGGTTTCATTAACTGAGGATTAAGCTAAAACCCTTTCCCAGAATTGCCAATAAATGAGACTCTAATCTAAAATTTCACATTAAGTTTAGTACAACTAAAACGTGTGTGTTCGCACATGTGTGTGTGCTTGCTGAACAAGTGTGTATGTGAGCGAGGGCAAATCCTAAAATGAGTTAAATTTTTTTTTTATTATTTAGTTGGCTGGGAAAGTGCAAATTTTTCTTGTAAGTATAATGCATTAAGCAAGGGAAAATCGTACAACTTAAACATACTCGATGGACCCATCCAAACAGATGCATACATATACGTAATTGTTCATACACATATCCAAACATAAAATTGAGAGATTTGAAAGGGGAACTCTTTACCACATTATAGGGTGGGCTTAGGCCTGAGTTGAAGGAATATATTTCATATTTATTTTACACAGTGGAGACTTCTAAAAGGCAATTTGCAAGGTTGATTCTGAAAATGCCATTCTTAAAAATATTTTGCAATTTTCCTTGCACTTTCTATTTTATTTAGATGTGATTATGATTATTAAACTACTCTGAGGTAAGAATAAAGATTGCTTGAAACTTGCTGTTTTTTTTACATTACTGATTTAAGTATATTTTTAAAGGCGAAATTGGTTATAAATGAACATATCTATGTAAATCTAACTCATGATTACATAAAAATAAATTGCTACTTATTAATCATACTTTTTAGCTAAGAATATAAAGCTTTACCATTTTTTTGTCTGAGTAATTTGGATTGATGCTTAAATTTGATGGTTAATGGCTTATAAAATTTTAATTGTGCTGTTATGATCTAATTTTCAATCATGAAGGTTGTGATGAATTTGCAGATGTTTATAAAATAGTAGTTCTGTGAGCTTCAAATGAACTCCATGGAAAATTTGGTGCAGTCCTTATTCTGAAGCTGATAAATGATATCCCCTGCTTGAAGATGAGTCAACAAAAGCTTTGAGAAGTTAAATGACTTGCTCCAGATTTTGTGTTTTGTTTGCATACTGTAAATGGGGGATTAGAACACAAGTAACTTTCCCACCATCTTGTTCAGTTTCCTTTATTGCATCACACCACATTTAATTATTTAATCATCAGTTCATCATTTTTCACTTTAAGAAAGTTTTATATAATTTATTAATTCCAAACAAATCTGGAATACAGAATCTTATAGAAATTCCACATACTCGGCTGGGCGTGGTGGCTCACGCCTGTAATCCCAGCACTTTGGGAGGCCGAGGTGGGTGGATCACCTGAGGTCAGGAGTTTGAGACCAGCCTGGCCAACATGACAAAACCCTGTGTCTGTTAAAAATACAAAAATTAATGGGGCATGGTGGTGCACGCCTGTAATCGCAGCTGCTTGGGAGGCTGAGCCAGGAGAATTGCTTAAACCCAGGAGGTGGATGTTGCAGTGAGATGAGATCGTACCACTGCTCTCCACTGTGGGTGACAGAAAAATTCTCTGTCAAAAAAAAAAAAAAGTTTATTATTTTTAAATCCATCTCTTTTTTCTGTTTGACACAAATAAGAGCAGTAGATTTGATTCTAATAAAATCGGGTCCATTTAAAAGTATTGTTCATGTATACTTGCTTTATATATTTTTGTTCCCAAGGAGTTTTGATTCCATTGACTACATTGAAAATAAAAGGCAAACTAAAGTTTCAAATGCTTTAGTTCTCTCCACTAAACATTAAAGAAAATAACTTGAACTGAGAACTAGGAAGAAATGATAAATAAGAAAAGTCTGTGATTAAAGGTTTTCAAATTATATGACTAGATCTGCTACTCCAGCATTTCAACAAAAAGCTCCATTTTCTATCTCAGATGAGGGTGGTCTCAAGTCATCAATGGCTGATCTGACAGAGTAAATCTGAAACAAATTGCTGCCACAATAATCCTTCTCTGGTATGACATGCTAATAAGGAAGAAAATCACAAGTGTCTCAAAAATAAGTTGATTTAGTTGGTGAACAATACATTCATTTTCATCTAATGAGATGGATGAATGTAATAGCTTTTATCCTTACACATAAAAATAATTTTAAAGAAATAGGTATATTGATCTGGATGAAATAAATGATCACCTAATTATTTTTCATAATTGTGAACTTTTAGGAATAATCTTATTAGATGAACACATTTTGTTTGATCTTTTGCTTTTTTAAATTGCTTATTACTTTCACACAAAATGGCATTAAATGAATTAATAGGACCTTGTAAAATTCAAATAAAGTTTAATGAATATCTAAGGTTGCCAACAAAAGAAGCATTATTATTCAAATGTTTCTTTGGGATGAAAATTGCAAGCAATGAGTTATTAATGCCCAAGTTTGGTTCTCATTTCTGACTGTGCATCTAAGTGATCATCCCATGTGCCCACTATAATAACATTTTACGTGACACTCCAGGGCTCCCATAATGATATCAAAATCATTGACTAAGTTAAAGGTCTAGTCATTAAACTAGCAACAATTGCATAGCAGGTAAAAAGGTATGTAGATATATATTCACATGCACACATATATATACACACATATATATATACACATATATATGAGACTGTAAGAAAATAGCACATAATGCCATAAACAGCAGCTTTTAAAAAAGATATATGAAGCTGGGTGTGGTGGCTTTCACCTATAGTCTCAGCACTTTGGGAGGCTGAGGCAGGCAGATCACTTAAGCTCAGAAGTTCAAGACCAGCTTAGGCAATAAGGGAAAACCCATCTCTATCAAAAATACAAAAATTAGCTGGGCGTGGTAGTGCGTGCCTTGTAGTTCCAGTTACTTGGGAGGCTGAGCTGGGAGGATCGATTGAGCATGGGAGGTTGAGGCTGCAATGACCTGTGATTGCACCACTGCACTTCAGCCTGGGTGACAGAGACTCTCTCTCTCTCTCTCTCTCTATATATATATATATATGTATAAATGAGGAATGATTTTGAAAAAGTACATTAAGACCTCAGAAACAAATTATTATTTTATCCTAGGGTTTTTTTTTAAACTACAATCCTAAACCGTTAGAAAATAATTTCTCTGAACAATTGATACAGGTAAAAATCCAACTATAGCAAAAAATGGTACTTAGATTTCCTTCCAGGCCAATTCATGTTAAGTTTCATATCTAGCAAGGAAGACCCAAGTGTGTTTTTTATTAAAGCTTACACAAGCAGCTGGTATAATGTTCCTGAAGTTTCATCCATCATGCTACCAACTTCTTCATCTTAGGGAAACATTATATTCTCTTGTTGTGTCTCAAAGACAAGAAATACGTTTAACAAGTTTTGCCAATGACAAATGAGTAATTGAGGGAGTGAAAGTCATAGTCGGCAATATGCTTGCTAGGTGTTCAGAAGGTAGGGCATGCAGATTTCCAGTGCATTTTACTATAGCATGAACCATGATCAGCTGGTCCTTAAGTGGTGAAATGTACGAACCTACTTTTGCATTTTTTTCTGGTCCCATGAAATTCAAAGATCATACAGTACTTAGCAATGAAATTAGTACCAGAAACACCATGTGTTTAGGTTGGGAAAATGTCTTTTTGGAGAGTGTGTGACTCCATCATGACCAAGTAGGACTAAGTTTCTTTTCTTTTTGTTTCTCTCTTTCTTATCTTTTTTTTTTTAAGCTGCCTTCCATCCTGATAGAGATTATACAAATTGTTGGCAAATTTGTACAAATGTGGGTGCTATTAAACAATGAGGAAATATTTGAAAATTAAAAATCACACAAATGAGGAGGATTTGGTTACTTCAGTGGAAGTGGGCTATTATATCAGACATGGTTCAAGAAAGCATTCAACATATTTCCTACTGATGGCTGCCCTACTCCAAGTGTCTTGTTATGTTGAAGTAGGGAGTTTTAATCTCAACATTTTAGGACTGTTCTACTCAGAAAAAAGTCTTAATTGAAGATTTATATTGGAAAAATTACTCTGCTTAAAGTAAGTTCAGTAAAATTAAAAAAAAAAACAAAAATATATAAATGGTTAACTGTACCACTTTGAAGCTTAACCAAAGGATTTAAATGACCTAATAAATTTTGCAAAAAAAAATCATTGTAGATAAAAATTCGTTGTTAAAGGCATAGTCCTGATTAAAATGTTTATTTTTATAAATATGGATTTAGATGGTGCTCAGATATGATAAAACTAAATCCAAAATGACCATAAACCATAATATTCTATACTCAATTTTATAAATTACTTTTCACTTATTGCCACTTACTTACTCTTCACTTATTGTCAATTTAATAATTACTTATGTGTACAAGACCAACTATCTACTTCAGTGTTTCACACAAAAACGTTACATTTTGTAAGTTTACTGAGAGATTTGGTGCAATATTTAATGCTTTCTAATATAGTTACTCTCATCCAGCTTTGGTTTGTTGAAGCATCACTACCTTTTCATATTCATTGGGTTCTGCCACTGTTCATTCTAAAAAATAAGAATAATTTACTCCTAGCTAGTAAGCTACGTATTGCTGAAGTTAATAATAAATTCAAAGAGTTTTTAAAATATTTATTTGAGAATTTATAAAGAAAATTAGAAAAAAGAACAATTTCAGCAGTCCAGGATGAAGTCCATGATTAATAACTAAATTCTTAGCAATAAATCCACTCAACATAAAATATTTTATAATATTCAGGACTTGGTTTTTTGTTTTTGTTTTTGTTTTTGAGACAAAGTCTCACTCTGTTACCCAGGCTGGAGTGCAGTGGCCAATCTCAGCTCACTGCAACCTCCGCCTCCTGGGTTGAAGCAATTCTTGTGCCTCAGCCTTTTGAGTACCTGTGATTACATGTGCTTGCTACTACGCCTGACTAATTTTTGCATTTTTAGTAGAGACAGGGTTTCACCATGTTGGCCAGGCTGGTCTTGAACTCCTGACCTCAAGTGATCTGTCCGCTTTGGCCTCCCAAAGTGTTGGGATTACAGGCATGAGCCACCACACCCGGCCTTGGATTTATTTCAGTTGAATATTCACCATTTTCATGGTTGTCTGAGTTTGAAAATGTAGTCACCTTTATTTCCTCTCTCTGATTTCTTATAGCCTTTCTGTCATCAATCTCTTTCTTTTTGTATCATTCACATTCATTGTCTTTCCTTTTCTCACAGCTACCATGTGAGCGCAGGCTTCCACAGTAACCTGTACGCATAACCTGTCACGTCTGGATTACTCTGGTTTGCCTGCCTTTTCTCACTCCTCTCTAACCTTCATATTGATTCCTTACAGCCTGGATTTCCTTTAAGTATCTATCATGACTCCTTTCATATCAGATTCAGACTTCTGGTTCTGGTATTCAAAGTGCCAAAATCTGAAAATAACTTTGCTGTCTAAGTATGGTTTATGTATTTACTTTTAATTTCCTATTCCCTATCTGCCATTCTCCATTCAGGGATACTAGACTAAACAAGATTAAACCTTTTTTTTTTTTTTTTCTTGATTTCCCTAAACCAGGATGTATACTGGTCATTTCATATAATTCTATTTTGGTAACACTATTTGACATATAAGAAATGCAAATCAACAGAGACAGAGTGATGTAAGCTAATGGCACGCCTTTGTCCTACAGGTGAGAGTTTAAGGCCAAGGTCTGCAGCATCTTAATGCAGGTCTGCAGCATCTTCAGTTTGTTGTGCTGTCATTTCTTTGTTTTTAAGCTTGGAGATGTCCCTTAAGTAATTAAATACCCAGATAACATGTCCTGTGTCATCAGGGCACACAGATTTTCCTTAAATGTTTGAATCCTATGCCCCAGGGACATGAGGAAGGCTTCCCTGGTAAAAGCAAGCACTATTCTTTTCAAAGTCTTGGAATGTCTTTAATGAGAAGTATAAATTTTCATTCTAGAATTCAAAAGCAGTCTTAAAACCAAAAGTATAAGTGGTTTGCCTCAGATCCTTTTAGATGCCTTCCTGAGTAGTTTTTTGCTAAGGAAAGAGGTTTGAACTAAACAAGGGAGTATTAGCTACATGGCAGGATAGGTGTGAAGGAGACAGCATGAAGGGAGGCTAAAGTTTAGCCTGGCATAAACTATGCAGTGAGGGTCGCCTTCAGGATACCTGTTCACTCCTATCTTGCATACCCGATATCAAGCCACTCACTGGGTGACTATAGCCTTTTACTTCGTTACCCTACATGAATCTGTTCTGCTGACATATTTGAAGGCCTAGAACTTTCCTGACCTCCTCCTAACATCAAACTGACTTCCCCTGCATTTGGTTCCTCCAGAAAAGTCTTAAAGAGCAGGGAATGACTAATCTGAAAAATGAAGCTTTGCCAGGTTCAGTGATCTAGATGTATTACTCCTTCCCAGACAAATGAGACCATGCATCCTGAAATCTCTTGACCCAGAGGCACTACCAATGGCCCTGTGGGAAGATAGTCGGTTTGGAACAAGGGCAAAGTCCTCAAACAATTCTGAATAGACAGCTTCCTACTCTGCCTATACGCAGGTCCCTGTGTCTAGATATTCTATTGTAGTCTTCAAAAAATCTACACTAGACTGAGGCTTCTTTCAGCTGAGACCTAGCTTTTCCTAACAAGCAGGACTTTTTGTCACTGATCTAGTATCTTATTATCTCAAAAGAGATTTTAAACATTTCATTAGGGCCATACATTTTCATGGTAACTTCCATAGGAGCAAATAAACATCTACTGTGTTTTAGGTACTGATTTAAATGTTTCTCGTGCATTAATTTTGGTAATTCTTACTTTAACGATCTTTATCTTAATAATCTATTGTTGTGTTCTTATTATCCCTATTTTGTAGATAAATAATTGAGGCAGACAGAGGTTAGAGGATTTGAACTGATGTTGCCAGGACTTGAAACCAGACAGTGGCTTATACTAGAGGCCGTGTTCTCAGCTACCATACTATCTGCTGTTCTGCTGATGACCTGGGGTAAGTTTCATTCACTGGCAAAAGAGAAGTAAGCCCAGGCAGGTGTCTCTGCAACGCTGCTTGTTTCTGTAATTGCACTTGCCACTTTGTCCTGTAAATTTCAGATTTTTGTGTTCCACTGGAGTATGATCTTCTTGAAGACAAGTATTTTACTTTATTCGTCTTTGTTTACTGTTTGTAAAATGAATGAGTTTATGTTATTTGTGTTGTGGAGGGCAGGGCAGTAAAAGTCAGAGTTATTTAGGAGAAGATCTGATCTCTGTCTAGTGAACCTGCATGATTATCATAAGACTCAAGGAGTTGTTTTTTAAGTAACTGGTCACCAAGTCTGAACTGGGCCACTGCTCTCTCAGTAATAAGATTGTAGAACAAAGACATACGGTGTCGTTCATGACTCAAACATCAGTTTTGGGAAAACCCTCAAAGCATCAATTTTCAGCAAAACAAGAAATTTTAAAAATCTGATTGAAGTGTACCAAGCATTGGATACAACCCGAGTATAGGGGACAGAGGATCTTGTTAAACCAAACCATAGAGATACAGTTGGCAATATCCAGAATATGAGAAAATCTACAGAACAAATGACTAGGAGTCTTCAATAAATAAAAATGATGAAACAGTAGAACGAGAGGGAGAATCTATAGATTTTTAAATGAAGGTTAAAGAATAAATCTGCTTAATGCCCTGTGTGAATACAGACTTTAACAAATTAAAAAAAGGCAAAATAGGCCAGGCATGGTGGTTCACGTCTGTAATCCCAGCACTTTGAGATCGCTTGAGCTCAGGAGTCTGAGACCAGCCAAGGTAATATGGTGAGACCTCATCTCTACTGAAAATACAAAAAACCAGCCAGGTATGGAGTGCATGCCTGTGGTCCCATCTACTCTGGAGGCTGAGGTGGGAGGATCACTTGAGCGTGGAGGGCAGAGTTACAGGGAGCAGAGATTTCACCACTGCACTCTAGCCTGAGTAACAGAGCCAACCCTGTCTCAAAAAAATTTTTTTGAATAGTGATAGGATCTTTGGTAATATTAAGATACTATTAAGGACTTGCTAATTTAGATGCAAAAATAGTATTTTTAAAGGTTTTCTAAACAAAAATTGATTTCTGTTAAAGACATACCGCAAGTATTTAGGAATGAAATGATATGATGCCTTGAATTTGCTTTAAAATTCATATTGGATTTACCATTCATTAAAAATTATTTAAGGTAAGTCATGGGTACGTGCATAATGGGTAAACTCATCTCATGACTTTTGTATGATTTAAACTTTTTGAGAATAATAAGTTAAGAAAGACATTTTCAGCAAAATGGCTTATAAATCCAGTATGTTTTATTTTTAGATATGAAAACCTGGTCTGGAATTGAACATTTTCGTATCATTCATTGGTCAGTTACTTTGTTCTATCATATTGTTCTGTACCAAACCATCCTAAAAATTAGAGGCTTACAACAATGACTTTCATTTATTTTGTTCCTCAGTCTGTCATTTGAGTGACGCGAGCAGGTTTCGTGCCTCCTAGCATCAGATAGGGCAGCCCCCCCGGGGTCTGGATGATTTACTTTCTTTTTTTATTATTATTATTATTATACTTTAAGTTCTAGGATACATGTGCATAACATGAGGGTTTGTTACATATGTATACTTGTGCCATGTTGGTGTGCTGCACCCATCAACTCGTCAGCACCCATCAACCAGTCATTTATATCAGGTATCACTCCCAGTGCAATCCCTCCCCCCTCCCCCCTCCCCATAATAGGCCCCGGTGTGTGATGTTCCCCTTTCTCAGTCCAAGTGATCTCATTGTTCAATTCCCACCTATGAGTGAGAACATGCGGTGTTTGGTTTTCTGTTCTTGCGATAGTTTGCTGAGAATGATGGT
>NW_012119376.1:12485693-12496371 GCF_000951035.1 Colobus angolensis palliatus | reverse complement strand
CAAAGAACTCAAACAAATTTACAAGAAAAAAACAAACAACCCCATCAAAAAGTGGGCAAAGGATATGAACAGACATTTCTCAAAAGAACACATGCATGATTTACTTTCAAGATGACTCATTCAGATAGGCTGGCAAGTGGGTGCTGGCCGTCAGCTTGGAGCTCAGTCAGGACCGTGAGCCAGGGGCCTTGGTTTCAGTTTACCTGGGCTGCTTGGGCTTCCTAAGAGTGTAGTGGCTGTGTTCTGAGAGCCAGTGTCCCAAGAGACAGGAAGTAGATCATGTCAATTTCTTAAGGTCTGGGCTCAAAAACTGACATGGTGGCATTTCCTTTGTCTATGGGTTGTGCCGCCCCACAGCCCAGGCACAAGGAGTGGAACACATGCTCCACCTCTCAGTAGGAGAGTGTCAAGAGTTTTGAGGCCATGTTTTAAAACTACCTTCTTTGCAATTACAGAGCCTCAGGTGTCAAACTACAGAACTGTTTTATGAAAATAACTAGAGTAGATGTAGCAATGCTTAGGCCTAGAGATTTTTTTTTTTTTTCTGAGACAGTCTCCCTTCGTTGCCCAGGCTGGAGTGCAGTGGCCGGATCTCAGCTCACTGCAAGCTCTGCCTCCCGGGTTTATGCCATTCTCCTGCCTCAGCCTCCCAAGTAGCTGGGACTACAGGCACCTGTGACCACACCTGGCTAATTTTGTGTGTGTGTTTTTTTTTTTTTTTTTTTTTTTTTGAGACGGAGTCTCGCTTTGTTGCTCAGGCTGGAGTGCAGTGGCCGGATCTCAGCTCACTGCAAGCTCTGCCTCCCGGGTTTATGCCATTCTCCTGCCTCAGCCTCCCAAGTAGCTGAGACTACAGGCGCCCGCCACCTCGCCCGGCTAGTTTTTTGTATTTTTTTAGTAGAGACGGGGTTTCGCCGTGTTAGCCAGGAAGGCTAACCTCATGGTCCACTTGCCTCGGCCTCATGATCTTGATCTCCTGATCTCATGATCCACCTGCCTCGGCCTCCCAAAGTGCCAGGATTACAGGCATGAGCCACTGTGCCCGGCAGGGCCCAGAGATTTAAGTGGCCCTTCTTACAGTAGGTCCAGCAAATGAGTATAGATGGTATCTACCTTCAAATAGGCAATGCTGGGGTTGACTGAGGTAAGAAAGGGTGAAACAAATCACTAGAATAGTTTGTAATGGCTGGAAGTTGAAGTGTAGAGAAAGGGAAGTTACACTGTCTTCCTAATATTATTCCTGGGTAGCAGATAAGACTTCCGCTGGCTGGGCCGTCAGGCACTGGGCCCTCACTCCTTTTTCTATTAGTTGCATGGCAATACCAAGTAGCCACAGCCAACCCACTTTTACTCACAAATGTGGTGAGGACAAGAGATTCTGAAGTAGCATGGAGAGTGTGGAAAGACTGGCAATGGACAAGTTTGTGGACAAGACTCAGGGCTAAAGAAATTATTTGGGAAAAGGAAGTGGTTGTACTGTTTGCTGTGTACCAGACAATGAAAAACTTGGATTTTCCCCCAAAAAGCATGAGTACACTTATCCAGCTAAAATGTTCTCAAGGTTAGAACCACAAGAAAATAATGACTGAAATGTAAATTATTTTTCTTTTCATTCTTTCCCAGCTCATTTTTTAAACTATGCTTAGTTGCCAACAATGGCTCTTGGGAATTCTTTTCTGCTTAAGTGATATTCATCCATCTGTCTTTAAGAATTTATTTTAATTGATACATTTGCTTTGTTACCTACTTCTGATGGAGCTGTCATTTTAGACACCTCTAGATTCCATTTGTTCAATAGACATTTATTAAGCACCTCCTGTGAATTATGCCTGGCCCTGGAGAACCTGGCTATGAGATTTTAAATGAAAAATATATTTCATGGTAGAGGTCCTAAAATGCTATGGGAACACAGTGGAGAGGAATAAAGTTTGCCTTGGGAAGTTGGGAAAAGCTGCCTAGAGCAGGTGATATCTGAGCTGAATCTTGATGGATGGGTAGGAGCCTGCCAGTTAGAGAGACAGGAAATAACATGTTCAGATATCCAGAGTTGTGAAAAATTCATGGTACATTCTGTGATAGAGAGTGTAATGAATTGACTCAGTAGGGAACAGTATGATTGGTGAGGTGCTCTTTCTCTTGTCATTGTTTCTTTTTGAACTAGGTTGAGAGAAAAATAATTCCAGCAAAATTAAGCACTTTATATCACAGCTATTAATAACAAAACACTTCCCTCTGTAAGAGTTCCCCACCCCTGTCTTTGGTATGCTAAAAAACTGTATATGTGGCTGTATGGTGGCTCATGCCTTTAATCCCAGCACTTTGGGAGGCTGAGACAGGAGGTTCGCTTGAGGCCAGGAGTTTAAGATCAGGCAGGGCAACACAGTGAGACCTTGACTCTGTAAAATAAAGAAAACTGAAATAATAAAAATATTTTAAAAATTAAAAAAGAACCACTTATACCATACCAAGGAGTTTGAACTTGTAGGCAAAAAAGTCAATGAAAGACTTTAAGCTGGTGAATGAAATGTTGCTAAGTCTTAGACAAGGCAGTGGCTAAGAAGAGATGGGCTGGCTAGATCTGAGAGAACTGGAAGAGGCAGAGTCGACAGGATTTACTGTTTTATTGGCTAA
The DNA here is from genome assembly GCF_000951035.1 of Colobus angolensis palliatus. NCBI lineage: Eukaryota > Metazoa > Chordata > Mammalia > Primates > Cercopithecidae > Colobus > Colobus angolensis. The sequence continues at coordinate 12,493,740 of NW_012119376.1, read as the reverse complement.
GGAGGAGAATGGAAGAGAAGGGAAGCACTGAGTTTGGCCACCTGATACTCTGGTGAGTTCATTTGCTGACAAACGAGGAGGAAGTTTTTGGAAGAGGAGGCAGTGGAGGAGGTGGTTCATTTCTGGGCTGGTGATACCCAAGGAGTCTGAAGTATATCCAGATGTTATTTTGGGTCTGTTGTTCAGGAGGGGGCAAGATGAGGTTTGTGAACATGTAGGGAAGTAAGTTGTTGATGTCATGGGAATAGTCTTTTTTGGTTGGTTGTTTGAGACGGAGTCTTGCTTTGTCGCCCAGGCTGGAGAGCAGTGGCGCGATCTCGGCTCACTGCAGGCTCCGCCTCCCGGGTTCACGCCATTCTCCTGCTTCAGCCTCCAGAGTATCTGGGACTACAGGCCCTTGCCACCACACCTGGCTTAATTTTTTTGTATTTTTGGTAGAGACAGGGTTTCACCGTGTTAACCAGGATGATCTCAATCTCCTGACCTTGTTATCTGCTCACCTTGGCCTCCCAAAGTGTTAGGATTACAGGCGTGGTGGCTCACGCCTTTTAATATTCCTTTCCTTCAAAATATCTTGAACTCAGTACCTTCTACATTCTATATGAGGTGATACTTGAGTACTTTTTATATCTTTCTGAACTTATAACTAGTTTAACATGGACTGTTCAGTTGCTTAAGTCGACAGTACATCAGTAGCTCTCAGAAGCTTGCTGCCCCAACAACTCTACTGAAGGCTGCTTTGGGGAAATCACACCTTTTTTAATGGTTATATACTCTCCTTACTCTCTTCCTTTCAATCCTTGGATTCAAGTTCCTCTACCCACTCTCGCCTTTTTGACAAACATTTTTTCTTCTTTCAGTTTTCTCTTTCTCTTTGTTTCGTTGACTCCTGCAACTGATGTCGCAGGCATTTCTCACTCTGGTGTATAACTCTCACATCAGCCACTGTTAATCATCTCAAGATTTCTCTTCAAGAAATGCTTCTTTCCTTTTTCCGTGTTGTCCATGGCGACTTGTCCATAGGCCTCCGATTGTTCACTATTTTGGAATTAAGTGAGATTACTTTGATAAACTATTCTCAGCAACCTATTGCCATTTTTTCAGCTCCTTCTAGAAATTATAGTAGAAGGCACCATTATGTGGTAGCTATTACATGCCATTCTCTGCTGGGCTCTTAGGTTGCAGCAGCAACAGCAGTAGTAGTAGCAGTAGCAGTAGCAAAGCCTTATGCATGTGCCAGGCAAAATTCTAAGTGTATTGTGCATGTATCAAGACATTCAGTCCTTACTATGGTACCATCCAGGTAGGTACAATTATTTTCTCCACTTTGCATCTGAGCAAAGTGAGATACATTGGGTAACTTTCCTAACATGTTGGGACTAGTAAATGGTTAAATTGTCAACCAGGAACACATTTGTGCACCAACCAATTTTCTCTTTCATTTTACCACTTTGGAGTCCCTAAGTTGTACTTGCTCAATCAAAGCATGTTATAGATGTGCAGCACTGTTTTCAAGGGTTCTTAACATCTTTTCTGTAATATAGATTATATTCCAGTCATGTAAATGAAGTAGGCGTTCTTATTTACTGAAATATATAAATATTATAGATGACTTGTCATAGGAAACAAACCTCGAATTGGACCTCTGGGAATTCTATATATTTCCTCTTATTACCTGTGGCTTTTCCTGCTTAAATCCCATGTGGGCTGAGAAACTCTTATTGGAACTTCATACAATGATTTAAGGGGAAGTCAGTGAGCACTCCCTATTGAACTCTGCCTTCCTGGTGGTCAAAAATATGCAAAAACACAGATTAGCGTCAAATGATGTTTGGAATTTGAGATCTAATCTTAGTTTTTCTGGAATTGTCCAAGAAAACTAACCTTCTGAATGACTTGAGGCCTAGTTAAACTCATTGTGAGGATTTAATTGGATGGGTAGGCTACTTGCTGGACATTCTAATTACATTAAAATTTACTCTGACCACTGGGGCCTGGTATAGTAATATGAACAACACATTTCTTTTTGTCAGGAAGCCATTATTTTTCTTCCAAGTATTGGATCTATTTATAAGCAAAATTTTTTTAAAAAAATTTTCAAGTCTCCCACTATTATTGTGTGGGAGTCTAAGTCTCTTTGTAGGTTTCTAAGAACTTGTTTTATGAATCTGGGTGCTCCTGTATTGAGTGCATATATATTTAGGATAGTCAACTCTTCTTCGTGCATTGATCTCTTTACCATTATGTAATGCCCTTCTTTGTCTTTTTTGATGTTTGTTGGTTTAAAGTCTGTTTTATCAGAGGCTAGGATTGCAACTCGTGTTTTTTTGTTTTTGTTTTTTTTGCTTTTTTTTAGCTTTCCACTTACTTGGTAAATAATCCTCCACCCCTTTATTTTGAGCCTATGTGTGTCTTTGCATGTGAGATGGGTCTCCTGAATACAGCACACCGATGGATCTCGACTCTATCCAATTTGCCAATCTGTGTCTTTTAATTGGGGCATTTAGCCCAATTGCATTTAAGGTTAATATTGTTAATAATATCAAATGTGTGAATTTGATCCTGTCATCATGATGCTAGCTGGTTATTTTGCACATTATTTGATGCGGTTTTTTCATAGTGTCATTGGTCATTATATTTTGGTGTGTTTTTTGCAGTGGCTAGTACTGGTTTTTCCTTTCCATATTTAGTGCTTCCTTCAGGAGCTTTTGCAAGGCAGGCCTGATGGTGACAAAATCCCTCAGCATTTGCTTGCCTGGAAAGGATCTTATTTCTCCTTCGCTTATGAAGCTTAGTTTGGCTGGATATGAAATTCTAGGTTGAAAATTCTTTTCTTTAAGAATGTTGAATATTGGTCCCCACTCTCTTCTGACTTGTAGGGTTTCTGCAGAGAGGTCTGCTGTTAGTCTGATGGACTTCCCTTTGTAGGTGACCTGACCTCTTTCTCTGTCTGCCCTTAACAGTTTTTCCTTCATTTAAACCTTGGAGAATCTGATGATTATGTGTCTTGGGGTTGCTCTTCTCGATAAGTATCTTTGTGGTGTTCTCTGTATTTCCTGAATTTGAATGTTAGCCTGTCTTGCTAGGTTGGGGAAGTTCTCCTGGATAATATCCTGAAGTATGTTTTCCAGCTTGGTTCCCTTCTCTGTGTCACTTTTGAGTACACCAATCAGTCATAGGTTTGGTCTTTTCATATAGTCCTATATTTCTTGGAGACTTTGTTTGTTCCTTTTCATTCTTTTTCCTCTAATCTTGTCTGCATGCCTTATTTCAGCAAGGTGGCCTTCAATCTCTGATATCCTTTCTTCTGCTTGATCAATTCAGCTATTGATACTTGTATATGCTTCACAAAGTTTTCATGCTGTGTTTTTCAGCTCCATCAGGTCATTTATGTTCTTCTCTAAACTGATTATTCTAGTTAGCAGTTCCTTTAACCTTTTATCGAGGTTCTTAGCTTCCTTGCATTGGGTTAGAGGGAGAGCATCAGGACAAACACCTAATGCATGTGGGGCTTAAAATCTAGATGGTAGGTTGATAGATGCAGCAAACCACCATGGCACACATATACCTATGTAACAAACCTGCACATTCTGCACATGTATGCCAGAACTTAAAGTAAAATAAAAAAAAAATGTTCAGACTGGCCACTATCTGTGTATGTAAAGAAGTACTTCCTGGCATCCCAGCAGCACTGGTGGCCAGCTGTGCCGTGGGAGGAGCAGCAGCGAGATGTCCTATTGGATGAACTACTTCAATAAGATCAATCTGTTTGAAACAGATTCAAATGTTTTGTATTCTGTCACTGTGCAACCAACTGACATTTCTGTATAAAAACTTCAAAATTGTTCTTTGAAGAGCCATAGGAATCAATAAACATGACTTGCTTTTTTTTTTTTCCAATGTGTCTATTGTCATTTAGCCAGTTATGAAAAATCTTTTCTTTTTTAATGCCTTTTTTTATTTTTAAAGGAAAACATCCATTTTGGTGGAAGAAACTTATTGTGGCAATGTATAGTACTTGAGAAATTTTAGTTATCAGTCAAGTTTAATTTCTGACAGAAACCCTATGAATAACGATATTAAAATTTTATACATTCTTGTCCAGGCACAGTGGCTCACATCTGTAATCTCAGCACTTTGGGAGACCAAGGTTGGCGGATCACTTGAAATCAGGAGTTTGAGACCAGCCTGGCCAACATGGTGAAACCCCATTTCTATTAAAAATACAAAAATTAGCCAGGTATGGTGGCAGGTGCCTGTAATCCCAACTACTCAGGAGGCTGAGGCAGGAAAATCTCTTGAACCTGGGAAGTGGAGGTTGCAGTGAGCTGTGATAACGCCATTGCACTCTAGCCTGGGCAACAGAGCAAGACTCTGTTTCAAAAAAAAAAACAAAAAACAAAAAACAAAAAACATTTAAATTGTCTTCACGATGGAAAAGGTTGAAATGTGAATGGTCAGTAAAAACTTGTTTCATTTTCTGATATTACCTGCTTTAAAAACAAAAATCATGTTGTCTAATTTCTTATATAATGGAAAGAAAGGTTATCTAGGATATTAGTCTCTTTTAAAAAAATCTTGTTGGCCAGGCACAGTGGTTCACGACTGTAATTCCAGCACTTTGGGAGGCCAAGGCGGGCAGATCACGAGGTCAGGAGATCGAGACCATCCTGGCTAACACGGTGAAACCCCATCTCTCCAAAAATAAAAAATAAAATAAAATAAAATAAAAACACTAGCCGGGTGTGGTGGCAGGTACCTGTAGTCCCAACTACTTGGGAAGCTGAGGCAGGAAAATGGTGTGAACTCGGGAGGTGGAGCTTGTAGTGAGCTGAGATTATACCACTGCACTCCAGCCTGGGCTACAGAGTGAGACTCTGTTTCAAAAAAAAAAAGATCTTATGAAATTATTCTCTAAGTATATCAATCACTCCACTAAATCTTATTTCATTTAAAAACAATTTTTGTCAGAGTTCCTCTTTCAGTTTGGGTCAAACAGCTCTTTACTTGATTACTTGATGTCAAACTTACATAGAGTTTCTGGAGGGGGCTCCACTCACTCCATCGCCATACCTGAGAGAATGCCAGATTTCCTGCTTCCTCATTTGCATGACTTCTCAAAGTCAGCATGTTGATAATGACTTATAGAAAACAGTCCTTTTAAAAGGAATGGCTTGCTATTGGTTTGGGCAGGAGGCATTTTGAGTGACTGAGCAGTTAAGTCATCTCTTTATTTGAGAATAAATGATGAAGGGGTGTTTGAATGGGTTACCAAGTTATAAATTAATCTTGAGGTACTCAAATGATTGTAAACCACCTGAGCTTTCCTCTCAGCTTTTAAATCATATGATATCAATCTTTGCTCATTTTCCTCTGGGTCATTTGTTATTATGCTGATGGTAACCAACTCCATGAGACATTAACCGGCGATCCACATTACCAGTGAGTATACATTACAGCACTAAAATAAAAATAAACTCACGGAAGAAATAGCTTGAGATCTCAACCGTGCTTTTCTGAGTACAAAACGGCGTGACAGTTTGGGGATTTCTAGCTGAAAATAAATTTAATTATGTTACTACTTTGCTGCTGCTAATTAGTGCCTAAGATTTGTATCAGGAGGGCAGTCCAGTGCAGGTTTGGAAAAGACGGTTTACTACAAAGTCAGGATAACAGAAAACAAAATGGGTTGCCTCTCTCACTCTAACTATGTGAAGTGACATTTAAATTAGATCCTGGAAATCACCTTTTCTGTTTATGTTAGCAAGATATTCTTCTCTTTTGCTTTATTTGAATAGGGAAGCAGCTTTATAACATTTTGTATCGCAAAACATGAAGTGTTTTGCATACCTGTAACCTTTCAATTAATGTTATTTATGTTTCAATAAACCACCATGCTACTTTTCCAGATGTCCTGATCCTTCATGTAAATGAATTTATTAGATCCAGCCACCAGACTCAATGAAATCTGCCAAATTCACTGTCTGGGCCACATACCATGGAGTTTAAGCTATATTTGCATAAGCTTGTTCTGTAAGTGTAATCTTATGTATCATCTGCAGAGTTAAAGTTTCACTAATGTAAATCCCTGACAAATCAAATACAGATGTAGCTTTTTGCCCTCATGGGTGAGCCTGTCAATTCTCGACTCTCGTATCTACCTCCTCCCATTGGTGCTGGGACCCCATCCTCAACTTCTTTTCAGTACTACTAATCTTTCAAAATTATTTATGTAAATACATTGCGGGTTCTAAACATGGCAGCGAATATGGGTTGCTCAGCCCTCCTTTCCATCATTCTGCCAGGCTAAAATAATGTTGGCGAGTCATTTGAAGGGAGCTAGTTGTACCACCTGGAAAAATTTCCCCTGCCAATCAGTGGGTGGCAGACAGATTGTTTCAGTTTGCCTAGAGATGTTTTAGATAAGGAGGAGTCAAGCTTAATAAATGGGTTAATGTCAGGCGGCGAATTCCATAACGTGGCCAAGGTAAATTTAATAATAGGTCAATAGAGGAAGGAGGAGGGGTTTGGCATGAAGAGGCTGAAGGGGTTGGGGGAAGTGGGGGGAGGGTCTATCTATTTAGGCCCAGTCTTTTTGGTGATTGTCACAACCTCAGTGAAAGGCAGGATTCTTCTTTAGATTCAGTGATTAGCTTCAGAACTCTTGACAGGTTTAAGCCATGTCTAAAAAGAGGGAAAATATGACTGCTGAAAGTGGAGGGTGTTAGTGTTCTTTGGGTTTGTTTTTGATTATTTTAAAGTCTAAATATGTTTCCTCTGCTGGTGCCCAGTTGCTATTTATTTGACTTTAGCCTTTGATCCCCCTTATGCTGGCACATCATAAAAAACATATTCCTGCTCAAGTCTTATATTATGTAGTTTGTTTCTGCTCAGGGTGTTCACCAGGCTGGGCTGCACCCACTGAATAAGCCTCTCTTTGTTTTTGATGGACTCCAGGTGTTTATCACTATAAGTTAGTAATGGAGTTAACCGCAAGAAGCAAACTGGAAAAATAAGGGATTGGGGAAAATTCTGAGTTTGATAGCTTAGGAGTCTGCCTTTTGGCAAAACCCCTAAGGGAATAAAATACACTAAAAAAAAACTGAGTCTTGCTTCTGCTTTGTAATCAAGTTGGATGAAATTGGGATTTTTAGTATGCACAGATATGCTTGTTCATTTTATTTCTTCAGTGAGTTTCTTTGAAAGTGGCCAAAGAGCCTTTTTTCCCTATGCATTTTCATCATGGTACTAAAATGAATAATGGCAGCTATTCCAGAAGAGATTACTGATATCCATTTTCTTGATCTGAGCTAGGAGGATTAATGCCAGAAGCAATTTTCCACCTGTGGTAACTTTTTCTTTCCCCTTTGGAGGAGGGAACATAGGGGACAGTAATAATATTGATATGAATGTGAAAGTGATCAGAAGAGCCCCGCCTTACCCAATCACTTTTCAATTAGGGTACTTCTTATTTTTGTTTTTCTTTTCTGCCCAACCAGACATTGTTTTGGGAGTAGAGGCCAATTTAAAGAAAGTGTATGATGGTGAACAAGATTGCTGGAGACATCTGTTTATTTGTCTATCTCCTTTGTTTATACAAATGTATATGGTGCTTCCTGTGTTAAAGATCAAAACTTTACTTTGGACACCTTGAATCCCAAGGTCCAAGGTCAGGGCCTCTGAAGAATGCGCATTTGCTACTGTTAATCTAAGAATCCTGATTTTTCCACATATTACTTTGTTATCTGATTTAAGTATTGCAGTCCTAGGTATAATAAAAATCTGTGGCCAAATAAGAGGATTTAACAAAGTATTTGCACAAAATGGATTAAAAGGAGATGTAGCCTGGGCGAGGTGGCTCACGCCTGTAATCCCAGCACTTTGGGAGGCCAAGGCGGGCAGATCACGAGGTCAGGAGATGGAGACCATCCTGGCTAACAGGGCGAAACCCTGTCTCTACTAAAAATACAAAAAGTTAGCCAGGCGTCGTGGCGAGCGCCTGTAGTCCCAGCTACTAGGGAGGCTGAGGCAGGAGAATGGCGTGAAC
>NW_012119376.1:12462075-12484807 GCF_000951035.1 Colobus angolensis palliatus | reverse complement strand
TTTTTTTGAGACGGAGTCTCACTCTTGTTGCCCAGGCTGGAGTGCAATGGTGTGATCTCGGCTCACCCCAACCTCTGCCTCCGGGTTCAAGCGATTCTCCTGCCTCAGCCTCCCAAGTAGCTGGGATTACAGGCATGCGCCACCACAACCAGCTAATTTTGTATTTTTAGTAGCGACAGGGTTATTCCATGTGGGTCAGGCCGGTCTTGAACTCCCGACCTCAGGTGATCCACCTGCCTCAGCCTCCCAAAGTGCTGGGATTACAGGTGTGAGCCACAGCGCCCCGTCCCGAATATACTCATTTTAAAGCACTAATTTTAAAACAGTCGTAGTTACCTACACAGCACCTATTATACTTTTTCTTCCTTATTAAAAAAAAAAAAATTTGTTCAAGATGCCCACTTGAAAATACTCAGCTTCCAGACTCCCTTGAGGTTATGAATAGTTACGTAATGTGGTTCAGGCCAATGTATACATACATGGAAGTTCTAGACACAGACGATTCCAGGAAAGTTTGTTAAATGGAGGAGTCTCAACTGGGAAGGCTTTCACCTTTTGCCTGTTGCTCTTTTCCTTTTTTCTCCTCTTCCTTCCCTGGAATGCTGATGAAACTTCCAAAGACTGAGAGGTTCAGCTGCCATCTTGCAAATATGCGGATTGGAGTCACATGCTAAGGATGTCAGAGGGGAAAGACAGAAGGAGTCTGGGCTCCTGATGGCACCATGCAGTGGCCATTTAGCCCTAGACTGCCCATTTCCAGATGTCACATTACATAGGAATTATAAATGCCGTGGTAGCTGGGTTCTTGTTACATGCCATTAAATACAGTCCTGGCTTTTACTTTTTTTTTTGTTTTTTTTTTTTTTGAGATGGAGTTTTGCTCTTGTTGCCCAGGCTGGAGTACAATGGCGCAATCTCAGCTCACTGCAACCTCCGCCTCCCAGGTTTAAGTGATTCTCCTGCCTCAGCCTTCGCAAGTAGCTGGGATTATAGGCATGCACCACCATGCTCAGCTAATTTTGTATTTTTAGTAGAGATGGGGTTTCTCCATGTTGGTCAGGCTGGTCTCAAACTCCCGACCTCAGGTGATCAGCCTGCCTGGGCCTCCCGAAGTGTTGGGATTACAGGCGTGAGCCCCCGCGCCCGGCTTACTGACCATTTTACCTGCCACACTGCCCTTCGTTAGATTTCCCAAGTACCATCTTTGTTTTCATGAATAAGCTACTAGCACTGCTGAGGAACAAGTAGGCTTGAGCAGGGCAACCAGAAGTAGGCGAGTCCCAGGGACACAATTTTTATCAGTGCCACTTTCTTCTGATACCAGTAAAAGAGTATAATGAGTCATACCACATTATAGCATCACTATTTTGTGAATGGGAAAATTGAGGTTCAAAGGGAAAAAATAATCAGCTTAAGCCTACAGATTACCTCTCCAGCTTATCTGTCCATCCCTCATTCCAGTCTTACCATTTCCCTGAATTATTCTTCTCTGTTTAGTTTGCCTAGTAAACCCCATTTCTTCTGTTTGTTTAAACTACAGTTTCTCAACCTCAGTGTTATTGACATGAGGGGCTGGACAATTATTTATGGTGAGGGACAGCCCTGTCCCTTGTAGGATGTTTAACACTATCCCTGGCCTCTGCCCAGGAGATGCCAGTGGCACCCCTCCCCTCCTCCAAGTTGTGACAATCAAAATTGTCCTTGGACACTGCAGAATGTCCCCTGGGAGCCAAGATCTTCCCCATTGAGATCACTGCTCTAAAGTCAGGTCAAATACTACTCCAGTCTATACCTGCTTTATTCCCACATCTCTGCTACTAACTTCCAGCATAACAGCTACAGCACTGTTACCTGTCTGTATCTCCACATTACACTGTATGGTCCTTGAAGGTTCTTTGACTCATTTCTGCATCTCCCTGTTTATTGACTACATGAATTTTAAAATTGTTCGTGAAGCCACGTGTGGTGGCTTGTGCCTATAGTCCTACCTACCTGGGAGACTGAGGCAGGAGGATTGCTTGAGCTTGAACCCAGGAGTTCATGGCTGCAGTGAGCTATGATCATGCCACTGCACTCCAACCTGGGTGGCAGTGCGAGACTCCATCTCAAAAAAAAAAAAAAAAAAAAAAAGGACATGCAGTGTCTATGAAATATGGATTTTATAAAGTACTAATAATAATTTTTGAGCATATGCTGGGCATTGCTCTAATTTTTTCACATGAATTAAAATACTTAATTTTTCCACTGACTAATAGAAAAGTTAGTGGACTAATCTATTAGACTAATCTATGATGTAGACACCATTATTATCGTCCTTTATGGAGGAGGAAACTGAGGCACAAATAATCTAACCCACTGGCTCCAACAGCAAAAGAATTGCATAGCCAATAATAAACTATAGGCAGTTTGGCTTTAAAGCTAGTGTTTCACACCGGGTTTCTGTAAGATGCAAATAAGGATGGGGTAAGTTTCCTAACTCTCAGAAACTTATACTGCCAAAACAAAATTTTGTGTTATTAAGATTCTATTTGAAATGTTTAAGAGAAATGAGCTCTACACAAAGTATAACTTAATGGTAGATGTTCCAGTACTTTGCTTTGACATTTTTACCACATCACATATAGTAGTACTGACTTGATAAGTCATCTCAGAAGTTAATTTTCGTTTGATTTTCTTTGGAGTTTTCAAATATCATTTAAAAACTTAATTCAGTGTCTAATTTCCATGTCTAAGTAGGTATGTCCCATAAATGTGTTTATTTCATCACAAGCTAAAAGGGAACTCAGAGGACTGCAATTCAACAAGACACAAATCTATTTTTACTTTGGCCTTTCCAAAGTAGTAAGTTGATTTTTTCTTTTTCTGGAATACAGCGTGCATCCAATCCAAACTTCTCAAGTTCAAATTGATTCTCAAATTCCCCAAACACAAAAATTAAGAAACTCTTATTTTTTGATTATCTTGGAAAAAGAGGAGAGCTATTAGAAAAGTAGAAATTGGAAAGAGAAGCAGACCCTAAAGAAACTCTCCTGTTAGCTTTCCCAGAGGAAAGGGAATGTTTAAGACGTCAGCAATCAGTTTGGGCATCTGAGCCCTCTCTCTCTTTATACGCCAATAAAAGAGCTAGCTGGTACTCTTGATAACTACAGACCCCTGTTTACTGAAAGCTTCATTTCCCTGTGTGGATCCATCTAACTGAGAGGGAGGGACTGAAAGAGTGGCAAAAAGGTACTCCCATTTTATGGTACACCATTTGGTAGTTTCTTGTTTCTTTGTCCCTCTTCACAGACATTTCTAAATACATTTATATTTTATTCACAAAAGCACATAGTCCTTCTTGAACATCCTCCTGCTTCTCTACTTTACAACATATACAAAGTTTAAATGTTATTTAATGTATGTAAACAGTGGCAGAATATGGCATTATTCTTTCCTCTTTGTGTTTCTCAAGGTGCATATGATCACATTGAAACGTACGTGGAGCAGGTCTTTAGGACTTCCTGTAAAAGTCAATATAACGGATTTGGAAGTGTCCTGGATAGCCATGGCATGATGTCTTTTTAGTTATCTTCCAGTTTGCAGGGTTTATACAGAAAAAACACTTTCTGAGAGATGGGACTAGGGCTTAGCAGGCAGGTCAATGGAAAATCAGTCACTTCATCAGCTGCAGCCCCACCAAAGCCGGCTGGAAACTTAGCAGTTCTCCAATGGAGAGTATGCACTGCTAGGGCCCAAAGATGGAGGGGGACTGCAGACAAGGCCAGGGCTGCCTGCATATTTGCAAAATGATGACAAGTGGAGGAGGAAATCATTTATTCTCTCACAAGCTGCCTGCCACCTTCTGCAATACCTCTAACAGCAACAGTTCCACCCACAACCATACCAGCAGCACTAGCAGCAACATACACCCCTGCACTCTCACTGGGTGTGTAACACTGCTTCTCCTCTTCCTTTTCAGTGCCCGGCTCTTACCATAGATTTTGTCTCTAGAAATAATATTTGAAGAGCAGGCTGGGTGCAGTGGCTCCTGCCTGTAATCCCAGCACTTTGGGAGATCGAGGTGGCGGATCACCTGAGGTCAGGAGTTCCAGACCAGTCTGTCTCTACTAAAAATACAAAAATTAGCTGGGTGTGGTGGTAGGTGCCTGCAATCCCAGCTACTCAGGAGGCTGAGGCAGGAGAATTGCTTGAGCCTGGGTGACAGAGCGAGACTCCATCTAAAAAAAAAAAAAAAGAAGAGCAGTACCAAAAGGATACGCATTCCATTTAGTTCTCCAAGTTTTCTAATATTTGCCAGCCTACCAGACAGCTATATGCTTTGACCAGATTGCTTTGGCCCCTTGTGGAACTGTTTTTACTGAACTGCGTTTGGTATTGTGCCCTCAGCAGGCATTGAGGAAAGCAGGGAGAAGCAGTCACAAGAAATGACTGTAGTTTTTGTTGAAGGTTATTCTTAAGATTGTTGTTTATCAGTGTCTTTTTTATGAGTCCCAAAAGAGATATTTCTGTTAAGAAACGCCAGGAAAAACTGTCTTCCTGAACAACTAGTATCTTTTTAACATGGACACCAGGCATCTTGTAACTGCTAACTTATCATTTAAGTCAGTAAAATCTTCTTAAGAACATGACCAGAATATATGATTCTCATGTTACAACCAATTATTTCATCCAACACATGACTACAATTCATTTCAAATAAATTTGTTCTATCATTGACCAAGAAACCTGCCAGAATCTTTAAGTGCTGTGGAGAAAGCTCTTCGGGTTTAAGCACATACATTCACAGGAATTATCTATGCTTTCAATTAGGTGATAATGAGGATGACAATGATTTGTTTTTAGGAGTGTTATTTTTAATTCTTTTTTCCTTTTTTAACCTACTCATATGGTTTCAAAGATTCTTGGTATTAGTTAATTGATAAGAAATTGAAGGGGATGAGAAGGTAAAGGTAATTCAGAAATGTTGATTGCGGTAAAGCAGAGAAAATGATCAGATGAAGAAAAATGAATCCCAGGGATTATCAATCTCCAGAGATTTTATTCTAAGTATTGAAATATTAATTGGCCGATCTACTTTTTATCAATTTTATTTGAATCAAAATGGCTATAGACTTTCAGTTGGGAAAAGGAGTCTCCTTGGTACTTGAGAAGTAAAGAACAAGGCTGAGTGTGATGGCTGTCTCCTGTAATCCCAGTACTTTGGGAGGTCAAGGCAGGTCAAGGCAGGTGGGTCACTGGGGTCCAGGAGTTTAAGAACAGCCTTGTCAATGTGGCAAAACAAAAAAAGTGTAAAATTTAGCTGGACATGGTTGCGGGCATCTGTAGTTCCAGCTACTTGGGAGGCTGAGGTGAGAGGATAACTTGAGCCTGGGAGGTTGAAGCTGCAGTGAGGCGAGATCTGTGCCACTGCCCTCCAGCCTGGCTGTCAGTGAGACCTTGTCAAAAAAAAAAAAAGAAAGTAAAGAACAAAAGTTAGCCTCAGTACCCATGGAAAAGTGTTTCTCAAAGTGTGGTTCCTGGAGCAGCAGCTTCAACATCACCAATTTTAAATGGGAATTTGTTAGAAATGCAAATATTGGGGCCCCATCCCAAACCCTACTGTATCCGAAATTCTGGAGGTGAGGCCAAATCATCTGTTTGCCCTTCAGGTGATCCTGATGCCTGCTAAAGTTTGAGAACCACAACAATCCAGCAAGTCTCAAATTTCTCTAAGGTGATGGCACTCAGTCAAACCTTTCTCAGCCAGAGTATGCACAGGCCTAGTCTCAGAGGGAATCGATGCAGGTTATAGTGTAAAAAGATCACCCGATGAGGAAGGTGTCATTGATGACTTTTATATTTTCCCTTGCATTACAAGGTATTGATTCAACTAAAGAAACAGAGAGGCTGTTCAAATTGTATGAATTATCAATATATGTATGGCACAATGTATAATATGGCACTTCTTCAAAGAAGCAACAGTTAGCGATGACATGGTAAGTGGCCGAATTGGCTGAATGAATTAAAAGTGGCTGAATTGGCTGCCCTGCCAATTTCAAAGGTCTCCAGGTAGCAGGATCTGGCCCTGTGTTTTAAACTTGCTGGGTAACACCTCTGAAAACATGGAATATTCATAAAACCTGAAGTGAATCATGTGATATAATCTTTGTACTTATCAATTTTGTACTTTTTCTAGGTTTTTGAAAATATAAAAATAACATTAATGCTCATTCTATAAAAGCAAATATTACAATTTTGTTTTTTGGGATGGAGTCTCACTCTCTTGCCCAGGCTGGAGTGCAGTGGTGCAATCCCAACTCACTGCAACCTCTGCCTCCTGGGTTCAAGAGATTCTCCTGCCTCGGCCTCCTGAGTAGCTGGGATTACAGGCATGTGCCACCATGCCTGGCTAATTTTTGTATTTTCAGTAGAGACAGGGTTTCACCTTGTTGGCCAGGCTGGTCTTGAACTCCTGATCTCAGGTGATTCACTTGCCTCGGCCTCCCAAAGTGCTAGGATTATAGGCGTGAGCCACTGTGGCCTACAAATATTAAAAAAATTTAAAGGAAAAGTTAAAGGCTCTTATAACCCATATCACTTCTTGCCTCTTCACCTAAGCCCTGTTTACCTATTAGTTCTCCAGAGGTAATTACTGATAACAGTTTGAGGTACATTTTTCTAGAACTTTTACAGCCTATAGAAACATATGTAAGTATATCATTTTGTTTTTTAGCACAAATCAAATTATACTCTATAGTGTACACTAGTATACTATTTTGCTACTTGCTTTTTTCCGCTAAAGTATTTTCTGGAACAAGTTTCTGTAGCTAAGATTTACAGAAAAAAAAATAGTTATGAAGAATCAATCAGCATACAACCTTTGGTAGCTTAAAGCAAAGTGCTTGCTCTCAGTAGGTCTACAGCGTGGTTAGGAAGAGAATGATAATACTAGTTAATCAAAGCAAGTGAGAACTGAGCTGCCAGGGACTCGTTTATATGTGATTCTGTCATGAAGAGATGTGAGACCTATCAGTCAGGCTGCAGAGGAGTGATGAGAGAGGAGGCAGTTAAGATACAAAGGATTAGGGCAAGTAAGAAAATAGTGGTGGGAGTGAGGCTGAACTTTTCTGCTTTCCTCAAGCAAGAACAAAGTCATCATCATCATAATAGCAGAATTGAGTGTGGCATCTGGAGGGATACATTTAAAGACCTTCCTGGAGTGGAAGGGAATGTTTGAGATTAGTGGGAAATCCGATGGATTATGGAGGGTGAGAGAACATTTAAAATGAAGGCAGAGAAAGTTAGACATGATATGGTAAAATACTTGGTTAAAATGGAGACATTATGTGATATGGCCAAGAAGGAATGTCTTTCCTCATTCACATTTATCTAACAGATGCTTCATCTTTTTGAAGAAGGAAACACACACACACACACACACACACACACACACACACTCCTTTTTAAAGCAGTTTAATTCAAATGAAATAATTTTTTGATGGTGTCTAGGAGTTTCATAGGATGGATATTTTAATAATAACTATCTAATTTGAACTTGCATGATTTATTATGTGGTGGTCTATAAATGATTGATTTGTGTAACATCTAAACTCAGAGGAACTGATCTATGGTTTTAACAACTGTTTTAGGTGAGTATTGAAGTATGATTTGTTTCTATATTCTTGTTTCTTGTAAGACAGTTTATTCTAAGCTACAATCAATTCACTGCTTGTTACCTATAATGGACGCTGTTCATAGTAATAGTTTTATTTTATACACACATAAATAGCATAAAGCATCTATGTGGTTCTATTTCAAAAAGAAAGTTTTCCTGACAAAATATATATAATTCTTTCTTTAGCCTACAGGATTCTTTGAAAATTATAGCATCAAAGTGTAATCACTGTTGCCTGAGAGTCCAACACCGGATAGGCAGAGTGTTCGTTGGTTTGAAATAGGCTTAACACTTAGCAAGATTTGTTTACTTCTTTTCCTTAGACAAAGATCAAATGAACAAATTCCCACTCAATGTTATAATAGAAGGAGACAAAGGAAAAGGAGCAATTGTATTCTATTGCTGACCTTTTCCCCTGTATTGAGATTTGATGTCCAAAATTTTACAGTTTTGTTCCATGGGACTGACTCATGCATAGGATAAATAGAATTTTCCCCAGGAAAACAGCAGAATACCACGGCTCTGTAAGTGTGTATTTTCGTGCCTTTAATCCTTTTATAATGTGGTTGACTATCTTCATAAGAGAAGAAAGTACCACACTAAAGATTCTCCCTAAGCTTAATGTAATGAAAAGATGTTGGGTGTGTTTTGTTTATTTTCTTCCTAAGCCCTATCCAAATTTAAATACAAGTTGTTATAAAATTATGAAAGGATGAATTAAATTGCTTACAATAGGATGGAAACACAGTAAAGGCAGAAACTTGGAAAAAAGCAAGGAAATCCTTAATCTATGCATTCTTCCCAAAGTCTCCCTCCCCTTGTTTTTCAAAACCCAGCCTGTGTTTTAGGAGTTTTAAATTTTAAACCTAAAACTTTCCCCTCTCTCTTTCCCATGTTTTCCCCACCATCCTTTTTTTTTTTTAAGCTTACACTGGTGAGAGTTTGGCCTCCAAGTCTGAGGCAGTTTATGGGCACCAGTTGTTATGGTCTAATAATCTTTCCCAGGCTCTCCCTATTTGCAAGACACATTCTAATTTGGGGTCATATGGATCATTTATAAGGAAATGCCTTTTTGTAATCCACTTGCCCGTACATATATTTTTATTTGTAATATTTACACAGCTAATTTGACCAGAGGAGAAACTGCTCTTGGAACATGAGTGATTTCTACACAGAGAACAAATTTAGTTCCAATCAAGATCTCCATGATTAGGAACGGGTGTTCAGGGTAATTTGGAATTCAAGGCAACTACCAATACAGCACACGTTTAGATTTTTAGATGTGGTGGTGAACTGTTGAAAAGAAACTGGCTGAGATTTGAGCATTATTTGAAGTGGAAAAAGAAAAATAGCTTGTCTCTGGGCTTCATGCCATTTGTCTCCTTTAGTTTCTGAAATTTTTTTTTTTCTTTCTGGTTTGGGAAAAAAGTGAGGCACCGTGGGCTGTAGCAGGAAGCAGGAATGGTTCCTCTATAAGCAAAAAGATATCTACCCAGTGATGTCTCAGAAAAATACTAGGTCTTGGAAGTTCTAGAGGAAGTCTTATCTCCAGGAATAGAATAAGAATAGAACAGTACAGGGTTCTCTATTCCCAAAGATTTGATATTCGTTTAAGATCGTTTTAGCTGCAAGTAATAAAAACCTGACACAAACTGGCTTAACATAAAGGAAAATTATTATATTATATCCTAGAAATCCCAGAAATAAGTCAGACTTTAGGGGTAGTGAGTTTAGCAACATGGAGACGGCATCAAGGGCCCGTGTTCTGTTTCTCTCATACCCTGCCTAGCTGCCTAGGACCATTCATGCTATTTCTTTTATTCTTTTCTTTTTCTTTCTTTCTTTCTTTCTTTTTTTTTTTGCCCTGTCACCCAGGCTGGAGTGCAATGGCACCATCTCAGCTCACTGCAACCTCCCCCACCTGGGTTCAAGCGATTCTCCTGTCTCAGCCTCCAGAGTAGCTAGAACTATAGGTGCGTGCCACCACTCCTGGGTAATTTTTGTACTTTTAGTAGAAATGGGGTTTTGCCATGTTGGCCAGGCTGGTCTCGAACTCCTGACCTCAGGTGATCCATTGCCTCACCTCCTAAAATGCTGGGATTACAGGCATGAACCACCACACCCAGCCCATCCAGGCTATTTCTCCTGTGTGACAGAACAGCCAGGGTGAATCAGCACTGTCCCTTCCTGGGTCATATCCAATGAGAGAGGAAGAGTTCCCTGCCTCAGAATGGGTAAGGAATCTTTCCCTCCAGTCTTTGAAGCACAGAGAACAGTCAGGGCAATGTCACATGCCGATTGACTCAGAGGAGACAAGATCCGCCCTGGGAGTATGGAGTAGGGGGTGAATTCAGCTCCTCTTTTGTTCATTGCAATATTATAACATCATTTGTTTGCTACCAATTGTAGAAAACATTTTGATGTGCCATAATTTAAATTTTCTTCTTCTATTAGGTTGATGTAAAAGTAATTGCTGTTTGTTTCACAATGAGAACACATGGACAGGGAGGGGAACACTACACACTGGGGCCTGTTAGGGGGTAGGGGGCTAGGGGAGGGATAGGACTAGGAGAAATACCTAATGTAGATGACGGGTTGATGGGTGCAGCAAACCACCATGGCACGTGTATACCTATGTAACAAACCTGCACGTTCTGCACATGTATCCCAGAACTTAAAGTATAATAATAATAATAATTTTTAAAAAAAGTAATTGTGGTTTCAGACCATCAATTTTAAGTCATTATAACTAGGTTTAACCAATCTTTATTAATCAAAACCAGACCCATTACAACCAACACAGTTTTGCCAATGAGAAATAAGTTTGTTTATTCCTGTAGCGTAAAAATCAGTGCTTCGGGATTTGACAAACTCTTGGAAAGCATTTTCTGCATCCTGCTGGTTGTGGAAGGGTTTTCCTTGAAAAAAGTTGTCAAGCAACTTGAAGAAGTGGTAGTCGCTTGGCAAGAGGTCAGGTGAAAATGGTGGATGAGGCAAAATTTGGTAACCCAGTTCTTTCAACTTTTGAAGCCTTGGTTGTGCGAAGAGAGGTCAGGCGTTGTTGTGGAGAAGAATTGGGCCCTTTCTGTTGACCAATGCCAGCTGCAGGTGTTGCAGTTTTCGGTGCATCTCATCGATTTGCTGAGCATACTTCTTAGATGTAGTGGTTTCAATGGGATTCAGAGAGCTGTAGTGGATCAGACCGGCAGCAGACCACCAAACAGTGCCCTTGACCTTTTTATGGTGCCAGTTTGGCTTTGGGAAGTGCTTTGGTGCATCTTCTCGGTCCGACTACTGAGCTGGTCATCATCAGCTGTATAAAATCCACTTTTCATTGCATGTCATAATACAGTCGAGACATAGTTCACATTGTATAGAATAAGAGAAGACGACACTTGACAATTCTTTTGATTTTCACTCAGCTCATGAGGCACCCACTTATTGAGCTTTTTCACCTTTCCAATTTGCTTCAAATGCTGAATGACCTTAGAATGGTTGACACTGAGTTCTTCAGTAACTTCTAGTGTAGTTGTAAGAAGAGCAGCTTTGATGATTGTTTTCTGTTGGTCACTGTTGGCCTCTGATGGCCCACCACTATGGTCCTCATCTTCAAGGCTCTTGTCTTCTTTGCAAAACTTCTTGAACCACCACTGTACTGTATGTTGGTTACCAGTTCCTGGGCCAAATGCATTGCTGATGTTGTGAGTTGTCTCTGCTGCTTGATGACCAATTTTGAACTCGGGTAACAATATCACTCGAATTTGCTTTTTGTCTAACATCATTTCCAAAGTCTAAAATAAATATGAAATGAACAGCAAGTAATAAGTTATTAGCAAAAAAATAAAATGAGAAATGTACATCACAATGATGTATAACATATTGACATTTGTTTAAGAATGTATTCCAATGTCAAATGGCAAAATTTCAGCAATACAAAAACCACAATTACGTTTGCACCAAGCTTATAGGAACATAAGATGAATGCATAGAATCATGTGATATATAAAATTGATTTGTGGGGATCATGTGCAATTTTAACTTCCTTTTAAAGTACTGCTTTTATGGAAAAATGCATTCTGAGTTTTAACAAACCAACTTCCAATTAAGTAACTGTGCTTATTCCAATGTTTAGCACAGAATCTAGCGTAGGATAGCTGGTCAATAAATATCTGTTGAAAAGATATGACTTTGGAAACACAACCCATTGGCGAACTGGTAATACTTGTCTGCAATCTAATCCTTCCCTCAAGGAACTTTCAGTGGAAAAGCTGACATATGTCAAAAACATTATTTGCGATTAATAGAAGAAAGTACACAATAAAATGCTAAATCAAGTATCTTCAAGAGCACCAAACGTTAAGTGTAGCCATTAAGATTAAGGGCTTTTTCCAGGGGAAAAAGATAGCAACTATTGCCAGAGTATGTACTGTTAGAAAGTTCAAACAAAAGTCAAATCCCCCTTCCCATAAAACAGCAATCAAAATATCCTACTATTTTATAAAAATATAACTTAATAAACTGTGAAATTGAGAAGAATTCTGTGTAGTGTTTAGGTATATGATTAAAAATATCAATAACAAATATATCCTAAATCAAGCTGGCATTGTTAACATGTAGATAAATATTTTTCCAGCCATCTCATTGCAATATGTGTTAGAATTTCATCAGCTATAATTTTAAGAAAACTTTTTTAGTTTCAGGAACCCAAGTAATGGACAATATGCTAGATGCAGCTTTAGTTCTTTATTGCAGAGCAAGGCCTGGTCATGTTGGAGTAGGCCATTGCCTTTAAATAATGAATTGAACCTGGGAAGCCTCTCTTGCTTCAAAATTTCTTTCCTATTCTACTGTCTCTCTGGGTGAAACTTTACTATTAGACATTTATTCCTTTGGGTCAGCATATATATTCTTTTGAAAGTTATTCATCTCTTCATATAAAAAAATACCTCAAATTCATTTTTCCTTTACAATGAAATCTGGTTATTGAGAGGATATGTTAACATAAAATCAGCGATTAACACTTGCGGTGTACTGGACATTACATAAACATCTGGGTTACAAAGTGGTCTCATTTTTACCGGCCATAATTTAGTGGGAAGACACAGTTAAACACTGTGATATGATGGCAAGTGTTATAGGCACAGCAATCCTGATTCACACACTAGGTAGGAAGGAGTGAGTATTTTGTGAGGATGTGGAATTCTGGCATAGGAAAGATGGCAAAAAGAGGGCACTGAGTTTTGGTGGGAAGAAACCTCTAGTATAGGGCATAGAGGAAAAATAGGGCAAGACGAAGAGGACATGGATCATGTCTTAATTATTTCAAGATAATGTTTATAAGTAGGAGCTTTTATAAAATAATCTCTTAAATTGAGAAACTTATGTAACATTTGTTTTAAATTTAGAATTGATTGTAGTCAATTAATAACCTTTGAGAACACAATGTATAGTACAAATGTTACAAGATACCTCTAAATATTGTGGTGATGTCACTCTTGTTCTCCTCCATCTCCCAAAGACATAACAGATGAAGGTAAAGTGATGGACATGTACACAAATGATGGTAATAATTGTATGATTTCTAGTTACTCATGACTGACAAACTGTCACAACATTCCTTGCTTGTTTCCAAGTACTCTTCCTCATGTCAGCAACAATTTCCTGTGCAAAATACCAGAGCAATTTCTCTTAAGAATCAATCTCACAGTCATCACCCAGACATTATTTCTAAATAATTTTCAGTATTAATTTAACCCCTAAGTCCTGATGGCAAAAGTCCTTAAGCTATGTGATTGTGTGCTTTCATTTGTCAATAAATCCAGCCCCCAGCACCATCTTCAGCCATAGATCACATTTATATGATAGTCAGCCTCTAGGAAATCACTATCCATGGCCTGAAGGCTGAAGGACTTGAGTGTCAAAGCACTTGCAAGATTCTCAGTGGTCTTTTAAAGTAGGAATTACATTATCAGGGGACCACATGGTTTCTTAACCTTGGTATCTATTGTACCCATTTTGAGTCAGATAATTTTAGACTGAGGGGGGCTGCCTTTAGCAGCATCCCTTTCCTCTAGCCACTAGATACCAAAACACCTCCTGCCCTCAAGTTGTAACAATCATAAATGTCTCCAGACATTGCAAATATCCTCTAGGAAACAAAATTGTCCTAAGCTGAAAACCACTGGGCTACACACCAATATCCACTCTTCAGTAATGTAATTGATATTGTTCATAGGTCGATTTTATAGTGCTGTGTGGCATGAAAAGGAAGCCTACACATGACTCAGTGAGAAAGAATGGACAGCCCAACAGATCAACACCCACGGCCAATGATACATCAGAACACACTTCACCACAGATGACAGAGGAAAGTGAAGTGGGAGGTGAATGATGTGGTATGATTCAATAGATTTCTTTTTATGTGTGACATTTACTTTTTCTTCTTTTAAAAGTAACACATGTTCATTATATAGAAAAGGAACCAATATACAAGTATAAGGAAGAAAAAGAAAAATAGCCCTGATGTCACCACCAAGAGATAATGGTTATTGCTGCAAATTATATTATTTTTTCTAGTAATCGCTACTTCTCCATGTGATGTGTGGGGTCCTCCCTGGGAGGGGATTGTTCCTGCTGCTCCGGTAAGGTGAGTCTTGTCTATGGGACCTGCTTTGGCCAATGAGATGTGATGGAAATGATGGGCTGCTTTTGAGTGCAACCTTTAAAAGTCACCACGTGGTTTCTCTTTAGCTTTTTTCTCTTGACCATGAGAAGAACAAAGTACTGAAAAATGGCTGTTACTTTGTACTAATTAGTAGAACAAAGAAGACTCAAAACAGAGCTACAACTGACATGAAACCAGAGCAAGAATTAAACCTTTATTACTATAAATCATATAAATTACTCCCAAATACATAACAGATGAAGGAATTCTGGGATTATTTGTCACTGCAGCATAACCCCATAAAAAACTTATAGTATATTTTATTCTAGTCTTTTATGTACATATGTATATATATAAGAATAAGATATAAATACATTATTTAATATAGTAACATCTATCTCTATATTTTTACACTATTGAAATAATTTTCATTTTATAATCTTTGTGATTTATTTTTTCTCTTTATAATTTCCAACTATAATTCTTCATGTCTTACAAAGATTTTTACACTATAACTCAGGAGGATGCTATGTAAGATATGTAGGAAGAGAGACTACATTGGCAAAATGATATCACCTTATATTTTAGGTACATACAGGTTTATCTGTAGTTTAGAAAGAAATAAAATGTGTCATACTTAGCTCCTGATTGGTATTGCTTTGGTCCCATTTCTCTGTGATGTTTCTCTGTCATTATTATTACTTCTAACAATTTCCCATATAGTACATGGGGACAGTGACAAGTTGAGTTCTTTGGCAACAGTTATAATTACCGTATATTTATGTGAACAAATGTATTTGTTTTATCTTCACGATTAAGTATAAATTATTGAAACAGAAATGAGTGTTTAGAAGCTAGGATGACTGTTTGGGTGTGTCAAACAAGTTAAACTTGACAATAAGGCATGTGCTTTAAATTTCCTTGGTTTGTGGCACTGTTTACTCTGGCGGCAGGGCTGTTCTTAAGTCAAGCTTTCTTGCTCTCCGCCATAAACTCTTACATGGTAGACTGATGTCAGCCAATCCTAAAGGAAATATCTGGAAACAGCATATTTATTTTCAATCTGACGCTGACCAGTCATGCCTCCAAGTGCCTCATTAGACTATGTGGAAAAGTTTTCAAAGTCTTGGAGAATATCATAATGTGGGCAACCAAAATTTAAATATTTGATAGATAGACCATGATAATTTAAGTGTGATTTTGCAAAACAGGCTATTATGATGTATGTAGCTCAGGGCCTCAAGATGTTCATTAGTTTATTTTAACTGTATCCTAAAGCAAGGACTTACCAGGTGATAAGAAATATATTTTTACTGAGTTTATTATGTTTTACATTGGCTATTTTAGTTGATGGCCTTGATGTTTGAGTCTTGGCTAAGCACAAAAAGCACCTCTTTTTTGTGTAACAAATACAAATATAGAAGTGTGTGTATTTGTTATCTTTATTTGCTGTGTGACTGTATGAGACAGCTTCTCAGTTAAATGGAAACTGAAACAAGAACGGTTCTTTGAAGGCTCAGATAATTTCTTGAACAAAATGAGAGCTTATTTATTTTTAAAGGTGTTAGATGGGTGTTCTACATTTTACTATGAAAGGAATAATTTTTTTGCTTATAGTTTCTAGGTGCTGCTGGGCTGAGTGGCTCACACCTGTAATCCCAGTACTTTGGGAGGCTGAGGCGGGCAGATCACCTGAGGTCGGGAGTTTGAGACCAGCTTGACCAACATGGAGAAACCCTGTCTCTACTAAAAATACAAAAAAATTAGCTGGGTGTGGTGGCACATGCCTGTAATCCCAGCTACTTGGAAGGCTAAGGCAGGAGAATCTCTTGAACCCGACAGGAGGAGGTTGCGGTGAGCTAAGATCGCACCACTGCACTCCAGCCTGGGCAACAAGAGCGAAACTCTGTCTCAAAAAAAGAAAAAAGTGTAGTTTCTAGGTGCTGCTATTTTCTTTAACATCACTTTAGTTGGATGCTTCTGGTCATTTCCAGCCAGAATTCTCCACTAAACCAAGTGTTTCAGTTCATTCATTTATTTGTTCAAAAAAGTCTGTGGATAATGTGCTATTTTCTAGTTTCTTAGGTTATAGTAGGGTTTGATAAGAACTATAAAAATCCATGCCTTTGATAAGAACTATAAAAATCCATGCCTTTGAAAATAGTAACACTTACATATATTGTACATTGTGGCTTATTGAAATATTTACTTGCATGATGTCATTTGATTCACAACCCTGTGAGGTAGAGAAGACAGGATTGTCTGTATTTTATAAGTCAGACAGCTGATTGTTATGTTTTTGACTACAATTGTCTATTTATTATAGACTAGCATCATGAATTGGAATTTTATCTACATGCTACCAACAAATTTGACCTATACAATAGTGACCTCAGTGAAGTGGTGGATGGAAGAATCATTGGGTGAGGAGACAGGAAGGTGAGGGGGTAGAGACAATGACTATTTAGAGAACTCTTTTGAGGAAGTAGGGAATTGAGGGGAAGCTGAAGGAGGACCTGAGGCCCAGGGAGGTTTTTCTCAAGAAATTTTGGAAGCACGTTTACGTGGTGATAAGAATGAGCCAGTAACAATGAAAGAATTGATGATGCAGGAGAGAGGGAGGGGACAATTGCAAGAAAAAGTCTCTGAAAAAGCTCAAGAGGGATAAGATTGGGATATAAAATAGCCTTAAAAGAGAGAAGGAAGATTCAATTCAGTTTAATCAAAGGAAGACAAAGGATACGGACATGGATAGGTAGGCTGGTAAATTTGATGGAAAATAACATGGTTCTCATCTAAGCAATACTCTTTTCTCAGTGAAATAAGAGATGTGCTAGCTAAGAGTGGGGAGCATGCAGATGGTGCTTAAGCTATAAGAGGAAAGGAAAAGGTGTAAAACCATCATTGTATATCCAACTTTACCTTTTTAATGTAGTAGGTTTTCTCTTCAAGTTTCTTTTTTCCGAGACAGAATCTCACTCTATCACCCAGGTTGAAGTGCAGTGACACGATCTTGGCTCACTGCAACCGCGGCATCCCGGGTTCCAGTGATTCTCCTGGCTCAGCCTCCTGAGTAGTTGGGATTACAGGCATGTGCCACCACACCCGACTAATTTTTTATATTTTTAGTAGAGACAGGGTTTCATCATGTTGACCAGGCTCATCTCGAACTCCTGACCTCAAGTGATTGGCCTGCCTTGGCCTCCCAAAGTGCTGGGATTATAGGCGTGAGCCAATGCACCCAGCCTCAAGTTTTATATAAAGATAAAAACACTTACCCCTAGAATGTACATAATCATAAAAATCCTCACTATTGTCCTGATTGTTCGTGTACTTTGTATCAGCTGACGGATGTTTTTATGCCTTAATGTCAGGTCGTATAGGTTAGTTGAACATCCCACCTTATGAGATAAATTTATGTTTTGCCACATGTAAAAAGTACCTAATATGCCATATTTTTTAATTGCTGTTAATGACTCTTGGCTAGTTTTGAGGTTCAAAATATTTGTTGAACTAATGGTGGTTATGTTTGTGCTTTGATGAACTCTGTAATGAAGTTTTATAATTTTGAGTGATAGTGCCTATAAAATTTCAGCAAAATTTTTATATTTCTAAAAAGGACATCAAGGTACGGGTATCGTTTAGGTCACTTCTTCACATCGTTTCTACGTATCTTCTGACAGTTTTTGTTTCAGACTACTTTTTCAAGGCTGTTGGCCATGCATGTTTGCAAACATCCCTGAAAGATAGAGATCCCTGTGGGATAGAGGGACAATTTTCTTCCTGACTAGGATAATAAAGATAATAGCTCTTACTAGAAAAAGTTAAGCAGATTTGTTAGCAGCCCTTACTAGATTAGGGTTTTCCTAAATTTAGAATTCCTCGGTTACGACACAGACCAAGTAACTCTGTGTGTAGCACTCACTTAGGTCTACCTGCATCACTCCCATGTGACTTGGGGGACAAGGTGGAACCAATGGGAGTGTGAAGCTCATGTTGCCCGCTGTGCTGTGAGTAACAGAGCCTTTTGTCTCTGACGCAGAAGTCTCACGTTCTCTGACAACATTTACATAACTGTGTCTAGCTAACTTGTTAACTTACAAGTGGGGTCTAAACATCCCAGACCCTTCGCAGTTCCTGACATTTCAAAAGCTACATCAGCACAATCACTAAATATCATGGAAAAATGTAAGGCACTCTTTACTAATTCTTTGGCGCTCTACTTTTACCTCTAATCTTTTCCCTTTTCTTTTTTCTTCCTTCTTTACTTTGTTATTTTTAATTTTCAGGATTGAATTTAAACACCTAATTTTTTAATTCAACATTTAAGACGCACGTTTTGCTTTAAAGTCTTTCAGTAATAATATTTAAATTATTTCCTCGGCTTTTAAAAAGGACAACTTTTCTTAAATTTGTCTTTTCTAAAGGGTAGTTATTTCAGAAAAATTTTCTTCTGGGTGGGAATAGTAATTGCTTCTGAGTCACATCAAGCAATGGATTGAATTTTAAACTCTGGAGATCACATTCCAGCCGAGCAATTTCCCAAAGAAAAGAAATCTAAAGTAGCCCCTTAAATATTAAGCAAGTGACAGCAATGATAAGTAGGGGACTGCTTTGAACTGACGATGGAGAGTGGGCCCATTGTGGTTTACCAAATTTAGACTTGGTAAAATGAGAACTAGCATGTACAGGCATAGGAGAAACCAGGTTCAGTCAATGGGGACAGCCAGGGAAGCCCCAGCTGGCTCCTTTCAAGAGATACAACCAGAGAGAGGGTCTTGGAAGTCATCAAGGAGCGAGACATGAGCAGCTTAAATGCTCTGGAGATGGCAAGGGAAAATTACATCCTGTGCTTTCAGGGCTGCAGGATGTGGGTTGACAGAATCAAGCATGGAATTTTCCTACTCAAAATGAGGGGACAAGACTGGTGATCAAAGGCCAGAAATAAATAAAGGTCCCAAAGCAGCTCAGACTCATGATGCGTATGGCACAGTGAAATCCAACTGATTTCACCCAAGTGTTAAGAAAATTTCAGGAAACAATGAGGCGATGAAAGCATGCCTAATTCAGGAAAACCTGGTGGATCTTGGACGGCCCTCTTGAATTGCCTGTGTTAAAACTTCACTAAATATAATTAACTAAATAATTATTTAAGTATGCAGGCATTCTATATATTTAAGGAATTTAGTGTTTTTTGTTTTGTCTTTTTTTTTTTTTTTTTTTTGAGACAGACTTTTTGCTTTGTTGCCCAGGTTGGAGTGCAGTGGAGCCATCTCGGCGCATTGCAACTTCCACCTCCCAGGTTCAAGTGATTCTTGTGCCTCAGTCTACCAAGTAGCTGAGATTACAGGCATGCACCACCACACCTGGCTAATTTTTGCATTTTTAGTAGGGACGGGGTTTAGCCACGTTGGCCAGGCTGGTTGTGAACTCCTGGCCTCAAGTGATCACCTGCCTTGGCCTCCCAAACTGCTGGGATTACAGGCACGTGCCACCTCACCTGACTTAATGTACATTTAAGGGATTAAAGTTACAGATTACAAAAACACTCTCACTGTCAAGGCATCCTAATTCAGAAATCATTGCATTATATGTCTTCCTAAAGGTATTAGAGTAAAACAAAACTGTAGAAATGATGAGCTTTTATTAATTTCTTTGAAATAAAATGTTGTTAAATAACGCTATTCTATCACACGATTTCTACCTGTTTTTAAAAGCACGTGACCTTTGAGATCTATTTTGGATAATGCTAGATGCTTAACCTCTTTATCTGAGGAAATACTCGCAATGGATTATTGATATTTAAATGGCTTTTCTTAATGCTAATTGAAAAAAATAACCATGAGAATCGTGCTTGAAATTTTACTTTATTTTATTGTTTTAGAGACAGGGTCTCACTTGCTCAGGCTAGTGTGCACTGGCATGATCATGGCTCACTGCAGCCTCAAACTCCTGGGCTCAAGGGATTCACCTTAACCTCTGGGATAGTTAAGTGTGCACCACCTTGCCCAGCTAATTTTACATTTTTTTGTAGAGATGGAATATTGCTATGTTGCCCAGGCTGGTCTCAAATGCCTGGGTTCAAATGATTTTCCTGTCTTGGCCTCCCAAAGTGCTGGGATTTCAGGCATGAACCACTGCACCTGGTCCTGCTTAAAATTTTAATTCTCATGTTAACAGAATGTTGGCTACTCCACCAAAAATGCTCGCTTTCCAGAAGAAAAGTAAGCTAAATAAGTGGGTGAGTGGGAAGATAAGAAGTTGTGTGGAATCTGCCCCATATGCCGGCTATTTATTTCCTCATATAAATGTTTAATGCAAGAGAGGTACTTATTATCTGTCCTTACAAAGCCTACTTTCTGGTTGGGGGAGACTGACAACCAACACATCAAATAATGTATCAAGTGGTGCTAAGTGCCATGGAGGAATACAGAGCAGGAGAAGGGGAGTAAAGAAGCCTGGGCATGGGGTGAGGATGTTGTCAGAGTCAGATGTTTCAAAAACGTGCAACTGATAATAATGTCCCTTTGCTCAAATCCTTTAAAGCTATCTCAGCACTAAGACCGCACTTCTAAACCTAATGTACCCCGCCCTGCGTAGTTTGACCCTTGACAAGCTCTCCACCCTCAACTCCTCCCATGTGTGCTGACACACTCTTCATTTCTGCTGTATTTAGTTCCACAGACCCCCAGGTTATATCATCCTTTCATGCGTCTTCTTGTTTATTGATCTGTAAATACCTATCCTTTGCTCCCCAATTCTGTCTGATCTAATAAAGCTTCTTCTTATCATTTAAGACTCTGACCTAGCACCATCTTTTCTTAGAAGTGCTTTTAATCCATTTTATCTAGCACCATAGGTCAGTTTCAATTCCTCCTCTTTTCACGGCTCTGTAAACAGCTTCCCCCAAGAATTCTGCTCAGAATTCCACAACACTCTTCTCTGTGCTTCTGTCTGTTCTAGCACCTTTCACATTGTGTTGCTTATATGAGAAAGTTTGGAATTAGATTAGCATAAACAGATAAATATCATTTAGTTCTAATAATTCTAATGATTCTTCTGACTGCAGTGTGAATTGCTCAAGGACAGAGTTTGAGTATGTTTGCCTTTATTCTCCCTACATGGACACAATCCTTGGCACTTTGTATACATCTCACAAATGTTGGTTCAATCAATCCATTTTGTATGTAAACATTCTAACTGAACTTTAAATCTTTCTTGTTTTAGTGACGAGGATCTTCCATGGTAATTTTCTACACAATAGTATTAATTTGTAGTCGCATGAATATATCCACCCCTGATTTTTTTTTTTCTATTATAGATGCCATATCATATTCTGAAGACACAATGTCATCTAATGCTTACTGAATTCATGCTAGGTACCAAGCACTTTTCTATGCACTGTAAATAACTAACAACTTACGTATTCCTAACAACAACCCTGGAAATGGAATGGCCATTATCCATTTCCTCATCTTGCATGAGTACAAAGTAGTTAAATAACTTGCTAAAGATTAGTCATGTAACTAGGTTTCAAACCCAAGCACCATAACTCTAATTCTAGGCTTTCAACCATTATACGACACTGCCTACTTTATATTAAGCTTCAGAAAGTTAAATTATTCACTCTTTAACAGAGGGGAAAAGAGGAAGCTGAGAAATACTGGCATAGAATTTGAACTACTTAAGGGTTTCTTGGTATGGTGTGGAAGGTGCAAAGTGCCTTAGAAATCGTGCCAAAGCTTTGAACTGAAGGCTATAGGTACAGTGTATTAGACACACGATATTTTTGTCATCTGCTACCTTCAATAATAATTCATTTAATCCAGTGAAGGGTGGTCAATGCTTTGGAATACATACAAGATGCTAAGATGCTGTGGTTGCCATGGGGTGAAGTAAGAAGACAGAAAACAAATAATTAACTCTTTGTAGCCTGCAAATAGTTTTTCCACTGTAATACCTTCTGTATATTCTGCTGGTAAAATAACAACACCCATTTGAATAGCATGCTCACATGCACTGTTTCTTTGGATTCTTTCCACAACGTAGGAAGGTGTAAGCAGTGCATTCATGATCCGTGTCTTATAGATGCAAAGACTCAACTTGCCCAAAGGCATGAGTGGGGAAATATGAAAATGAGTGAGGCATATGAATGACATCATTTGCTCCTTTTCTCTCCCCTTTATCTTGCCTTTCATAATTATATTAGATAAGAGAGTTTAATTGCAATTTATCCAATTGCAGTTTATCTTAATACTATTTATCTAATGTAAAACAGTATCAAAATTGGTCCAGTTTTTCATTAATGTTAAGAAAAGTGGGGCAGGGCAAGGTGGCTCACTCCTGTAATCCCAGCACTTTGGGAGGCCAAGGCAGGCAGATGACTTGAGGTCAGGAGTTCGAGACCAGCCTGG
>NW_012119376.1:12446510-12462025 GCF_000951035.1 Colobus angolensis palliatus | reverse complement strand
AAACAACAGAATATACATTCTCCTCATCACTACATGGCACATACTCTAAAACTGATCACATAATTGGAAGTAAAACACTCCTCAGCAAATGCAAAAGAACTGAAATTGTAACAGTCTCCCAGATCACAGTGCAAATTAGAAATCAAGACTAAGAAATTCACTCAAAATTATAAAATTACTTGGAAATTGAATAACCTGCTCCTGAATGACTTTTGAGTAAATAATGAAATTAAGGCAGAAATCAAGAAGCTTTTGAAACTAATGAGAACAAAGATACAACATAGCAGAATCTCTGGGACACAGCTAAGTCCCTGTTAACAGAAAAATATATAGCACTAAATGCCCACATCAAAAAGTTAGAAATATTTCAAGTTAATAGCCTAACATCCCAACTGAAAGAACTAGAGAACCAAGAACAAATCTCAAAGGTAGCAGAAGAAATAACGAAAATTATAGCTGAACTGAAGGAAATGGAGACATGAAAAACCATTCAAAAGAACAACTAATCCAGAAGCTAGTTTTTTGTTGTTGTTGTTTTGTTGTTTTTTTGTTGTTGTTGTTTTTTGTTTTTTGTTTTTGTTTTTAATGAGGTAGATGGCTGGGTGTGGTGGCTCACACTTGTAATCCCAGCAGTTTGGGATGCCGAGGCAGGCAGATCATGAGGTCAGGAGTTTGAGACCAGCCTGGCCAACACAGTGAAACCCAGTCTCCACTAAAAATACAAAAATTAACTGAGCATGGTGGCAGACACCTGTAATCCCAGCTACTTGGGAGACTGAGGCAGGAGAGTCACTTGAACCTGGGAGGTGGAGGTTGCAGTGAGCTAAGATCACACCACTACAGTCCAGCTGGGGCGACAGAGCTAGACTCCATCTCAAAAAAAAAAAAAAAAAAAAAGAAAAAGAAAAAGAAAACTGATTGGTTATCGGTTGAGAAACCATTTCTGAAATGTTGTAATTGTAATTAATGTACAGGCCATCTCTACAGTCTGCTAATTTTGGGGAGATTTTAATTGCTGATCTCACCTTCCAGTGTTACAACTCCTCTATGTTCTATGAGCTTCCACTTCCCACATTCCTATCTGGTGAGAGCCTAGAAGAACCAAATATAATGGTTCCCAGAAATCTGGATGATGGTGTTAGTGATAATGATCCATGTTTCTCCAACAATAACAATAGTTCGTATCTATTACCACGTTGGATTATTACCACAACCTCTTGAATTACGTGTGGTAGATATTAATGTCCCAGATTTACAGATGAAGAATTGCCACATAGCTAGGGTAAGTGACTCTGTGTTCTTTTCAAAATTTTCTCACAGGCTTTACCATATATGTTTCTGTGAATTCAAGTCTACTGTGAAGCGTACCCTTGCAAACCCATTCCTTCCCATTCTCCCAATAGCACCTTCATCTAGCAATTGCTTGAGTAAGAAACTTATGAGGTTTCCTTGAATTCTCTCTCTTCTTTCTCCCTACACCAAATCCATCAGCAAGTCCTGATTACTTTATTTCAAAAACACAACCAAAATCTGTCCACTTCTTTTCATTGCCGGTATTTTTATCTATTTCATTTAGGACTAACATTCCCAGGACCTAGAACAGTATCTGATATGTCATAGGTCCTCAATAAATATTTGCAAAATGAATATTTCCACTGTGATACTAGCAGTTATATTAAAAATGTTTAGAAATACATATGGCAGGAACTTGGACCATCGGCAGGACTTGTGAAGTTCTTTAAGTTTCCTCCTCTGCCAGGTGCTAACACTTTGATTACTGGGTCCTGAGGCAGTTTGGAAGTTCTGGGGGAAAGGATAAGATGGCTGAGACATTACTTTGTATCACCTTTTCTCAAGTGTTAGGAGACACTTAATTTCTGTTAATGTGCTTATGAATTGAATGTCACAACAGAAAAAGGATGGTGTGTTCCCACATTTGGGAGATGGAGCCAACAGTAATTCACTAAATTTGAAGTAGTTTTATAATTATGAACATATTAGGGAAGAAGCTAAAATACTTCTATTATAATAAAGACAAACCTTTACCCAAGCCAGGCAGTTTGGGAAATGCTGCTGAAAATGTATCCTCTCTCCAAGAAAAGTAACTTGAGTACTCATCTAATTTTATTTAAAAAATTCCAACAGCCAATAACCACCTTGTAGCAATAGTATATAAGTGTGTATTTACCTGAATAGTAACCAATTCTGATAAAGACTCCCTAGTCTACAAAAAGATATTGATGTCCAAAGAGTAGGAAATGCTTCATTAAATTAATTGATGTACAAAGAGTAGATAAATGCTTCATTAAAATAAAGAAGGAAACAAGCAGTCTGGTAAATTTTTGATACTATTTTAATTTTTAAACTGTTTTATAAATTCTAAGTAGTGTCAGACAGGAGTGCATTATTGCTTCATAATTCAGTAGCTTTGTGATTTGTAGACTATTTACTATATAAAAAAAAAAAGAATGGACAAGCAGAAAATCCTGTGAATCCTGAATTCTTATAGTAATGTGAAAATATTACTATTCTGCTATTTGACTTGTCCTCGAATCCTTGGATTATTAATCAGTTTGAGAGGGTCCAGAGAGAGAGCCTTTCCTGTTGCAGATTTGCTTTGTCTGTTTCCGTCATCTGTATCAGATAGGAGTTAAGTTAGAAGTGAAACATGACATTCTGACAGTGAATCCAGCAGACAGATTCTTGGCTGCATTCTCTGCTACACTTGAACTTCTGCTAAGCATGTGATGAAAGAGTGTTTTCAACTGCACCAGCTGTGGAGAGGTTAATAAAACAAAAGAGGGGAAACAAAAGTGCTCACAGCAGAAAGCTTCTGGCTTTGCTGATTTTTCTGGTTACAAACAATATGTCAGAGAGCTGTAACTGCTGTGTTGGTTTGGGCTTCGAGCCATTTAAGACAAGTTGAGCTTCTGAATTAAAAGTTTAAAGAGAATAAATAAGCAGTACATCAGATGCAATGTTACATATTTTGGTGCTGGAAATGGAAAGCTCTTACTTTGCCATAGACACTTGGAAATTAGGAAACTGGTGTGTATTTTGCTCGCATCCTTGATAGTTTCTCCCGTAAACAGAAAACTGCACAGGCTTTCAGATGTTTGAGATATGCGGAAGCAAAAGTGGTCTTGGCTTAGTGGACTGCAAGCAGTCTCATGCTTTCTGTCTCTCTTCCTGTGTCCCACTTCTCCAGCAAAGGACCATGGAATGTGGAGCCTTGCCCAGCCTGCTGCTCAGGGGACGATTGCTCAAGGCTGTCTTATGCAGAGGAGGTCAACAGTTGACCCATGAACCATTTAAACTGGAAGGAAGAATTAACCAATACTCTGAGAGATTGACTACATCTACTTTCCCCTGAAAGTTAGAGTGCAGAGTACAGGAGAGGAAGGCCATTTACTAATTTTCCTGTTTCCTTCACCAGTCCTCTACCTCTCTGTACCTAAGGTCCTTCACTCAGTATACTCAAGTCATCTCTGCTATGACAGCATTCCCAGATGCCATGGCATATAAAAGGTAGGATAACGAGTTCCATCACTTCACACAAGCATCTACCAGGAGGAGGGAAATAAAAACAACCTGTCACCGTCAACTTCGCCACTTGCTGTTAAACCGAAGGTTTGTTATATAAGCGTTTGGGGACATAATGAATGTGACTTACATATGTCATCTGGGAGACATGGTGTTTATGTTTCTTGAGTTGAATTGGGGCAGAAAAAAAATGGGCATCTAAAATGCTCAATAATCGAGAGAAACTTTAAA
Source organism: Colobus angolensis palliatus (assembly GCF_000951035.1). Lineage (NCBI taxonomy): Eukaryota > Metazoa > Chordata > Mammalia > Primates > Cercopithecidae > Colobus > Colobus angolensis. The sequence goes on along the minus strand of NW_012119376.1, from coordinate 12,458,251 downwards.
AGTTATTCCTCACCCTAATTTTTCTAGTATCTATCTTTATCATCTTATCCGTCAGTTACTTGGGAAATTCAGAGATTTAGAAATTTCTACTGAAATAAAATGGATTGTTTTGGAGACTGTTTCTGAATAGTTGCAGAACTCCCCCAAAGTCCTAACACAGGTCTCATTCCTCGTTTTTTCCTGACCTCCAAGATTCCAGCTGATTGGAGACCATTTCTGAATCGTTGCAGAACTCCCACAAAGTCCCAACACAGGTCTCATTCCTCGTTTCCTCCTGACCCCCAGTATTCCAGCTGAGTCAAGTTCATGCCCACATCTTCTCTTCAGATGTGCAGCTCCTCAGAGAGTCTTCTCTGTGGCTCCTAGACTTATTTTGTCAAGTACTGGAGCACCATGAACTTGTTAGCAAGCAAATGTACATGTGTTCTACACCAGAAGACAATCAGATGCACTGATGTCTTGATTTATTGGGTTTGTAAATTTGGATGTGATTAAGTATAGCACTGAGGAATCTGTCCTTTTAGACTGCATTTACTGCAGGATAATGAATGTGATCTGATTTACACAAATGTGGTCTGCAGAAAAGTTTGTTTAGTAGTACTCTCAGTCACAAACTGCATTATATACTTCATATAAAGCATTAGGTCAAGGGAACAGTTAGGCAAAAGTGTGGAAGGTGTTGAATTGGTTGGAACACTATGTGAGATGCTAAGTTGCCCCAAATTTTGTTCAACATATACATACAATTATCAAATACCAATTTGATACCAAGACAATACTAATTTTTACTTCTCCTTTTTCTCTCTGCTGCTAGCCTGTGAAGAAAAATCCAACACCTAGAATTTTTTCCATCCCTCACCTTTCCTTTGAGAACTCAACAACCCAAGCAACATGGACCTTTTCCCAAATATCATTTAGGAGAAGTCACTGGCAGTTTAAGAAAAAGATTTTTTAAAAAAGTTTCAGGGTGAAATATCTTCCAACATAAACTTTAAACACCATTCTTAGCATCAGAGAAACAATATTTTTGGTGTGAGTACTTATTTTTAATAAACTTGATTTTTTAGAGTTTATTTTAAAAAGCTGTAGAATTTTGTTTATTTTGGGGTGTCCATACTAGGTGTATGTATTTATGGGGTACATAAGATGTTTTGATACAAGCATGCAATATGAAAAAAGCACATCATGGAGAATGGGGGATCCGTGCCCTCAAGCATTGATCCTTTGAGTTACAAACAACTCAATTAGACTATTTATTTTAAAATGTATAATTAAGTTATTATTGAACTATAGTCACCCTATTGTGCTGTCAAATTGTAGGTCTTATTCATCCCTTTTTTTTTTTTTTTTGAGATGGAGTCTTGCTCTGTTGCCCAGGCTGGAGTGCAGTGGCACGATCTCGGCTCACTGCAACCTCCTTCCTGGTTCAAGCGATTCTCTTGCCTCAGCCTCCAGAGAAGCTGGGATTACAGGTGCGCAGCACCAGGCCTAGCTAATTTTTGTATTTTTAGTAGAGACGAGGTTTCACCATGTTGGCAAGGCTGGTCTCGAACTCCTGACTTTAAGTGGTCCGTGTGTCTCGGCCTCCCAAAGTGCTAGGATTAAAGGCGTGAGTCACTATGCCCAGCCCTTAGTCATTCTTTCTATTTTCTTTTTTGTACCCAATAAGCATCCCCACCTCCCTGCCAGCCCTTCACTAGCCTTGCTAGACTCTGGTAACCATCCTTCTACTTGTCTATGTTCATGAGTTCAATTGTTTTGATTTTTAGATCCCACAAATAAGTGAGAACATGTGATGTTTGTCTTTCTGTGCCTGGCTTACTACCCTTAACATAATGATCTCCAGGTCCATTGCAAATGACTGCATTTCATTCTCTTTTTATGGCTGAATAGTACTCCATTGTGTATAGGAACTACATTTTCTTTATCCATTCATCTGTTGATGGACACTTAGGTTGCTTCCAAATCTTAGCTATTGCAAACAGTGCATGACAAACATAGGAGTGCAGATATCTCTTCCATATCCTGATTTCCTTTCTTTGGGGTATACAACCGGCAGTGGGATTGCTGGATCATATGATAACTCAATCTTTAGTTTTTTGAGGAACCCCCAAATTGTTCTCCATTGTGGTTGTACTAATTTACATTCCCACCAACAGTGTCTGAGCGTTCCCTTCTCCACATCCTTGCTAGCATTTGTTATTCCCTGTCTTTTGAATATAAGCTGAAGCTTAGTTTTTAATCTCTAAAATAGGGCTAAGAGTGTTTAGGTAAATATAAAAATTCAGTATGTGTCTAAAATAAAGATACCTAGCAGAGAATATGCAAAAAATTAACATTTTGCCTCCTCTTATATAAGAAATATAATTAACACTTACTAAATTTGATAGTAGATGTGAATGGAAATTAATTCCCATAAAATAATCTTTACAAAGATAATATAAACCAATCAGTAAAATTGGCTTTGAGGAGACATTTGGCTTCTAATTCAGAGAATACGTCATCTTTGTATTTTCTCCAGTATTTTTGGAATGTATGTTCAGCAGGCAATAAACAAACAAAAATTTCAAATCATCTTCGTCTTGGTTTGGAAGAAGTAGAAGTAGTATAACTATTGGCCACTGAGACGCTGTGGGTTTCCCAAGAGACAAGATGTGCTGGGCGTGGAGCCTTAGATTGTGGAGGGGCAAAATTACAGGGTTTGGAAGAAAATATTGTTCTACATGACCCAACAAGGCATGTTATCAGATACTTAGTACTGGCTGCTTACCTGGGCAGCACCCCAAAAGGGAGAAGAGTATGGGATAGAGGAAATAATTATCTGGAGGCTGTTATTCAACATTTAGGATCCATGTGAGGGAGCTACAGTACAATGTTTCTTTTACTGCAGTCTGTATTAAAATGTCCACTTCATCTGTTTTTGGGAATATGTTGCTTGATTCAAATAACTACTTTTAATTTTTAAAGTAAACAAAATTAGAATAATAGGAAAACATTAATTTTTGCAAACAGAAAAGGGTTATCGCTATTCTTTTTAGCATCAGTCACCTAGTGCTGAGTCTGCGAGAGGCACAAGAGGATCTCCACCTAACCAGCATGCCTCCCTTTCTGGAGGGCCCTTGTCCTGTGATAAACAAGTGAAGCATCAACACACATATAGGGCCCACTAGCTGCTGTCAAGTGACGTCTGGCTTAGAGATGACAAATAAAATATAGGACCCGTGGCAACAATAGAGAACTTTGCTTTCATAACTGAAAACCTGAGAAAGTTTTGCTGTGTGGATTCACCAGTTTGCTTTCCACAAGGGTTTGCTATCCTGTTCGTCAGTCTGATTTTTGATTATTCTATACTGAGTGCAGTATAAAGAGTTTCTATGTATGAACCATAACACATAGAGTAGATGTCTGCCTTTCCTTACCAGGCATCAGATTCTCCCTGGATTATTTACTGTTTATAATCACAAAACAAATACAATGTTGTATAATGCAACTTTACAAATGGTGAATTTTAAAAAATATTTTATGACCTCTTAATTACATATGGCAAAATGAAAGACATTGGGAAAAATAATTTTAACATAGTAATGACTGTTTGTGAAGTGCTTTAAAATTGTCTTTTAAAATTATTGATTACATCAAGGGCAAATAAAAACATTATAAATTGGTCAGATTAGCTGTTGTGGGTTTTCTTCTAAGAGCACTTTTCTTTTTTTCCTATCAGGCTTATTTATTGAATCACCAATCTAATTTCTGAATTGTTGTTATCCTTTAAAATTTTTCCAGTTATAAGTTATTTGGTATTGATTGTATCTGCTGGGAGAATTTATCCAGATGTATGGGTTTCTCTTCCCTTTTTTTTAATCAATGACGGATTTTAGTAACATCATGATCATCATATCACTCACTGGGAATGCATTGTGTGCCAGGCACTTTGTAGACATTCTTTTAATCGTCATAACAACCTTGCGGTGTTTATGGATGAGGCTCAGAAAGTTAAAACACTAAGAACTTGTACTCAGGGTTGTCTCCTTCAAAATTCTTTGCTGATCCTAATTCTGAAAAGTGTGAAGTTGTCAGAATATGAAATATTGGCTACCCTAGCATGGTAACAGTACATTTGTAAGCATTAATGTATCCAGAGGAGCAAATCCCTCGTCTTTAAAGTGTACATGCTTGTTTTTCAGCAGCTCTGAGGCCATAGGACTCTACCACACCATAAACTCTGTTGGTTTTTGCTCTGTTTTCAAAGCATCTAATGCTGCCAGAAAGTAGTTCAAGCATGTTGGAAGAATCAAGCTTCCTGAATTGGGCGATGCATAATTTGGTTTAAAACTGATATAACAATCGGAAATTCTACTTATCCACTGAATCATATTGATTACACGCCAACGTCTTGTTCTTTATCCTAACCGCACTCATTCTATTTTTTTTTTTCATCTACAGAATTCTCATAGCCTACAAAGCAAATTTCAAAACAGATATTTAAAGGGACGAAAGGGCTTAGATAACTTTGTAAAAATTAGGGGAAATCAATTTCAAAGATAACTGTAGATATCTGGAATATGCAAGTAGCATCCAAGTTCTTGATTATAAAGACATGTTACTTGGTACCTTCAAAACCAAAACAATGCTCCTCTTGGGATTTTCAAAAAAATACAGAAAGAGTAAACTCAGAATAAAAATATAAGTAGAGATGGGACCTACCTAAAAATGGAAAGCAATTATGAAGAGAAAGTGAAAGACAAGGAGGAATATTTAGAAAAATCAGATAACAGTGATCCAAAAGACAGAACCCTCAGGATAGAGAAAGATACAAAGATAAATAGTGGTGGAAAATAATGAGGGCACAAGGTTATAATTCAAAGTAAATTTTCCAAATTGCATATCCTGTTTAAAATGTGTGTCTTAGGGTTTTACATGAGTCTGGTACAGTGGGAAAAAACACTGGACTGGGAATCCAAGGCCTTGGTTTGGGATCTGGCTAAACCATTCATCATCTATGTTTTCTTAAACAACCTAGTCAGGGCCCTGGTTTTGTTATATATATAGAGAGAGATCCAAGAGATGCTGTTAAATGCCTTCCAATGCTAAATAACTCAATCTTGCAAGGAGCAGAATTTAGAGTGATACCTTATTAAATGGCAAGATAATATTTTCTTGCCATTAACTGATACTGTACTGATGGACAATCTGCATAAGACCCAATAGAGTCCGGAGAACCTGTTTATTCTTTCTCTTCTTTCTTTTTCTTTTTTAAGAAACATTAACTTCTATTAAATTTATTCATCAAGTATTTTAGGATGGTTATATAGTTTGATAATGGGCTGAATGATCATTAAGGATCTATCAAATTTTAGTAACAAATAAATTATTTAAAATTATTTGCCAGAATCCTTAAAAATGACAAAAACTAAGAAAACTAAGTCACATTATGATGGTAAAATTCAAATGTTGAGTTATCCTAAAAGAGAACAGTAATAAAGTACTAACAGCAATTTTTATATGGCATTCAATGTAAGTTACATTGAAGTCATTAACCTAAAAGAGTTACACAGGTAAAACATCCAGATTCCTCACCAAAAATGTGTCAAGATTCCATTTATTCGAGTCTAATACATCCTCAAGTGGAATTTTGATGTTTTTTCTATATGGAACCTGAACACTTTTTTTAAGATTATTTTTTGCCAGGCATGGTGGCACACACCTGTAGTCCCAGCTACTTAGGGGGATGAAGTGGGAGGATCCCTTGAGCCCAGGAGATCGAGGCTGCAGTAAGCCATGATTGTGCCACTGCACTCCAGCATAGGCAACAAAGTGAGATTTGGTATCAAGAAAAAAAAGGATAATAATAACAATATTAGTGTTATCAAAGTAGTGTAGTGGTCAAACACGTGGACTCTACAACCAGCTACTTAAGTCAAAATCCTGGCTTCACTGCCTCCTAGTTGTGTGATCTTGAGCAAGCTATCAACACACTCCGTGTCTTAGTTTCCTCACCCATAAAATGGGTATATAAGAGTACTCACTTCATATGACAACTTTAAGCATTAAATGAATAAGTACAATTCTTTTAATAGTAGCCTTACCCTGTCACTGTAACAATCATATTTTCCTGACATTATGCAAACATCCTCTTAGATTTTGTTGTATATAGTGCATATTTGATCTTTCTTACTAACTTGAAACTGACTATGCAAATGAAAGTTTGGTATTTTAAGGTCTAGCGCTGTCCTTGAGGTCTAGATAAAATCGGTGTACAACTGGACACTACTGTAATTTGGGCCTTCTGTATAATAGTTTAGTTTTTTGCCTAAAGTCTCCCTATAATTGCCAACTCAGTAAACCCTTTAATTTCAAATATACAATGATGCATAAAAGTATGGTGCAATAGTTAGAATAAATTTTAACATGATTTAATCAAATGGATGTTAGAAAAAAATAAGGTGAGTTTGACATTGTAATGCCCATATAGGTTCTGAGGTAACATGGATAATACTTTTCTCTTCTGGCAATAAAGAAAAACATGTTTCCACTTTTTTTTGTGCTTTTTAATGCACATAGCCATCAGTGCCAGTGCACGTAAATAATACAAAAACAAGACCTGCCTCCTTCCCCTCCTGCTCACACACACACACACATGCATACACACGCACACCCCTGAGCATATCAGTGGAAGATACAGGCGTTTCTTATGTAGAGCATGATCACTGTAGCCTTGATTGATGAACTGAGGGTCCTTATGTACCAAGGAAAGCTGATGTTAAATGTAGGCTCATTAGAGCTTAAGAAGCTGTTTTGATGGAAGGAAGTGTAGAAGGGAATCAGTATTACTCTGAACAGAATTATACTTTGTCTCCTAGCTCCATATGTCTTAGCTGTGTGATCTTGGGAAAGCTATTCAAACCCTCTGAAACACAGGATCCTATTTCATAATGTGAGTACAAATACTGTATGTTATAAAGTCATTACAGGAATAAATAGGGGCATCTCTGTGCTCTACAAACTCTCAAAAAAGTAATGTTTATTCTATTTGAGGGGATGGGGTGGGGTATGTGGACTGTTTTTATGTTAAATGAAAAGAAGGGAATATTCCAATGAATAAAAGAAAAGTACATGTGAAACATTTAGAAAAATTATAGGAGAGGTTTTTGAACTCCAGAATAAAATGCTTAGAATATAGGAATTGCTAAGTAAATATCAAGTCATGAACACATCAGGTCCTTTATCTTCATGAAGAAAAATGTAAATAATTCTTCAGAAAGCTTTTTTTGGATAGTATTAAAACATTTACAGAGGAGTCAGGGAAAAAAATAACATCAACAGGTCTGAAGCAGATCTCTAGCAGAAGTAGAGCTAACAAAGGCTTGTCCTCTGTCTCACAAAGAGACTTAAAAACCAAAGTGGTCCCCTAGTGCAATGATGTCTACTTAAAGCTAGTTGTGTTTGACAAGTGTCTTAACTTGGAAAAATTTCTTTCTCATTGGTTTTCTCAGCCATCATTGTGTGGGCAGATATTTAAAGTATCCAGTGTCAGCTAACCTTCAAAGAATCAATAACCAAAGTCACTCACACATATACAAAACCATTAGGAAGGGAAGGCAGGAGCCAGTGCAGTGAACGGCCTCATCTGTCAGATGCTTCATCTCTCAGTTTGGTGGTGTTTGCATGGCCAGGAAGGACCTGTGCCAGTGAGGACTCCTGTTCTCCATTCACTCCCATTCATTCACTCATGCCTCAGTAACTGTAGGACCCTGGGTTGGTGATTAAGACAGAACACGATTAATGACCTTCAAGTCACAGTGGGAAGCCTGGTCACTTACGGACTATAGAAGTGGGCAGAGAACAAGGGCACAGCCTGTTCCCCATGTACATGGCATGTGGCCGTGGTCTGATAAACAGCCTTTTTCACCATATCTTTCTGTTTTGGGACTCTTTTTAATTTTTTTTCTATTTACATAATATTTCCAGAGTCAAAGGGGATCTCTTTAAAAGATCACATCCTTGTATTTTTACAACTCTTTAGCATTATTTTATCAGACCTGAGGGTGTTGATGCATGCCTGTTTGTTTCTCATAAACTGATTAAGAAGTCACTGTAATGAGTTCAAATGTAACATAATTAGAACTTTTTCGTATAAAATTATTTTTCATTTAGAAAATACAGATATGAGCAGAAAAATCAGTCTCTTAACAATGAGTTCATTGAGTACCTTAAAATAGTAAAAAATATGAGAAGGTAGCAGAAATACAAATTTCACACTTGCTATCGGATATGCAAAATCATCCACCACCTCAATTTGCTTCCAGCATCCTGATTACATTAATTTTGCTATAGAATGTGTGGCTATTTTTGAAGGACTAAAATTTATAAATATAAAATCTATATTTCTTCTATTTTATAAATCCTATTTTCCTGAAAATGATTATTATTTTTGCCTTTCTCCACAACACAGATAGGCAATTAGGGAACATAGCCAAGAAAAGAAGAGAGAGTATGTTGCTTTATAAAGCCCTCATTTATTTGAAATCATTTAATGTACACCAGAAGCATACATTATAAAGACTATTTATTTACTTTTTTTTGGAGATGGAGTCTCGCTTTGTGCAGTAGGGCAATCTTGGCTCACTGCAACCTCTGCCTCCTGGGTTCAAGTGATTTTCCTGCCTCAGCCTCCCGAGTAGCTGGGATTAAGGCGTGCACCACCATGCCCAGCTAATTTTTGTATTTTTAGTAGAGATGGGGTTTCACCATGTTGACCAGGCTGGTCTCAAACTTCTGACCTCAGGTGATCCACCCACCTCAGCCTCCCAAAGTGCTGGGATTACAGGTGTGAGCCACTGTGCCTGGCTGATTTATTTACTTTATAAATAAAGAGTACATGTAGTTATATTGAGGAAACAGAAGAGAAAAGTTACAGCAGTTATTAGATTTCAGAACTGTCCTTTTCAGTGGTTTTGATAATACTTTTTCATATATTTCACAAATGTGTAATATTATACATTTTTATATTTCACTGAATTGAATTGTCTTCAAACAAATGCTTATAGATGCAACTGGAGTCAGCAGGAAACCTTCTATCATATGTTGTCCTGCCACAGTAAAACATATTTGGTTATTTTCCTAAACCACAAATAAATAATTCTTATAACAGTCATTTCTAACCACCATTTTACTGATGTGGACACAATGGAAACATTGTTCATTTAAATAAAATGCAAACTCTTAGACTTACACTCCAAATTTACTAACTCTTTCTTTTTTAGACTAAAATAGTGGAGAGGAAAAGCCAGGAGCAAATGAGAGCACATCTCAGAGGGAGCTCTGAGGACACGAGCTGTCCCAGACTCCTGACTGTCGCCAGCTGCCAAGCCATGGGCTACAGCAGTATGGCCTTCTCAAGGGCAAATATGCTGGGAGAGTCTTTATTTTCATGTTCCTGCTTCTCCTTTTTCTTTATAAGATTTCTGGCCGGGCGCGGTGGCTCAAGCCTGTAATCCCAGCACTTTGGGAGGCCGAGACGGGCGGATCACGAGGTCAGGAGATCGAGACCATCCTGGCTAACACGGTGAAACCCCGTCTCTACTAAAAATACAAAAACTAGCCGGGCGAGGTGGCGGGCGCCTGTAGTCCCAGCTACTCCGGAGGCTGAGGCAGGAGAATGGTGTAAACCCGGGAGGCGGAGCTTGCAGTGAGCTGAGATCCGGAGCGAGACTCCGCCTCAAAAAAAAAAAAAAAAAAAAAAAAGATTTCTTTTGTTGTTACTGTTGTTTGTCTTCCAAGTTTCTATAAGTTACTGCTTTTTTTTCTGTTGTTTGCTTTTTGAGACAGAGTCTAGCTCTGTCACCCAGGCTGGAGTGCAGTGATGCCATCTCGGCTCACTGCAATATCTGCCTCCCAGGTTCAAGTGATTCTCCTGCTTCAGCCTCCCCAGTAGCTGGGATTATAGGTGGCTGCCACCACACCCAGCTAATTTTTGTATTTTTAGTAGAGATAGGGTTTCACCATGTTGGTCAGGTTGGTCTCGAACTTCTGGCCCCAAGTGATCTGCCCATCTCGGCTTTCCAAAATGCAGGGATTACAAGCGTGAGCCACCACATTTGGCCAATAAGTTACTATTTTGAGAGAAGGAATGGATGCCTGCCAGAGGAAGGATTCTGAAAGGTTTTTATGATAAGCATTGCTAATATTTATTGAATGGTAGGTGTCAGGCTCTTTATTGAACTCTTTATCTGTAAAAGCACTTGTACTCCCCTCTTTTGTTCAATGCCTTGGGCAAAGAAGGAAGTTTTATCAAAATTATATGTGAGTCAAAATGAGGAGGATTAGCTAATTTGTTGGGGGAGAATAATTCATTAAAAATAACTTTATAAGCTAGAAAGAGTGGTTGAAATAAAGAAGTTGAAATTCAACAGGATAAACATAAATCTTACATTTAGGTTCAAATAATCAATTTCTTATGTGGAGAGTAGTGAATATTTGATTTGGTAGCATATGGAAGGTAAGCTTACATATTTTAATGCAAGTTAATCTAACCCAAGAGTGTGGGCCTACTGCTAAACACCTAACTCAGCTTTATTGTCTATTAGTTGAAATATAGTGTCCACATCAAGGAAATTATTAGTCTAACCTCATTTGCTGCTGGTCACACAGGAAGTGCTCTATTGAGTTCTGGGCACTACATTTTTAGGGAGAAGTTGACAGCAAACTGGAACATGTTCAAAGGAATGACGGTGAAGGATCTGGAAACCATATCATATAAGGAATAACTGGGGGAATGTGTTCATTTAGCCTGAGAAAATGACAAGCTGTGTTAACAATTTCAAAGGTTGTTCGGCAGAAGAGGGGGTACTTTTCCGCAGAGTTACGGAACTAAAATGAATGGTGGAATCACAGAGTGGTAAGTTTAGGCTCCCAGAAGAAAAACTGCTTTTCTAAGAATTACAGTTATTCATGAAGAGGCTGACTCAATAGTGGCAAGTTGCTGGCCACCAGGAGTGACCCATGTGCCCACCTGTCTGAGCAGCAGGAGGGAGGGTGAGGGCTGCTGGCTCTTGGGAGTCTGAGACAGAATCTATGATGATCGTTTCGTGTACTCCCTGCAAGAAACATAGTCAGGATCTAGGGCAAAATTTTCTCTTTTAAACTTAAATTGAAGTCCATCTTCATATCTGCAGTGACCCACTCAGGATTCTTTTATGCATTTAGAGAGAATAGCTCTCTCTCTCTCTCTCTCTCTTTTTCTCTTTGTCTCTCTCTCCCTCTCTCTCTCACACACACAGTGTATTTTATATCTTTCTTCCTTTTATCATCTCTTAACTGGGATAAAAAGGGTCAAGATGGGTAGCCAAGTGGCAGTAAAATACATTTGAATCAAAGTCACATTCAGCAGCCATAGCAGAAATATTTGCCCGAGGTTTATTTCTGATTCTAACTGCAATAGTTCATGATCTAGCTTGGCACGCGTGCGTTAGCCAGGTTGGTGCTCTGTACCTTGTGTAGGAAAAGATATATTGGAATATTGGAAACAGAGTAAGAGGTAAACACTAAGAATGTTTGCCTTGATGGCAAAAATCGTGTTGCAAAGGTGTGTTGTGTTTTCTTGGGAATTGTAGGGTAGAAACATTACATGAAAAGAACAGATTAAAAATTGCTGTTGTCAGCATCCATCTTTGTACAGTTTTCTAAAGCTTTTTCTGTGTATGTATTAGTGACTATGGTATTCTTTTTTTTTTTTTTTTTTT
>NW_012119376.1:12439601-12445341 GCF_000951035.1 Colobus angolensis palliatus | reverse complement strand
AAAAAAAAAAGAAAAAGAAAAAGAATCTCAGAACAATGTATGGCCTGTAGCCAGTAAGTCAGTAACAAAGTGCTGCTTTCCATGCCTTTTTATCATTTCCCCCCAAATGTTGATTATGCCCAAGTTAAAAAAAAAAAAAAGTTTTGGTAAGTTACTAGAAGGTTTAAATTTCAGTCTAGATTTTTTTGTTTAAGCCTCAAATGAAAGGCTTTCTTTAATCAGATAACTGACCAGCCAGTAATTTTAGCCCAACTATGACACACCAGTTGGCAGGTACAGAGGTGCGCAGCCCCAAGCCTCTGCCTCTGTCCCTGCTTCTCTGCCCGCTGGGACTGTCACTGAGCTTCCCTGTCTTACTGCTGGTCCCCAGAGACTGCCTCCAAACATCCTGAAGTTCAGAAAACGAGAGGCAGCTGTCATAGGTGATCACGCAGATGGCACAAGAGGGACTCCGTCCCTCCATCACCCCACCTGGGGAGAAAAAATAGGGCCGCCCCACACCGCAGCTGTCTCAGATCCAGAGCATCTACGTTTCAAATTGATCCCTGATTTCCTGAAACCTTGGCTCTGAAGTTGTTTAGGAGGCTTCGGTGGGGCTTTAAATACAAGCACATTAACTCTTCTGTTTTCACTCCTCCGTCATGAGTAATGGCAGCTCAAAAATGCCCTCTATGATGTCGCGTCACAAAAGGCTCAGAAAATTATCCCTTTCCCCTATTGTCTGTCTGTTTTCTTTTGTTCCTTCTCCACTCACCACGTTCACTGGCAGCCATGAATAAAATGTAACATGCTAAATGACTGACATCCATTAAAGCTCCTCAACAAACCTTCGGCCGTGTTTTGAAAGGCCTCTGGAAGGAAAAGGATTGTGTGCTCTTTGAATCTTGGTCTGCTGAACGCCTGCCAAGTGAAGGCTGCTCCATTCAAAGGGCTGAGTGAATAAATGAGAATAACATCCTTGGGGACCTGCAGGATCAGTTTACTCCGAAAATGCTCAGCTTCACAAAGGGTCAGAGTCACAAGGTAAATGAAAATGGCTAGAAAAGGACTTTGATGGCCGAAACACTGTAACAGTAGAGGACTTGAAAGAAAACTTTATTTAAAAAAAAAATAAAAAAGAGAAAAAAGAGAAAAGCGGGGGCAGGGGAATCTCAGAAAGGGAAAATCAGTTGATAAGAACAAAATGCTTTGACAGCGACATCAGTGAATATTTGCTTATAAATTATACACAGGTAGTATATACATAAATGTATGTGCTTGTGAAAATGTATAAATTTTTCATCCACATCTGTAAACACCATGAACTAATTTTACTTTACACATGAATAAAAACTGGGTCAAGCCTATTAGCTTATTTTCTTGGTGGGCTACGAGTACTCTAATTGTCATCTTAGTTGAAAGTGATTCTGCAGTGCCATCAAAGATGCCATTTCTTTGGATCATTCCTTGTTTTTTTTTTTCACACACTATTTCTCAGTTAGAATCATTTCTATTTAACCACTTTAATGGAAGTGAATTAGAAGCAGTTTTTACGCAAGGAAATCAGAAAAACCACAAGAATTCTTGACACATTTCCACAGAGACCCCTGCATGGTGCCTGACACAGGGTCACTCATACCAGACCCTCGGGCCCCTGACACTTTCAGCTAATTTTTAGGTTTATAGACTGTGGTAGTTTAAAAGAAATTCTGCAGAATTAGTTATATCAGATTATCTCCCGTAAAGATGTAAGTGAAGTTCAGGTCTCTCCTTTAAAAAAAAAAAACTCAGCAAATGATAATTATGACAGAGGTAGGAGCTAAAGTAGCTGAAGTAGAGGAAGGAGAACGGTGGCAAATGACGGCCTTGCCCCTGCAGATCTGGTTTCCAGTAGAGGCGACGTCAGACAAACTCAACCTTGAATGGTGGGATGGGTGAAATGTGCCCCTCTCCCTTCCAAAGTTCTGTCCTCAGAACCTGTGAATGCAAGCTGATTTGGAAAAAGGATCTTTGCAGATGTAGTTAAATTAAGGAATCCAAGATAGCTCATCATGGATTAGGATGGGCTCCAAATCCAAGGACAGTGTCTTTTTTAAAGAAGAGAGGGGAGAACACAGGGAAGAAGGGAATATGAAGTCAGAGACAGAGATTGGAGGAATGTGTTCCTAAGCCAAGGAATGCCAAGGGTTGTGGGCAAGCACAAGAAGCCAGGAGACAGGCATGCATCAAGTTCTCCCTCCCAGCTTCAGAAGGAACCACCCTGCTGACACCTTGATTTAGGACTTCTGGTTTCTAGAACTGTAAGAGAATAAAGTTCTGTTGTTTTCAGCCACCAAGTTTGTAGCAGTTTGTTACTACTACTCCAGGAAACAAAGACCGATGGCAGTGGCTGGGTGCTGCTGCAATTATGGGGTCATTCATTTTGGGCTTGCTGCTCTCCAGGAAGAGAGAAAACAGTTCCTCCTGAGGCAGATGATTGCATTACTGAGTGACAATGGCCACATAGGCACTCTCTGTCAGAGGTCTCCCTGGTGATCATTTTTCCTAAAAGACCTCTGGTTTTCAATCACCAAACATGCATATCTCCTCAGAACAACATTATTTAGCCGATGTTTGTAAAGGAAAAAAAAAATGTTTCCCCAAACTCATTAAAACTTCTATGGGAAAAAGCTCATGTTATGTTCCAAATATCATTGGTATCAGAATGGCATGTAAAAGGCTGCTGGTGTTAAGGCCATGGTACTCCACACAAAGTAACTGCATGTGTTAACTGCAATATTAACTCTTCGATAATTAAAAATTGATGTTTTAAGCAGTTTATAATCTAATTTACTAGTTTGTTACTTATATAGAGGAGTCTTACTGTGTTTTAATAATTTAGTTGGTGGTTTGGGGTTAGTATATAGCACATTTTAACTTTTTCCACTACAAATAATGGAAATCGACTTTCAGTTACTGTTTTCTCAAAGAATGTCTGTTTCTCAAGAATGTATTATGGAAGTTGTGCAGGAGAGGTCTGTAGTTCCTTTTATTGGTGTACGTATTTGTGTACATATTTTAAAAGACCATGACCGTATGCTTGGAGGGAATCTTTTGTTAAAAGATGTGATTTAGGCCAGGCATGGTGGCTCACATCTATAATTCCAGCACTTTGGCAAAGGCCGAGGTGGGTGAACCACAAGGTCAGGGGTTCGAGACCAGCCTGAACAACATGGTGGAACCCCATCTCTACTAAAAATGCAAAAAATTCACTGGGCGTAATGTTGGGCCCCTTTAATCCCAGCTACTCGGGAGGCTGAGGCAGGAGAATCGCTTGAACCTGGGAGGTGGAGGTTGCAGTGAGGCAAGATTGTGCCACTGCACTCCAGCCCAGGTTACAGAGTAAGACTATGTCTCAAAAAAAAAAAAAAAAAAAAAGAAAGAGAAACAATGTGATTTAGTGTCTTTACCTGTTTGAATTAGAAATTTTAGGGATTTAATTTAGATTTAGGATACTTTAGTGTTTACAAATTATAGTAGATTCTTCTTCAGTTTTCATATATGATACTGGCTGAAACAAACTTTTGAATACTAGTCATTGCTTTAAAATAAAGGTTTTACAACATAAAAATGTTGAAATATACACTTATTATGCTTGAGTTTTCAGGATTTAGATTGCACAAAATACTTTCTATTCAATTACTTAAAATTTTCAGGCCAGGTGCCTTGGCTTATGCCTGTAATCCCAGCATTTTGGGAGGCTGAGTTGGGCAGATTACTTGAGGTCAGGAGTTTGAGACCAGCCTGGCCAACATGGTGAAACCCCATCTCTACTAAAAATACAAAAATTTGCCAGGCGTGATGGTGCACGTCTGTAATCCCAGCTACTTGGGAGGCTGAGGTAAGTGAATCGCTTGAACCAGGAGGGGGAAGTTGCAGTGGGCCCAGGTGGTGCCACTGCACTCCAGCCTGGGTGACAGGGCAAGACTCCATCTCAAAAAATAAAATAAAAATAAAAATAAAATTCAGGGAATACGTTTGAGAAAAAATTTCAAGTAAGTCTAGATATCAACAAAAAATTTTTAGGTATCAGTGGCTTAAAAAAGTTATCTATTTTCCTTGATGCTTCAATCATTCCCAAGGAGAAAGATACTGGAAAATGTGGTTTAAAGTGTAAATTTATAGAGCAGAGTCATAACTGACAGTTAATATGTTAGTACCTATTTGTTTAAAATATGTATGTGGGAAAAAATCCTGGTTAAAAAGAGAAAAACAAATTATCTGGAATGGATTTATCACAATTATGTGTTCTAAAAAATCTTATCTTGAAAAACTTCCAAATAAGACTGACACATGGAATTCATTATATTCTAGCTAATGGTTTCAATCAAATTTATAACAGAGCTGAGTTGGCAGCAAGCATTCCTGGACCTGTCTCTCCAATCACAGAGTACCCAGGGACACAGGCATTTACACACAGAGTAAGTTCAGTGTCTGTACTACTAATGGCTAATGTCTCTGCCACTCACATTTTTCACTCTCAGGGACAAAATAAATTTTGTTTGTTTGTTTTGCCTCTATGAAATGCCAAAATAAACTTTATTGTAGGATAAATGGTATTGAATTTTTGAGCTTAGCACTCTTATAAGTTCATAGTAGAGTTGGATGGAATGGAGAATATTATATTTCTTTTTTGTGGCATGATATGTTTTCAAAACTTAGCAGTTCACACATGGAGAAAATAAGAAACAACAATTTCTTGGCCCTGGCAGTGAAAATTTGTGTTTGTTTATTTCTTTTTTCATGCATTCAAGTATGATTCAAAGTTGACATTTATCTAGATTGTTTTTAAATCCAAATTTCTTCATTCTTCATACACAATTTATTTTGTTAACTTGAACAAATGAACTACCTTTTTTGTTTCCTTTGGGGTGTGGGGATGGGTGAAAAGAAGAAGTCTAGGTGATAATGTTTTATTTTGTGTATTAATTACTTTTTACAAAGATGCCTTGAAAAGAATAGACATTCTTTTCTTATGTGTGCAATTTTGACCTTCAGGGGGCGTCCAAGTGCAGCAAAGCTAAATAAGCTGGCATGCACCACCCTGTTTTCATGCTACCTGAGTAACCTTAGTTCAGAAAAATGTAGCAAAAGCCAAAGTAAGCACTCCTTCCCCATCTGTCACTGCATGGACAAGAGCTGAGGCAGCCATATTTAATCAGCACCAAAGTCTCCCCCTGGGTGATGTTCATGCCCTTCTGTAATATTTTATTCTAAGCCATTTCCCAGACAGAATTATTGATTCGTGTCATTATTCTCCCCCAAGCTCCGGGAGCTTGTGCAATGTGATACCAACTGCAGTTCTCTTCATGAACATAACCTCAGAACCGAAAAGTAAGGTGACTGCTTGTAACATTCAGAATTACCCAGATGGCATATTATGCAGTGTATCATAGGCATTTTAAACTCTTACAATCAGATACCAATTGGTTATAATGCTTTTGCTAAAATAGGAAATTACCAAACAAAAATAATTTGGCATTTGTTTCTTATTTATGCGTTTTTCCTTTTTAACTAGTCGATTTATGCTTGTAGTGAGAAGATACTGTACTTTAGGTATTTTGTATGGGAGGTTTGGATGAGAAACTTCCCTCCCCTGGAAGACTCATTAAAAATAATAACACAAATTTATGTTTATCTTGACTAGAGTTCTGAAATTATTTCCTTTCTCCTCTATCAGAGGTAAAGGAGGACAGAAGAATTTTCTTTTTTCCTAATGATG
>NW_012119376.1:12426471-12439214 GCF_000951035.1 Colobus angolensis palliatus | reverse complement strand
GCGCCCACCACCATGCCCAGCTAATTTTGTTTTTGTATTTTTAGTAGAGATGGGGTTTCACTGTGTTAGCCAGGATGACCTCCATCTCCTGATCTCGTGTTCTGCCCACCTTGGCCTCCCAGAGTGCTAGGATTAGAGGTGTGAGCCACCGCGCCTGGCTGTATGCAAACTCTTATTTACCATTTAGACATAGTATCATAAAAAATAACAAATGCTCTGCACATCTTCCCTCCATCTACATCCTTGTGTACATATTTTTGGATAAAGGTCTGTAAAGTACCGCCTAGATCTTTGTAATTTTAGCACTAAGTTTTAATTTTATCTTGGACCCAGTGAAGTAATGAAAGTTGAAATATCCACTCTCCTCCTCCACTTTTGCCTACTCCAGCAACGTGTTCTAACGTACTAACTGTAGTACTAAACCCGCATCTCTAGTAGTATGATTTACATAGTTTGGATGTTTGTCCCCTCCAAATCTCATGCTGAAATGTGATCTGCATTGTTGGAGGTGGGGCCTGGTATGGGGTGTTTAGGTCATGGGAGCAGATCCCTCATGAATGGCTTGTGCTCTCCCTGCAGTAATTAGTGGTAATGAGTTCATGTGAGATCTGGTTGTTTAAAGAGTGTGGCACCTCTCCCCTCTCTCTCCTGCTCCCTCTCTTGCCATGTAAAATGCCTGCCTCACCTTCACTTTTCACCATAACTGGAAGCCTCCTTAGACCCTCACCAGGAGCAGATGCTAGTGCCATGCTTCCCACACAACCTGCAGAACCATAAGCCAAAATAAACCTCTTTTCTTTATAAATTACCCAGTCTTAGGTATTCCTTTATAGCAATGCAGAATGAACTAATACAGAAAATTGGTAGCAAGGAGGAGGTGTTGCTATAAAGATACTTGAAGATGTGGAAGCAGTTTTGGAACTGGGTAATGGGCAAAGGTTGGAAGAGTTTGGAAGACTCAACAGAAGACAGGAAAAAGAGGAAAAGTTTGGAACTTTTGAGAGATTGATTGAATGGCTGTGATTGAAATACTGATAGTGATATGGACAGCAAAGGTCTCAGCTGGAAATGAGAAATATATTGAGAACTGGAGCAAAAGTCATCCTTGTTATGCTCTAGCAAAGAACTTGACTGCCTTGCGCCCATGCCATAGGGCTTTGTGTAGGGTTAAACTTAAGAGTGATGACCTAGGGTTTCTGGCAGAAGAAATTTCTAAGCAGCAAAGCATTGAAGAAACAGTGTGGCTGCTTCTAACAATGTAGAATCAGATACAGTAGCAAAGGAATGACAAAGTTGGAACTTATATTTAAAAGGAAAGTAGAGTGTAAAAACTTGGAAAAGTCAAAACCTGGTCTTGTAGCAGAGAAGGAAAGAGCATTATCAGGGAAAGAATCTAAGAGGGCTCTGGAGGAACCACTTTCTAAAGAGATTAATGTCACTAAAAGGGCTAACATCCAAAACAATGGGAAAAGGGCCTCGAAAGCATTTCAGAAGTCTTGGAGACAGCTTCTTCCATCACAGGCCCAGAGGTCTAGGAGGAAAGAATAGTTTCAGGGGCCAGGCCCAGGGCCCTGCTGCTGTGCTCAGTCTCTGGACACTACTCCCCTAATCTTGGTCTCTCTGGCTCCAGTCTTGACTCAAAGGGCCTCAGGTGCAGCTCAGGCAGCCACTTCAGAGAGCGCAAATCATAAGCCATGGCAGCCTCCATATGGAGTTAATCTTGCAGGTACACGGAATGCAAGAATGAAGAAGGCTTGGCAGCTTCCACCTAGATTTCAGAGGATATATGGGAAAGCACAGGTGTCCAGACAGAAGCCTGCTGCAGCCTCTACTAGGGAAGTGCTGAGAAGAAATGTAGGATTTGGAACCCTGACACACAGTCCTCACCAGGGCACTGCCTAGTGGAACTTTGGGAATGGGGCTGCCATCCCCCAGACCCAAGAATTGTAGAGCCAGCAGCAGCTTGTACCCTGAGCCTAGATAAGCCACAGGCACTCAAGAGAACAGTTATGAGGGCTGTGCCCTACAAAGCCTCAGGAGCAGAGCTGCCCAAGGCCTTGGAAGCTCACACCTGGCACCAGCGTGCCCTCAATGTGGGACACATAGGCAAAGAAGATTACTTTGGAGCTTCAAGGTCTAATGTCTGCCCCGCTGGGTTTCAGACTTGTGTGGGCCCTGTGACCCCTTTCTTTTGGCCTGTTTCTCCCTTTTGCAACAAGAATGTTTATGCAATGCCTGTACCATCTTTGTATCTTGGAAGTAAATAATTTATTTTTGATTTTACAGACTTGTAGGTGGAAGAAACATGTCTTGAGTCTCAGATGAGACTTGTGGCTTTGGACTTTGAGTTTACACTGGAACGAATTAAGACTTTGAGGAAGACTATTAGTAAGGGATGAATGTATTTTGCATTGTGAGAAGGACATGAGATTTGGGGGACCAGGGGCAGAATGGTATACTTTGGATGTTTGTCTTCTCCAAATCTCATGTTGAAATGTGATCCCCAATGTTGGAAGTGAGGCCTGGTGGGAGGTGTTAGGGTCATGGGGGCAGACCTCTCATGAATGGCTTAGTGCCTTCCCTACAGTAATGAGTGGCAATGAGTTTACATGAGGTCTGGTTGTTTAAAAAGAATGTGGGACCTCTCCTTTCTCTCTCTTGTTCCCTTTCTCGTTATGTGATAAGTCTGCACCCCTTCGCCTTCTGCCATGATTGGAAGCTTCCTTAGGCCTTTACCAGAAGCAGATGCTACCACCATACTTCCTGTACAGCCTGCAGAACTGTGAACAAAAATAAACCTCTTTTCTTTATAAATTGTGCAGTCTCAGGTGTTCCTTTATAGGAAGGCAGAATAGACTAACACAATGATCTTCAAAATTTTTTGTGTGTAGTTAAGTATAAGTTTACTATTGGAATTCATCTTTGTACAGTAATTAGTAACAATGCAGAATTTTGCTTGCCACGTTTTAGAACATGAAGTTATTATGGTAATAATTTACTTGAATACCATGATAGATAATAGAGATCATAATAATCAAAATATTGCCAATTATTGAATATCTTCTATATTTCAGATATTCTATTAGGCAATTTATTTATATTAGAATCCAACTCTCATCATAACTCTAAGCAGATATTATGCCAAATTTGTATATGCTTAAAGAGAAACTCAGGGAGATTAGGTAATTGTTATTATTTTAACTAGGCCACTCAAGTTACTTCAAGGGGAGAGTTTTCTAAAGAATAATCAAGCTGCGTGTGATGACTCACACCTGTAATCCCAGCACTTTGGGAAGCTGAGGAAGTAGGATCGCTTGGGGTCAGCAGTTGGAGGCTGTAGTGAGCTATGATCACACCACTGCATTCCAGCCTAGGCTACAGAGAGAGATAAGCTCAGGTACAGCTAGTAACTAATTTTACTGAAATTTTCATAATGCTCAATTCTGGGCTGAGTGTTCTGCATACCTTTTATCACTTCTTCCTCACACAGTCCTATGAGGCATTATTATCCCCACATTTTAGACAAAGAAACTGAGGCTTAGACAAATTTAGTATCTCATCCAAACCTACAGTTAGTCAGTGTGAACATAAACCTTACTAATTCTAGTGTCAAACTGCTTTACTACTATGCTACACAGTCTCTCCAATATATCACGGAATTTAGTACGTGAAAAAAGTAGCATTTTAAATCAGCCAGTGGAAAAACAATACGTAATTCAAGAAGTGGTGCTGGGCTAACTCTATAAAATTGTGGGAAAATTCAACTGAATATTTAGTTCAATCACACCAAGATAAATTCCAGATGGGATCAAATATATAAATATAAAAAATGAATCCATAAATATCCTCAAAGAAAATTAACAAGGATATTTTTATGTTCTTGGAAAAGTTGCTCTCAGTATGACAAGAAGAACAGGAATCATAAAAGGTTGATAATTTCGACTATGAAATGTCTTAAACTTTTGAATGCAAAATATATTTTAAACCATTTAAAAGCCAAATAGCACACTAAGAAAATATTCACAACATATATGCTAAACAAAGTATTAATGATCTTAATATATACAGAACCCTTTAAATCAATAAGAATAACACTCTAGTAGCAAAGTGACTAAAGTTTATGAACAATAACCTTACAAGAGGAGAAGCACAAATAGTCAAAAACATCGTAATGATTCAAGGAAGGCAAATGTAAAAAGGGAGGTAGCATTTTTCACCTCTGTGATTGGAAAAGATTAATGCTTTGTGTTAACAATGGTTTGGGAAAGTGAATAGCTCATAATGTAAATTGCTAATTGTATCATTGAATCAGCAATAAAAAAGAATGGGCATCTTAATAATAATTCCACTTTGAAAATTTTAAATTACAAAAATAGACAAAAATAAATCTGTAAGATATATATATAAAATACTCAGATTTATTTCAGCATTATTTATTGTAGAGAAAATTGGAAAAAAATGTCTATCATGAAGACATTTCTGTTAGATATTATAGTATATGGATACAGAGGAATACTATGAACTATTAGAAATAATGCTGCAAAGCTACATTTATGAGTATGGAAATATGTTCATGACATTTGAGTCAAAAATGCAAGCTACAAACCAGCTGTGAAAAATCATACGTGAATACCAAAATACATCTAAAGAAAAGCCCAGATGTCTAGTCAATAAAACAATCACAGCATTACAGTGGTTTTTATTTTTTAAAATTATTTATTGTATTTAAATTTTTTGTTTGTTTATTTTATGATGTCTTATGTTTACCATCAGAAAAGTAAGAAAGCTATTTTCCTTGTGGGAAACTGCTGGAAAGACATACATGCATGGGCTGGAACTAATGAAGTGGAAACGGAAAGGAGGCAATACTGAGACCAGTACTGCCCAGGTTTCCTCCAGGCTGTGCAGTCTCAGGCCATCTCTGCTCCTGCTGGGCAACCGCTCTGTCCTCTTTTTTATGGCTCACATATTTTGCCCTAACGTTACTTTGGCTTACACATGGCTGCGGCTGGTCATGATCCACAGCATCCTGGTGCCATTTCAGAATTTACGTTAATTGGCTCATGGACTTACTGCTCTCTGGAAATTTCTTCTTACTTAAAATCACTGAGAAAAGAAACCTGAATGATCATAGCCATCATTTTTTCCCTTCAATCTAGGCCATGTCAAATGTCACTGGAAGGCATATGACTTAATTATCTTTGACTCAGGTGCTCACTTCCTACAATTACCTGAGGCAGAGTAGAGTATCATGATGCCCAAGTCACCCAGGCCAGCTCTCAACCAGGATCTAGGAGCAATGCCAAGGCCCTTACAATGGCTTCCTGGAAGGCAGGCAGGAAGAAATGATCGACTCTCCATATACTTGGCAATTAAAACTATCATATAGTGACTATTGTATTTACTTCCTATGACTATTGATTTAATAATTTTAAAAGCTGGTGGGCTTGCACAGCAAAGGAAATAATCAACTAAATGAAGAGACAATCCACCTGAATAGGAGAAAATATTTGCAAACTACCCATCTGACAAGGGATTAATAACCAGACTACATAAGGAGCTCAAATAACTCAATAGTAAAAAAAAAAAAAAAAAAACCCACAAATAGGCTGGGCGCAATGGCTCACACGTGTAATCCCAGCACTTTTGGAGGCCGATGGATCACTTGAGGTCAGGAATTCAAGACCAGCCTGGCCAACATGGTGAAATCCCTTCCCTACTAAAAATAAAAAAATTAGGCATAGTGGCAGGCACCTATAATCCCAGCTACTCAGGAGGCTGAGACAGGAGAATCACTTGAACCCAGAAAGCGGAGGTTGCAGTGAGCCAAGATTGCATCATTACACTCCAGCCTGGGCAATAGAACAAGACTCCGTCTCAACAAAACAAAACAAAAACCCCCTCACACATAATCTGATTAGAAAACGGGCAAAAGAGCTGAACAGACCTTTCTCCTAAGAAGACATACAAAAGGCCAACAGGTATATGAAAAAAATGCTCAACATCGTTAATCATCAGAGAAATGCAAATCAAAACCACAATGGAATATCATCTTACCTTAGTCAAAATGGCTTGCATCAAAATGACAGGCAATAACAGATGCTGACAAGGATGTGGAGAAAGAGGAACCCTTGTACACTCTTGGTGAGAATGTAAATTAATACAGCCACTATGGAGAACGGTATGGAGGTTCCTCAGAAAACTAAAAATAGAAGCACTGTATAATCCAGCAATTCCACTACTGAGTATATATCCAAAAGGAAGGAAATCAATATATCAAAAAGATCTCTGCACTCACATGTGTATTGCAACACTATTCATAATTGCCAAAATATGGAATCAACTTAAGTGCCCATCAAAAAAAGAATGGATTCAGAAAATGTGGTACTCATACACAATGAGAAATTATCCAGCCATAAAGAAAAAGAATAGAATCTTGTCATTTGCAGCGACACGGATGGAACTGGAGGCATTATGTTAAAATAAGCCAGGCACAGAAAGACAAATGTCACATGTTCTCACTCACATGTGGGAGCTAAAAAAGTAAAACTTATGAGGATAGAGAGTGGAATGGTGGTTACCAGAGGCTGAGAAGGGTAGGAGACAGCAGGGCATGCAGGGAGCAAAAAGAATATAAATGATTTTATTACCACTGAACTGTACACTTAAAAATGGTAAAGTTGGGCCAGGCACAGTGGCTAACGCCTGTAATCCCAGCACTTTGGGAGACTGAGGCGGGCAGATCACTCAAGGTCAGGAGTTTGAAACTAGCCTGGCCAACATAGTGAAACCTCGTCTCTACTAAAAATACAAAAAAAAAAAAAAAAAATAGCTGGGCGTGGTGGCGTGCTCCTGTAATTCCAGCTACTTGGGAGACTGAGCCAGAAGAATCACGTGAACCCTGGAGGCAGAGGTTGCTGTGAGCTGAGATCGCACCACTGCACTCCAGCCTGGGTGACAGTGTGAGACTATGCCTCAAAAAAAAAAAAAAAAGGTAAAGTTGTAAATTATATATGTATATTTTACCTCAATAAAAAAGAAAAATAGCTAGTGGGGAAAAAACATGGAAAAACAACAGAATTTCTACTCTGTAACTGTAACATCAGAAATCTGGAAAGCAGTGGAAATAAAACCATATTAAATAGGGAAGCTTATTTTTCTCAGCTTAGGAAAAGTTAGGCATCGAAATAACCAAATAACAACAGTAAATTTGACCTTCAGGTGCATAAAAAATACCCACACCACTGAGCACTCTGCTGTCCATTTTTAAAAGCCATTCAGAAACTCTTCACAGCATAGGCAATATGATACATTTTGGCTTCAAGAAATGTAATATGTAAATCTTTACGAAACTAAACATCAAAGAAGATAGGAAAATAGCATTTAGAATTATAATTTGAATAATGTAGTCTAAATCTTTTGAATAAAAATGTATAGTAATATTAATTTTTCCATGTTGTACCAATTTAAAAGTTCGAATTACTTATATATTCTAAATGACAACGATTTGCATTGTCCAATTATTATGACTTACAATGTGGCTCCAAATATTTTATTACAAGTCACGGATCTTACTGATTCATAAACCAAGATAAGAAATTTAAGTAAAGATTTTGCCCCAATTTATAAATTTGATTATTTCCTTGAACAAAGCAAAATCAAATCTTGCATAATTATCCAGGGGGCTAATTTGCATGGCCAGTGTCAATAATGCTGTGAAAACTCCCTCGGCAAATAGAACAAATGTAGACACTCCCTTATAAGGCCAATGTTTTCAGATCAAATCTGAGAATTAGATTCCATGACATTACTCCTTTTCAATTACATTTATAAAAGGTTTTAATGCAAGTGAACATTATACTACTTTGTCATTCTATTATTTCAAAACCATGATTAAAATTCCCAATGTGTCTTGGAGTATGCCAGCACTAGGGATAGAGATTAAAAGATACAACTCCTAATTTGAAGGGATTGAAGGTTTAGTAGTGGAGACAGACAAACAAATAGATCATTACATTATTTGCTGTTCTAGAAAAGAGCTCAGAATGTTACAGGAGGTCTGTTCCTTACTTCTTTTCTCAATCTACTTGGGAGTCATCTGTACACTAATATTCTAGTGAACATTCAAGTGTTTCAATATCCTGGTTTTGAGTATCTTCTCCAAGTAGAGCTGTAACACGTTTTTTGGAATTAATACATAATCTACACACAAGCCCTTAGGCATAATTTCTATTGATATGAAACATGACTTTAAATTCTTGCCAAACAATACTTCTGTAGTGTTTCTTGCTCGATGAGAACTGTTGTATTGAGTTCTGACAGCAATAAAGGTGTTTCATCAATCCATCTCATGAAATAGTGGTACCCATCTAATGCAACCAACCAAACACTTTATAAAGTTTAATATTCTCATTTCATTTCCAAACACTCACTAAATACATGGGATTTTTTTTTAAACACACACATTGTTGATTTTCTGTGTAGGGTAAAAAGTATGTGCCTTATTCAAGTAATTGGTATTAAATCTCCTCCACTCATCTTGTTTAAAATTCCTTCTTTTCCCTACTTTCTAATATCAACTTACAAGTCATTTTGTAGTGCCTTGGGTCATCTTGTTTTGTAGATAAAAATCACTTAATACCAAAAGAAAAAAAGGAAAAAAAAAAGTGAATTGATATATGAGCTAAACATTTCCTTGATGGGCAATGAAAAAAACTAAGGAATTTGCTTGATGATCCGTTTCATTTCCTAGTTACACAACTTAGAATAAGATAACCTTCCAAAGAATCCATTGAGAAAGTGCTCTTCTAGCCTAATTGTGGGATTTAAATTTCAATTAAAATTGGACTTTTCTCCACACAGTCTGCAACCGTGAATAGTCTGGAATCTGTCTTTTTAAAGTGGGACTATAAGCCAGCAAACTCACCCTGCAAGAGAAAAATGGCAGGAATGAAAATTCTCAATTTTCAGAAAATGTGCTTTCAGACAAATATATAGGAGAGGTACATAATGTCTTCAAATATATGAAAACACAGTTTTTAGCCATTTGTTTCAACCCAGATAATAGAAATCTATTATGGAAAATAATAGGTTTCTGTGAGAGAGCAAAATGCTGAAAGAATGGAAATTATGAGAGAATTCAAGGCTCATTATTAAATTCCATGTTGTAACTTGTGTAGTAGATAAAATGCTCCTGATTTGAATGCATATTTTCTTTCTTTCTTCTCCTTCTCCTCCTCTCTTAAAACTCCTTTTGGTTTGATGAGAGAATGTGAGGAATGAGTTCATGATTTCAACTGTGCTCTATGTCTGCCCTTATTTTGTTTTTAAGCCTGGGACAATATTCACCCACCAGAAGGAAGGTTGGTGTCTGATTAAAATAGTCTCATTACTAAATCTTCTTTTTAAATGGAATTGTTATTTGCTGACTAGAGTTAGCCACCATCATCTTCAGACTGAATGAATTCTTAAGTATTCTGACTGGAAACCTAATAAGATAGAATAAAAATATCTTTGACCTATATGTTCCTCTGAAACATTTTCAACTACATTGACAGGAAGTGTAATAGCAAATTGAACCAGTAAAGTTTTCTTACAGGGAGTTTAAAAATGTTTACTAAGGCTCAGCGCGGTAGCTCACTCCTGTAATCCCAGCACTTTGGGAGGTCAAAGTGGGTGGATCGCTAGAGGCCAGGAGCTTGAGATGAGCCTGGACAACATGATGAAACCCTGTTTCTGCCAAAAAATACAAAAATTAGCTGGGCATGGCAGTGTGCACCTGTAATCCCAGCTACTCAGGAGGCTGAGGCAGGAGAATCACTTGAACCGAGGAGGCAGAAGTTGCAGTCAGTTGAGATCGCAGCACTGCACTCCAGTCTGGGTGACAGAGCAAGACTGTCTCAAAAAAAAAAAAGTGTTGCCCAAAGCCCTTGCGAGGGGAGGGTTCTGGGTCCGTGGTCCATTGCTCCCTCTTGCTGTGCTCTGCTCTGCTCCTGATCTTGTTCCTGATACTTTTGCAAGCTACATTTCCCAGGTGCAGGTATCAGCTGACTTCCAGCTGGGCTCGACCAATGGATGACTACGATGAGATCATTGAGGGCAGAAGAGAAAAGCCAGGGTGTTTCTCAGGACAGCTCTCTGCCTCTGGTGGCATCTTCAACAACGACTGCATATACTCCATGGCTTTAGCTCCCATCGGACTTGCCTGCTATTATTCCAGCTTCTCCTCAATAGTCTTTGGCCTGGCTTCTACAGTAGCATCTTCTTCATCTATCAAATCAATGACATCCTTTTTGCCACTAATCTCTGGATTTCCTCACTGTCCTCAGCATCGTTTCTCAGGTTCTTTATCATCTGTGTAATCAGTTCCCTGCATTAAAAATCACTTGAATTAATTTCTTTTTTCCTGGTTAGAACTTCATTGATGTAGCTTTTGTTTGTAAGTCTTTGTTGAACAAATATCCCAGAGTTGCATGTTTCAGGGGAAAAAAGCTGGGTTATACCAACAATATTGGCCGAATATTGCAAATACTCAAATCAATTCAAAAGTCAATCAAAGTTTTTTTCCTTCCTAATACTAAACAGTTTAATAGATTTCTTTTCTTGAATAACTGAGTAATTTTTTGATTTGTGTTGGTGTAATTTTATACCACAGTTGCTGTCTCCCCCATAGTTACCAAGGGCGAGTCTACTCAGATCACAAAATATGGAATGAATGCCTGCTTAGCTGTCTATAGCTTCCTGGGGACTTTTTGGCCTCGATCATACCACTGGACATATTGCAAATAGAAATGGATCATGTTGGCTGTTCAAAAAATTTGAAATGGTGATATTTACTGTGAGTTTATTAAGAAAAGGAGGGAGAGGAGAGGATATGAGAGAGGAGTAGAAGAAAGAAAGAGAAAAGAAAAAAACCCACCCTTGAAACACATGGGTATTGTGAAGCCTGGCTCCGTTAGGAGCTTCTAATTTAGGCAAGTCATTCTACACTTTGAAACTCACCTTAACACGATGGAATTTGCATGAGTTCAGATAACTCAAAATTCAGTTTAAACACTAAGGACTATTTGTTATCTCAAATAACAAAAGGTCCCACGTGGAGCTGCTCCAAGTTGTCCCGGTTTGGTAATGCAGAACTCAGTGGCATCACTAAAGTCCAGGTTCTGACAGTTTATTCTTTGCCTTCCTGAACTCTCCTGCAGTTACAGAATTCAAGGCAAAACATGCAGCTGAGACAAAATTGAGCAGATGAGGCCATACCTTCTTTGAGTCTCTTTTTTATGAATTTGCATTTTCCTAGGACTACTTTGAAGTTGGAATGAATCACTCTGAAATTTGGACATATTTTAGAAGTAATTTTAATTGTTATTTTTGGTGATCAATCATAGAGAATAAAAATGGTATAAACATTTCCGATCAAAATTAGAATTCTCAGAAATCATACCAAGGAAAACACCTTTCTATTTTTAAACATGGGTTCATACATACAGAATGGTTTGGAATTTTTTCCCCTGTGGGAAATATAAATAATTACTAAAGTTTAATGAGCACTTACTATATGCCAGGCACTGGGGCAAGCACTTTAATTGCTCCTTACAACCACTTAATGTGATGGGTACTGTTAATATCATCCCGTTGTGAAGATGAGAAATTTGAGGTACTGGGAGGTTAAATAATTTTGCTGCTATCCCTCAGTTGTTAAATTTGGCAGCAAGCAAGGATTTTTAACTCAAGGGATTTAACAACAGAATCCTTGCCTCCAAAGCCACAGGCAGACCAATACACATTTTGTCCAGAATTCACCCAAACAAAACTCTCAGGACATTATGGATCTTGCGGTAGTTCTTTGCAGCTGCTTTGAAACACCATGATTATTAGGGGCTTTATTCAAAAATCCATCTGCTTCTAGCATGTACAAAAGTGAGCACAGCCATCCCTTAGTATACTTAGGAGATTGGTTCCAGGATTCTCTGTGTATACCTAAATCCTCGAATACTCAAAATCTGCAGTCGGCCCTGCCAAAATATAATATATATAGGAATTGTCAGCTTTTGGCATACACAGGTTTTGCACCCCCTGAAACTTATTTTTCCCTCCGTGTTTAGTTGAAAAAAATTAACCTATAGCTAGACCCATACAGTCCAAACTTGTGTTGTTCAAGGGTCAACTGTGTATATATTTTCAAAATTCCCTAATTCAGTATCCACTCATGTTGTTCTTTAGTTCAGTGTTTCTCAAACGTTAATGTGCCCAACAATATCTGGGGATTCTGTCAAATGCAGATTCTGATTAAGGAGGTGTGAGGAGGGAGCTAACAAGCTCCACGGTGATGCCCATGCTGCTGGTCTGAGGACTACAGTCAGAACAGAAGAGTATTAAACGACCTTTTATATGGTGGTGGTGGTGATCTTGCTATGTGCTAGAGTCAGCTTCTACTGGATTGTGAGAGCCAGATGCCTAATTTTCAGGTGTCTTGGGAGTTTGTTGTTTAGCACAGTCAATTAACAATTAATTTATATAACCTGACAATGAAGCAAACTATATTAAAAACAAAGCAATAAATGTTCAACTTCATTACTTACTAATTACTTTACTACATTTCTCAATTACTGACACTCTGATGCCATTACATAGTGTCCTACTGCATGGTTCTTCCCAGCTCTGTATTAAGTGATGGCGTATTGAAAGCTTGAAATTGATCATGGTAGGAATATTTACACCATCAAAATGGGAAAATACTACAC
>NW_012119376.1:12422410-12426421 GCF_000951035.1 Colobus angolensis palliatus | reverse complement strand
GCCTGTGTTAAAACATGTACTATCACACTCGTCTGGTGAACCTATGTTGCATTTATACCTAGGTTTACTGATTTTTATTTTTTTAAGCTGGTTATTATTCCAAAACACAGAACTAGTTTCATGGAGCTATCTTTGTCTAATTTTATAGACTGGGTGAGAGTGTGAGGGAAGGTCTTCCAGTTTCAGTTTGTGAGTTAGCTGAGCTGTAGTTCCTGGGCGTACATATTAGTGCTCTTGTTTTGGGAAGGAATACCCTTGGAGCTCATTTGTACATGTCTTTCAGGCTAGTTGCTCAAAAGAGAGAAGAGAGTACAGCCTGCGTATGCTCACACATAAGTTGCTATATATACGAAATGTCAACTTGCTCTATTGTTTGGACTCGACCATCCCCTCGTTACAGTCATTTGTTCTGCATGGTCTGGGCACAGTTTCATATTTTGCTTTTGGCAGCTGAGAGCTATTATTGGGCCCCACAACATCTGTTTCAACAACAGAGGGTCCCTGGTCAGAAAAACTAATTAAAAAAGGAACCCAAAACAAAAAGTCATAACTTATGTTGTACAGTATATATACAGTAAACATGGTTACCAGCGAAAGGAAGAAAACCCTTTCATATGGTTGGAGTTATTTACAAAAGTACAACAAGCGATGAAAGACTTGAGCCATATTTTGAGTTTGAGGCTGCAGGAGAGGATGCTAACTAGTCAGCTTCCCTGATGTGGGATGCTTTGCAAGGGCTGTGCTAATTGGCAAGATCATTCTGTGGTATGATCGACTGTATGAATAACAAAATATAATGGGTTCCAAAACATTCACTCAGCCCTTCTGATTCATTCTTCCATCAAATGTTCACTCATCAAGATATAAGTTCAAAGTCCTGGTGATTTCCTGGAAGGCTAAATTGTTTTTCCTAACCTGGCAGGGGCAAGGGCAGTGGTGTTTACATTGAACTGATGAAACACAAGTAATAGACAAAACATAGAGAGATGTGGGACCAGGAACCTGTAAAAACTCCATCTTTTTTTTTCCTTCAGTTTGCTTCCTAAGTTAAGAGATAATGGGAAAAAACTCAAAACCTCTTTTCTTCCTTTCACGTCTACAGGAACAGGCTTTCTACTCTTTTATTATGAATAGAGCCTCCTCAGTGATGATTGAAATGCTTTTTGTGTGTATGTACCTGCTTTTGAGAAACACAACCTTTTCCCACTTAAGACTCTGAATATTTAGAAGCAAATCAATGAGTAATGCTAAATCTAGCGTTTTTAAAAAACAATCAATAAATATTCCTTCTATAAACATTTCTTTTCTACAGGGGCTGAAGCAGGGTTGGGCCATGTTGGCAATTGTGCTCATTTCTATTTTCAGCCTCTTAGCCTCACAGAACAGCTGCACAAGTGCTGGGACCCGTGGGGGAATACAGCCCACCTGGTTCCGTACTTTTCTTCTCACCCAGATGAAAATTTTAGTCTCTTAGTTGCTAACAAGATGACTACCCATTTCCATGGTTGACTATCTCTATCCCAGATACTTTTGAAACTGGGTATGTTACTAAGTTAATTCAGTGGTGGCCTCTCACACTCAGTTTGTGTTTAATGATGTGAATCAGTGTGATTTCAAGGCAGTAGTGCATGTACATTAAGGAAGTAGGCTGTAGCTAAACTGCATGGGTTTGGGTCTCAAGTCTGACTCTTGTGAGTTGTGTGACTTTGGATAAAATGCTAATTTGTTTGTTGTTTTAATACAGTCAGTGATACAGAGCTTGCGCTATTGTATCATGCACTCTCTAAGGACCTTATAGATAGTAACTCATGTCATGTTCACACCCCGGAGAGAGACCTTTGATCACTCTCTGTTTTTCAGATGAGGAGACTGAGGTACAAAAGATAGAAGGGCATATTAACTAAGAATGTGGGCTCTGTAATGTGGTTACCTGAGTCTGAATTCTAGATTTGCCGCTTCCTGACTGTGCCTAACCTCAGGCCACAAAACAACAGATCATACCCATCCTGCTCCCATCATTCTATTCTTCGAGGGATTTTGTTTTAAAATACAACATAGGACTGACATATGATCAAAATACGTAACAAACTCTTAGAATATATGTAGCTTTTAAAACAAAACACTACATTCTCCACACTTATTTGGTAACGTATTAGTCAAAATATTATCATAGTCTTGCACCAGTCTGGCCCGGTATTTGGGAATGACCATCTCCCTAATGTATTTGTGGAGTATCATTGTTTCTATAATCAATACGATAATATGGAGAGAAATTATCAGCATATTTTTATCATTATTGGCCCAGTGTACTAAAAAAAAGAAAAAAGGGAAAAAATATCATTCAGACAAAGAAACACAAAAGCCTACATAGTCTTATTTGGGAAACTAGTACATATTACAGAACTTTCATCATATATCTGGAGAATTTTAAATTTAGTGATTCCAAAAAATGTGTACTCATGCCATAAATTACCTCTCCCTCAGTTCTGAATATTGCAGAACACGTCTTTGAGCAAACCTTGCGTATCTGGGACCGCAGTGGTTCCGCTCTATAGGTGTGCCAATCGGTAATGATCCATGGCTGCATACCCTGCTCTGTAATACCCCCGCCATCAGCCAACCAGAAAGCCCCAGAGACTTCTCTGGCCATCTGAAAACATTGCCATTAGAGAAGTCTCTGCCTGGCTGTTTTCTTCTCTTCCTGGGAAATATGGCCAGATTATTGCTGACCTATCTTGAGGTGACAGGAACATGGTAATCTGTTATTTTACTAATGAATCTTCCATAACACTTCCCACAAAGAATTACTAACTACTCATGACGTTCATCAAATAACAGTAAGGCTACTCTCTTTTCCCTCAGCCATCTTTCATAATCTAAAAATATGTCAGGATAGAATGAACTTTGTAGAGTTTCTGTTTTTCTTTTAGAAATGGACTGAGATGCAGAAATGACCTTGGCTAACATTCTTAGTATTGGAACTGATTTGGTAGTTGTTGCATGTTAAATAAGTGACATTTTGTATTCAGTCTCATTTAGAAACTGTAAAAAACAGAGCAGATTATTTGTCGCTTTTATTTATCTATGGTATTTTAAAAAATTTTTAAAATTCACCGTCTCTGAATTTCTTGAGTTATGCATTTATTCATGGAGCCCTTTTTATATACATATTTAAAGGAAACGTGTGGGTTACTCTTAAGTTCCCACTGTGGACATTCGATTGACATTTTTAAAAATTCCATTTATGCTTGGAGATTAATGGAAAAATCAGGGCTTTTAAAAACGATTTTATTTCCGAGATGTTTGCCTGCCAAAATCTGAATATAATTTAGTGTAGGTAATTCAGAGTTATGTGTAGAGGGAGTTTGGATGAATGGTTTATCAGACTCACACTCTTGTAGCCTTTGGTTTTTTGTGTTGTGGAAACGGGTTGGCAAACAACGGGACAAATAATCATTCTGTGCTTCTCTGGTGGAGTAATATAAGCAATAGTTCATGCTTTCAGTTTCCATGTTGGGGGTAGAGAGTTGAGAGCCTAACATTAACACTCCATTTTTAGACTACTTTGTTTTTACTTCGTTTGCTTTTCAGTAATCATTTTGTTTCATTTCTTTATACTAAGTCTTGACGTTTTGAAGAGAAGGAAGATAAAGAGACAAAATCTTCTCTTCTATCATATTCTTTTTGATAATAGCTTCATTGAGATACAATTCTCTATCATCCTTTAAAAATCTTTGCTCAAAGCATAACTTATTGCAGTTTGAGACTCCTGTACATTTAGCCAGTGATCTGTTCAGCTACCAGCTCTGAGATGAAAATAGGCAATAAGGCTCTGTTCCTTGGAGAACTTGCTTGTATTGAACCAAAATCTGTCTCTTTGAGGTTTTGATAATTGGAACACCATGGAACAAATCTAATCCCTTTCTCACCTGACAAGCCATTATGTGAAGGCAGTGATTACAGCCTCCTGAAATCCTCCCTTGAGGTTAAACATTTCCAATATTTTTTGTT
>NW_012119376.1:12337270-12422235 GCF_000951035.1 Colobus angolensis palliatus | reverse complement strand
TTTCTTTCTTTCTTTCTTTCTTTCTTTCTTTCTTTCTTTCTTTCTTTCTTTCTTTCTTTCTTTCTTTTCTTTTCTTTTCTTTTCTTTCGACAAGGTCTGTCACCCAGGCTGGATTTCAGTGGCATGATCTCAGTTCACCGCAGCCTTGACCTTCTGGGCTCAAGCAATCCTTTTACCTCAGCCTCCTATGTAGCTGGGATTGCAGGTGTGCACCACCACAGCCAGCTGTTTTTTACTCTTTTTGGAGATGGGGGTCTCCCTATGTTGCACAGGCTGGTCTGGAATTCCTGGGCTCAAGCCATCCTTCCACCTTAGCTTCCCAAAGTGCTGGGATTACACAGCCGTGAGCCACCATGCTCAGCTTTCCTGTAAATATAATTTTGACTGCTGTCTCTATTCCTAATTATGGTCCTCCGAATTCAGGCTCTCCTACAGCATGGCTCCCAGAAATGAGCAGAGGACCCAGGAATGTGTAGTCAGAATAAGGCAGTGAAGGATTTTATCTCCCTCATTCAGGAGTGCTAATCGTGTGAAGGTGCATGAATTCCTTTTGGGGAATGCTGAACTTGCCAACCACTTAATTAAACAACTAGACAGTTTCGCATTTTTTTTCTAAGCCATATTTTTCCTTTCCCCAAAATATTTTATTCTGTATCACTTGACTTGCTTTGTAGCAAATGAAAATTTGCTACCCTCATCACTTCATCCTCTGATAAAAATGTGGAAAATGACAGACTTAAGAATAGAACCCTGGCTTCCCTCCATGGTGCTATTTCTAAGCGCTGATATTTCACTTGATTGATAGTCCACTTCATTGTAAAGCATCCAGGTAAGTTTTATCCATTTTGTTCATAGGATAATTTCTATTGTTTATGCGTTACCTCCCTAAGTAAGAAATGAACCTGGCAGGTATGATTTGTTTCCAGTAAGCACGCTGATTTTTAAGTCACTATTCCTGCATGGAACTCAATTTTCTTTCCCCATAAAATGAGGCAGTTGGGCAAGAACATTCCACCTCACTATTCTCATAAACTTTAAAAATGAAGCCTGAAGAAAATCTTTTGGTTCCAGACCTTCATTTAGGACCCTGGGCCACCTCAGTTCCAGCAACAGTCCATATGTGTGGCCTTATAACTGGAGCTTTCAGTTTCTAAAATTCTGTAATGCTTACTTCTGTTATACTCAATAAGAAAACATTTTAATCAGGGAGAAAATTGGAAAAAGAGATAATTTCAATGGGCTAAATTTGAATGCAACACAAGGTGGTAATAGCAATTCACGTTCACATTCCCATCTCAGAAATATTGGGGGCCAGGCATGTCTCAAATTTGGATTTATATGACATCCTGAGAGAGCTACAAAATAAAACATTTCTGCTCAGAGCAAACATTCATACAAAATGGAATAAATACAGGCTAATAACATTGACATTTCTGCAGCAAAGCATGAATATTCATAGAAAGTAGAATAAAGACTGTAACAGCATGTCAGTTAATGGCAAGTTTTCTACCCATACTTAAGAAAAATTTTCTAGTTTCAGATTTTCTTTTGGATTTTAGAATTGTAGAGAAGGGATTACGTACCTATGTTAGTAAAATAATTGACACATAGTGGAAACAAAAGTTTATCTTATTTATTGGTTTTTATTTTTACCAAAACAGAAAGATGGGCAATTGGGCATGATATGTATCCATTTGATTTTATAAAATTCATCCTAAACCTTCAAATGAATTAACATGATGACACCGGCTGACTGTCCCCCTACAAAGAATTAAGTACTTTCTCATTTGTGTTTCCACTGTATGCTAAACAGATTCTTTCATTCAATAGGCATTTGTTGAGTCTCTACTATGTACCAAGCCCTGAACTAGGAAAATGGGCATATAAGAGTGAAGAAGTCAGTTACTGATCATTGTCCTTATTGAACTCACCAGTGAAGAGAAATAGAAAGGCATAATGCAAATGCTCACAAATTAGCAGGGAGATTTAATGTGGTCTTTTGGTTCAGGGAACTCCCTGAGAATAAGCGTCTAGACTAAGACTTGAAGGATGGTGTGGCACTAGCTGAATGAGGAGGGTAGGGGAGAGATATCACATATGTCCAGGAAGTGAACATATGGGATGGTACAGCTGGGAAGAATTTATTCAGCGATCCCAAATGATCCTGTAAGCTTGGAATGTAGAGAAGAGGGAGAGTAGCTAGAGACGATGGGTTAGGGATCAGAGAGTGGAGGACCATGTAAGCCACATTAAAGAGTTTGGACCTGTTGGTAACCAGGTCAGTCTTCTCTAAAAATGAACAGGTCTTTGAGTCATGGATCATATCCTTTTCTTAGTTTCCAGAGCTCATCACAATGACTGGCATATGGTAAATGAATATTAATCCAAGGCGGGGAAGGATGGAAGCTACAAGGAAAGGAAGGAAGGAGAGGAGAGAAAAAGGTGGAAAAGAAGAAGGAAGGAAGAGGAATGAATTTAAGAATGAATGACTCAATACAAACACAGAAGAAAACTTTTTTGAGTATGAGAGGTGGGTAGTATTAAACATTTAGAAGGGTGGGGAGGTGGTTTCTTAGCTAAGAGTTTAGAATCTGGGTCTTTAAATGGAGCCTTAACTTATTCTTTACCCTCAGGCAAATAGTTTTGCTATCAGGACCTCAGTTTTCTCTTCTGCAAAAGAGCTGTCATCTCTAGCTCTGAACTCAATAATTTTATAAAAGGAGCTTTCAAATGAATGTGGGGACAGATTTCTATTATCCAGAGCACAATCGGTTGCAAATTGCAGTGTGATTCTTGTGGATGCTCCATGTGAGGAAAAGATCATGGGAAGAGTCTGTGTTCAGGAAGGTAAATGCCCATATACAGAATCTAAGCTTTTTGATTCATATTTGATTGAATATTCATTCTACTTCTAATAATATAGATGGAAGAGTTATTTTTCTTCAAATTTATATTCAGTAACGCCCTCAGCATCTCTCAAATTACTAGTGTCAGTTGAGACAAGAACAAAACAAGAATGTTAAAAATACCTTGTGTCTCTATGCCATTGCCACAAAAACTCAACAGCCAGCTTACTTGCCGGCAATGGCTTTCTTTTCAGGGAAGATAATTTGCATGTGGGGCTCCATTCAAGTACTTTGAAAATGTGTCCAAGGAAACGTAGCAATTGAAATGATTATCAGAAACTGGTTGCATTTTTTGTTCTAAATCAGACTGATTTCCAATACAATCTTGGTGTGCTAGAGGAGGATGAAAAGTGGGCATTTGGAGCCCATTCTTAGACTTCAAACGTTCAGAACACTTGAAATATATTCTCTAGTTTGGTCTATGGTAACTCGGTCTGTTTCCCTGTTTCATTACTCCAGTGTTTGCAGGTAAAATGTACATTATATGGTTTAGAACTTTGAATAACTTTTTGTGGGTGTCTATGCTTAAGACAATTTTAGTATTAGTAGACATTAATTATAGCCAGCAGTTTGGGGAACAAGCTAGGAATCTATGGAGCCAGTGGGCTTGTTCACAGTTTTTTAAAATTGGGGTTTTCTGCAGGGAAGATGCAAGAAAAGAGGCCAGATGGGTGTTATATAGGGACAGAGAAAACTCGACATCTTAGCATTTATGATGTTGTTGAAATAGTGAGCCAGTGAGGGAAGAGTGGAGAGGCTGAAGTCCACCGTCACCTGCAAGGTCTTGACTCAAACTATGGAATTTTGGAGAGTTCTTTCCACCCATCTGGGCCTCATAGTCTTCTTTTGTAAGATGAATGAGTCAGCCTGTATGAAGCCCAAGGCCCCTCAATTCCGAGATTCTACAAATTCAGGAAGACAGGGTGCTTTACATACAGAAATTTTACAATTATGCATTTGCTTCTGAGAGAAAATATAATGGAGATTCAAGTTTATTGTAATAAAAAATAGTGATGCTTTTTATTTCAAGAAAGACTGCCAATTTCAGTCAAAGGAAAGTACAATAGCTTCTAAATGGTTAACAGTCTTCCTTTGCATTTTGGGGAAGCTTGATGTACTGTTTACTTTCCTCACTGAGTGTGTTTTAGATTTCAGAGTCCAAATGTGAATCATTCCAGTTGCAAACATATTTTACTGTTTTCCTTCACACTCATACTCACACACACATACACACGCCATATACACATGCATACATATACATATACAAATTATATTTATGTATTTAGATTTGGTTTATTATTCAAAACATTTTAACTACTAAGAACTTATGCTGCTTTGTAGCTTCAGGAACACTATTTTTTTAAGGTATTAGCATACATGACAATGCTTGCTATTC
Source organism: Colobus angolensis palliatus (assembly GCF_000951035.1). Classification (NCBI taxonomy): domain Eukaryota; kingdom Metazoa; phylum Chordata; class Mammalia; order Primates; family Cercopithecidae; genus Colobus; species Colobus angolensis. Next base: position 12,417,933 of record NW_012119376.1, on the reverse strand, counting down.
ATTTATGGGAAATGAAACAGAAATTGGTACAATATGGGGTTTCTAGGAAATTTACTTCAGGAAGTCAGCCTTACCCAGAGTAAACTTCTGTCTGTTCATGTTAACACTTAACCTGAAACACATTGTCCAAGTCTGCTGGGCTCAACTCAAGAACACAAGTACATGTAGAGGCCTCAACATCCCATAAAATGATTAGTAGCAATGCAATATCTTTCTGATTTTATTTATTTTCTTGTTTTGGCACTTTACTACTTGTATGACCTTCTGCTTAGCATGGTACTACCCCAGAGAGAGTATCTTGGATCCCTCTTCTACAAAATGAGAAGAAAATTATACTCTGCCTACACAAAATAGAATAGAACCCTGGAATAGAATAGAACAAAATAGAACAAAACCCCAATTTTGAAACATTTCAAAAATACTTTTCACTCTCAGAAGAATTCAATGCATCAATAAAACTTGTAATTTGAAAAGCTTTACTTCTCACTGATGCCCAAAAGGATTTGATGTGGCTTAACAGAAAATCATTAACACAAGAGTAAGAAGAAAAGGACCAAGCCATAAGGGAGAAAAGAAGGGATTTGCTGTTGTTGCTCTGTTTGTTTTGTTTTGTTTTGAAATAATTGAAGATCAAACACTGAATTATCACCCCAGGGAATTTCTACATGATGACAACATTTGTTTAATTGTGGAATTAATAGGGGGTGCAAAAGTCTTTTACTTGGAAACTGCTGAGCCTGGCGAGCGGTGACTATCAGCGGTTGCCATCGGACAGTTATTCTGTGGCTTAAGGAAAATGGCTTGTGGTCACAGTCCAATTCCTGTTGGACAGGTATCCACATCATAAGAAACCACCACTAAATTTGGCACCTAGACGAACTATTATTGGCAGCAGAGAGAGAAGGCCTGAATCAGCATTCGGATTTGAGAGCCCTGACCATCTAACCTGGTCACTCCAGGTCAGGGCTGAGAGTGGCATGTTTGCAGGGTTTAAAATGGGAACATTTAAGGGATTATTGCCTGATGCCATTTGATGGTCTATGAATAAAATGATTATTCAGATATCTAGCGTTTCCCATCTGGCACATTTTTATGTACTAATTGCATCAAGAAAAGGAAATCCCCCACCCCCTTATATTGAATATGATCTTTTATCAGCCTCTTAAAGAATACAAGCAGATACTACAGGCACTATTACTATGTAACAGTGTATTCAAGTACTCAAGGTTGTTTTAAACAGTCACTATGCTGACAGAGCTCACATTTTTACAGAATGACAAAGCCATGATGAGGAAAAGCAAAGAAATCCATGCCAAAAGGCCATTCAGAAGTGAAAGCATGGCTTTTAGTGAGCTTCCAGGTTCCTAGGCAGTTTACTACTGACCACCGCAAGGGCAGCAGAGGCCCCATGGTGGTTCTATCCAAAGAGTGGAATTCTCAAGGCTTTATTTGCCTTAAACTTGATGTCCTGGTAGGCCTGATATCTACTGCAGAGAAGTATAAATGGCTTATTCTTCCAGCAGGAGCTCACTTTGTTTCCTTCAATCCTCTAAACCTGGTTACTTTTATTCAACACACAGTAAAATACACCCTTGAACGGAGAGAGTATACTAATGGATCAAAGGTGTTCCAAGGGCATTGCCACCAATATGTCAACAGTAGGATTTACCTGGCCCAAGGGGCCCGCCAGTCATTTAACAGGGTAGCAGTCTGGGGCGCCAACGGACTCTGCAGCGTTGTAGCTAAGGTTGACCTCAGTAGGGTGGTGCACCTCCTGCTGGTCAATAAATGAGGTAAATTTAATGGCAGCCTTTGAGGTGAACCAATGTTTTTCTCCTTGGCTAAGGCTGAAAACGTGGCTGGCCATAAGGAGGAGAGGGTGATATTTAGGAGCGTGGAGAGGCAGGCAAAGTGCTCGTAAAGACCTTGGAAAATGCTTATAAACGTGGTTGAAAAGAGACAAGGCATTGGAAACAAAAGCAGATTTTCCAAACCAAATCTCTGAGATGCAATTATATATATTTTTTTCTGGAGACAAGCTCTGGTTGAACCGTGTGGTACAACTGTTAACAGCCTTTTGCCAGAAGGAGTCAAGTAAACATGGCAAAGAAATGTTTTTCTCCTTTAGGGAATATTCACTTTTCTCTTTCCTATGACTTTTTTTTTTTTTTAACCCTACCTGGAAATAGTTATAGTTGTTATAATCATATCAAACTAAATTAATGTAATTTAGAATAATTAAAGTTTTGTGGGTTTTTTCCTTTTTCTTTATACTGTATTTGCTTAGTTTCTTTGCATAGTCATAACTTTTGGCATTTGAAATCATTTAAATTAAAAATGTTGTAGATGCTTTTACAGTAAATCAAAGACAATTTTTTTTTTTACAAAGTTTCAATACACTTCCAAAGTGGCAGCGAGAGGATAACTGTAAACAAAAGCAGTAGAACTGATGCAATTAAGGCAAATATAACCTAATTAATAAGTTACATGTAGATGATCATGATTTGAGGATAGAATTTGGATTATAATGACTCACAATAGTTAAAATATATTTACTTGTCATTCCATAACATTAAGAACCTACTTTCTGTCTCCCTTTTTTTAAAAAAAACTAACTTCTGACTTTCAAAACTTCTTTTGTAAATGATTTTTAAATTGAAGGAAAGGGGTAGGAAAAAGCTCAGTAACCTTTTAATACTTTTTTATTGCTTTAATCTATACCTAGGAAATGTCAGGGTACACATTATCCAATATTTTCTGGGAGTTTTAAATTAGTCGTGTGCACAGGAAGCATTTAGTTTCCACTAAATACCTAAATACTTCCTCTTTTCTTAGTCTTTTTTCTCACAATAATGGAAACAGAAGTCCTGGTCATTTGCAAAATCCATCAACCTAAAGCAAGCTGAATGCTTTATTAGCATCTGATTAGTACAGCTGCTTTTTAAAATCAACATGCTTACCTAAGCCTCTAAGATGCGATGAGTTAGAAGCTAAAATGGGACAATGAGATTCTGGATTGCTTTTTTCCCTTGTAAACAGCGTCTGGGCTCCTACCAGTCCCCACAGTTAGCCTTCTTACCTGTGAGGCCCCCGCGATTAAGGCAGGTGTAACAGCTGCAGATGCCACCAGGGGGTGCCAAAGGACAGTACCTGCCTGCGTAATAGGCTACAGGGCACTATGAAAGACTAGGAGAGAATTCCCTAAAGCTAGAAAATTAGAATGTAGATCCACCTTGGGCCATGATGGAGCATATTCTTATAATAATGTATTTGTTCTGAGAGCCTCTAATCACTGCAGATGGACAGAGCCATTGCAATCATCTCAGAAATGTCCTCATTTTATAAATGAGTCTGCTGAGATCCAGAGAGGTTGAGGATTCCTCCAACACCCGTATTAGTAGACTGCGGCAGAACTGGGACCAGGACTGAGGTCTCCAGATTTTTCTTAGACCATCTTCTGCTCCAACCTGCTATCGCCCCATGATGAAAATGCGTCCAAGAAAGTTCACACATTGCATTTGACCCTATCCCAGGGTCCTTTTCAACACTTTGGCAGATGGAAAATGATCTCCTTCCCTGAACATCCAGGTTTTAATTAGTAGATATTGTGAACGTTCACTTCCCACTTCCTTCTAACAGATTCATGTAGAAATGAACAGAATTCACCCCGAGAACTTTGTGTTCTAATTAGGGAAACCTCATTCCTATCGGAGTGTTTTCTAACTCTTTCTTTCCTTCTTATCTCCATTTTCCAGTGAGTACCAGCCACAGGATTTTTCTTATTCCTCTAGTCAGGACACTGCTGGCCCCTTGTCAAAACTAACAAAATCACTCTTGCCAAAAAATACATACGAACTAATATTTTAAAATATATTAAAATGTCTGTGTTACAATGCATGCTGAAAAACCATTTCCAACTGACGCAGACCCAATGTCTTCCAGGTAAAACCTATGCTTCTGCTTTGTGAGAGAGCCCCTGCTTTCTTTGAAAACAACCAGTTTTAGGCCCATATTATAGATCTAGGTGAAAAGTCCACAGCACAGTATAAATTAGAATTAGAATCATAACTGAAACCTTTTAGAGTGGCTATTGATTTTAACATGCCTAGTCCATAGCGGCAACCTCATTGAGTCCACTTCCTCCTAATTTGACAGCTGCTCGGCTATGGCCAGAGTTTGGACTAATGAGGTTACAGCTGTCAGGGTTAATCAACAGATCCAAATATGAACAAGGAATTGGGTAGCTGGTTTCAGTTAATTTGCGCAAATGTACAGATTGGGTGGGCAATATTTATACTGGTGACTCAAAACAAATTTTCAGGAATGGAGCCAAAAATGATCTCACCAGTTCTCAGCTCTACTCTGGGGAGATAAGACACAAATTACAGAAACAGGAGATGGAACACAAAAGAGCTCATAGTTTCGAACTACCCATGAAAATCCCATTTATATCCAGTTTATTTCCCTCTTTGTCGAGTATCTATTTTCCAGTCCTCGAGTTTCTGGTCATTCCACAAAAAGTTCTCAAACTGTCCCGTGATGATTCAGTGTGGGATGTGTGGGTCTTCTTCCCTTGCCATGGGACTTTATGTAAGAGTCGTCCCTCTCCCAATCTGCACACATATGAGAGCATCCAAAGTGAATGCCACAATCCCTACATGTCCATTTTGTTATGAAAACATAATTCTATTAATATAAATACAGACTGCATTTGCCAGAGCTAACTAGAACAGGTGCAAAGTCTTTAGATGCTTGCTTGCACTGAGAAATGAAAAGAGTGTACAAACAGTTTCTCTTGTGGTGGCACTGCTGGTGTCGATGTAACATTCATCTCTGTTGCATTCCTTGATATTCATGGAAGATAGCCCAGGAAACTCAATACAACCGGCTTGTAGGGTAGAGAAGGAAGAAGCAGGAAGAGAAAGATAGTGATGACATGGTCTCTAGGATTCTGTTTATGCAAATACTCTCCCCTTGATCTGGGGCTTGTGCGGGTTATGTATAGAGTCCATTCTGTCAAATCTCCTGCTGAGAGTTAAGGGATGCTGCCAACATAAATATTCTGCCGATTCTGAATTTAGAAAACAGCTTAAAGTCTCCTGATGTTTCTGTTCTTCCTTTTTTTTTTTGTTTTTTTTTAATCTTATCCATGTGACTGCCACCGTATTGCCCATGGTTTCAAATTTACTTTGTAGTTTTCCAGGCAAGAGAAAGTCATTGCCTGAAAGGCACATCTGGGTTTCTGTCTGCATTATCAGAGTTATCTCAACACTGCACTTCATGTTGTGGGATGAGAGCATTAAATGCATGTGCCATTTGGTGGAATAGTCTTAATAAATACACAATACATATTCTATGTGATGGTTGTGGATCTTATGTGCATGATTTTATATATTTTGGGAGTCCATCTTTAAAAGTGAGCTCCTAAGGGTATGTGTGTTACTATTTCTACAGAATATATATATATACACACACACACATATACTCTACATACACATATATACATATATATGAAATCTTATATATAGTTCAGGTAGCTTATATTTAAACGTGTGTGTGTGTGTGTGTGTGTATACATATATATATATACATGAGTATATACTCAGGTTGAGTGTCCCTTATCTGAAATGCTTGGGACCAGAAGTGTTTCAGCTTTCAAGTTTTTTTCATATTTTGGAATATTTGCATTTTACTTATCGGTTGAGCATCTCAAGTTCAGAAATCCGGAATCTAAAATGCCCCAGTGAACATTTCCTTTGCATATCATCCTATTGGTGCTCAAAAGTTTTGAATTTGGAGTGTTTCAGATTTCGGATTTTCAGATTTGGGATACTCAACCTGCTCAAACTCTTATTTATAGTGGTTTGGGATAAACTGCTACCAATGTCATCACAGCAGTAACGGTAGGAAGAATTCTAAGGTGGGCTTTTAGGATATCTGTCCCCAGTGCATACTTCCTGTATACTGTCTTCTCCTTGAATGTGGGTAACTTGTGAATATGATGGGAGATCAACCCCAGAGATTATTCTAATTAAATGAGTCCTAAAAAAGAGGGAGTGAGTGCTCCTTGAGGTCAGAGAGATGCTCATGCTGGCTTTGAAGAAGTCAGCTGCCATGTTGTGAGACTGAGACGGCCTTTGGGAGGACCACACGGCAAGATCTACAGGAGCCTCTCAGAGCCAAGATATGCTGATCTGGCATCCAGAAAGAAAGTAGAGGCCTCAGTCTTACAGCAGCAAGGAGCTGAATCCAGTCAAGATCTTGTGAGTTTATATTGACCTTGGCTGACATCTTGATTTCAGTGTGGTGAGTCCTTGGACAGAAATTCTGCTATGCTGTGTCATAATATAATAAATGGATATTGCTTCAAACTGCTAAGTTTGTAGTAATTTCTTATGCAGGAAGAGAAAACTAATATATTCATGCTCAGTACAAACTGTGTCTAGGTTTTGAACATCAACAGGACTGGCATTCTCAAGAGAGGGAGAAGTGTGTCCACATTGTGCATGCCACAAATTACCTACTATAAAGAGCATCAAATTATAAATGGTGGTAGTGGTTGTTATATTCCTCTTCTTGTCAAACATCTCATTTTCTCTTCTGCCTTAGGGCAAGTAGCTAGTCCTTTGTTTTTCACAAGGAACAGAAGTTTGTTTGAATTCTGATTTAGGGCTTCAAAACACAACATCATACATAAGGATGCAGGACGTGTTGTGCTGCGATTAAATAATTATTGCTGGGAGTTCCCAGTTTTTCATTTGCAATGCCTTCTAAGGAGGAGTCTGGCTTGTCAGTAGGCTGCTCTTTTGGTTTAATAACAAAGAACTAGAAGGAAAGGGAAGGGAAAGGATGACAGGAGGCACTAATGCCAGCGATAGGGGGATTTTGTTCTGGGAAATTTGTTGTAGGAGAATGAGAGATCTTCCTGACCTGAAGGTAGGATTCCATATTCCTGGTATTAGGAACGTTGTCTTGCATGCAGTTAGTATTAAGGTATATTTTTAAAATAAACTAATTTTAACAAAGACATAGATGGCAGGGAAAAATGGGAACTTTAAAGATGCATCTCTTTTTTACAAATCCCCTTATGGTGTTAAAAATGGAAATAAATAACTGAGGTTATTTTGAAACTACTTTTGTGTCCTAAACTCTGTTCTTCAAAGTATATTCTGTTCACTGAGGTTAAATCTCTTTTGTGATACCACTCAAAGCCTGTACTAGGGAGATCAAAGATTCGTGAGCATGAATTGAGCACAATTTCTTTTTTTTTTATTATTATCCTAAATGTCAAAGCCCCCAAAATATATATATTTTTATTATACTTTAAGTTCTAGGGTACATGTGCATAACATGCAGGTTTGTTACATATGTATACTTCTGCCATGTTGGTGTGCTGCACCCATCAACTCATCAGCACCCATCAACTCGTCATTTACATCAGGTATAACTCCCCAATGCAATCCCTCCCCCCTCCCCCCTCCCCATGATAGGCCCTGGTGTGTGATGTTCCCCTTCCCGAGTCCAAGTGATCTCATTGTTCAGTTCCCACCTATGAGTAAGAACATGTGATGTTTGGTTTCCTGTTCTTGCGATAGTTTGCTGAGAATGATGGTTTCCAGCTGCATCCATGTCCCTACAAAGGACACAAACTCATCCTTTTTTATGGCTGCATAGTATTCTATGGTGTATATGTGCCACATTTTCTTAATCCAGTCTGTCACTGATGGACATCTGGGGTGATTCCAAGTCTTTGCTATTGTGAATAGGAGCACAATTTCTTGAGTGCTTCTGACATTCCTCGTACTGGGCCCTTAGAGACACAGTGATGAATGCAATGCAGGCCTTGCCTTCAGCGCTTCCAATGCAGTCAGACCAGGAAATCAGTCCTTACTGTTGTTTAGGTCAGCAGGACAAGGGCCAACCCATAAAGGCCCACAGGCTGTAGCAGTGGCCCTTGCAGTCATGCTGTGGATAGGATGGTACAGTAGGCCCACAGCCCAGGCAGGTCCAATTTGCCCTCCTGAGCAGAAGTGAAACATAAGAACCAACCAACTTTCTCTTTACTGCAATGAATGGCTGATGTCCTCAGCCCTGATTTTATCCAATGATTGAGAAATCCAATGTAATTATTACTATTCTCAATCATATACAGGAATATAAAGCCTTAACGAAAAGAGATCAACATAGTTTTTATCTGGAGTGACTTTTCAATAAAGCACCAACATATAAAGTGTCAGTAGTGACACATGAAAAGAGAAAGCTATTTATTCTTTTTAGAATAATGGTTAGCAAACTACAGCCTGGCCAAAATCCAACCTTTCCCCTGTTTTCATAAATAAACTTCTGTTGGAGCACAGCCATGTTCATTTGAAAACACAGTGTTTATGACTGCTTTCATGACATATAATGGCAGAGGTGAGTATCTGAGGCAGAGACTATTTGGCCCACCAACCTTTCTTAGGCAAGACCTTTTAGTCCATACCTTTCTGAGGTTAGTTTTGTGAAATTCATGTGGCAAGAAGTTTCCATCCTAACATAGAGATGTAAATGAGAGGCCTTTAGTAAATAATAGAATCATATAGAATTGATTCGCTTGTGAATAAAACAAGGCTTTTATTACTAAGATTTGGAAAAAGTTTCTGAAGGCCACAAAATCTGAGAATTCGGGCATGTCAATTACAATTTTGTGTGTGTGTGTGTGTGTGTGTGTGTGTGTGTATTAAAAGATCACAATTACTCCCTGGAAATATGTTTAGAGTGGTAATTCTCAACTGAAGGGACAGGTGAAAATGTTTGCAGACATTGTCATAACCCAGGGGAAATTGTCCCTGGCCAGGGATGCTGCTACATATCTTACTATGCACAGGACAGCCTCCACAACAAATGTTAGTACTGTGGAGGTTGAGGAACTCTGGCTCAGAGGTTTTATTAGCTTTTGAGGGCAATAGGAGGACTTATGCAATTTATTTATTTACATTTTGATGTAGCCCAATTTGCCTATTTTTTCTTTTGTTGCATATATGTATATATACACACACATATATACACATACATACAGGATCTCACTTTGTTGTCTAGGCTAGAGTAAAGTGGCATGATTACAGCTCACTGCAGACTCAATCTCCCCAGGCTCAGGTGATCCTCCCACCTCAGCCTGCCTAGTAGCTGGGACTACAGGTATGCTCCTTCATGCCCAGCTAATTTTTGTAGTTTTAGTAGAGACAGAGTTTTGTAATGTTGCCCAGGCTGGTCTTGAACTCCTGAGCTCAAGCGACCTACCCACCTCCGTCTCTCAAAAGTGCTGAGATTTTAGGCGTGAACCACTGTGCGCAGCCACTTATCTGATTTAGATAGTCATATAGGTAGAGGGAAAGACCATGTCTAATTTGCTCAAGAAGAAGCCTATGAAACAGCAGAATCTATTCCATACCTTTAGAACTACCACTGATTTATTTGTGGGCAAAGAATGAATTTTCAGTTCCAACTATCTTTCAAAAAAAATCCTTGAACTTATTAATGTTTATGCTATTAATAGTTTTCCTAGGGCTGCTCTGACAAGGTATTGCTCTACACTCTGGTTGGTTTAAACAACAGAAATTGTCTTATACGTCTGGAAGCTAGAAGTCCAAGATCAAGGTGTTGGCAAGGTTGCCTCCTTCTGAGGGCTGTGAGTGTCTGTTTCCTGCATCTCTCTTAGCATCTGGTGATTGGCTGGCAGTCTGGCTTCTGCTGCATCATCCTGATCTCTGTATGTATTTTCATATGATATTCTCTTTGTATATGTGTGTGTCCCTGTGTCCAGTTTCCCCATTGTATGATGACACTATCATGTTGAATTAGAGTCTACCCTAATGACTTTATTTTAACTTGATTCCTCTGTAAAAAACCTTATCTCCAAATAAAACCACATCCTGCAGTACTGGGAGTTAGTATTGCAACATACCTTTTTTTGGGGGGGCATACAATTCAACCTTCGTAGCACCATAGATGATGACTATTTTAAAAATGGTCAGTTCAGTGGCTATGAATTTCTACAATTTACTGAGGGCCCATCTTCCTTTTCAGCATCTAGAAGACAGCCATTTCAAAGAGATTCAGTGTGAAAGATTTAAATGAACTTCCACTGTCAAATAACATGAAAAGGAGTTTGCTTTCAAGCCGTTCATGGGCCCTTTTTCCATCACAAAAAGTGGCCTTAAAACTCTTCAGACGTTCAACAAAGTTAGTATATAAGCAATAAGGAATATACATTTGCTTACAGAACAGCTACATTTGTCCTGAAATGAAAGATAAGTGATTACTTTGCGTTTAATGGGAGACTGAGTCGGGCGGTCCTGCCTACATTATTGCCTCCTCGCTGTTCCAAAGGGTCTCACTCCAGCTTGTGGGCGCCTTTGGTGGTCAGTGAGATCGTTAAACAAAAGAGCCCAATGTGCTCGCTGCAATCTGCCACCCAAAAGTGACCAGCCAAAATTACCTGTGACCTTTCCCAGGAGTGTGAGCCGAAAACCCTTTCTTGAAAGAGGGAGCAATAAAGAAATTTGGACTTCATTCTTTCATGGGTGTGCTCATAGGAATGTTTATTGGCGAGACACTAAGAATAAACTCAGTTATTGAAGAGGGAGCTGGGAAGTTGACAAGCATGGCTAAACCCAGCAGAGAAATTTGATGAGGAAATTAGATGCTGTGTAGATGGTGTATAGAGATTAGTCTTCTGAAAGTCAGGATTATTATATAAGTAAGTGGGGGAAGGGTCCCTGCTTTGTGACTGACAAATTCCATTTATACAGGTATTCTTCCAGCTAATTAGACCCATAATGCTGCATTTGTTTATACATTTCTAGCAAACCCTTTTCATGGAGTAGTTTAATGAGATGAAACACCAGATGGGCAGCATTTTTCCTTCAAAACTAGATTGCAGCAAAAAGAATTAAGATTAACAAAAACGTATAGCTAAAACCTGTCCCTGTAACAGATTTCTTTTAATGAGAGCAATACATTTTAAACTGCATCCATTTGTTAATATTTGAATATGACTGTGCCTATAAACAATGAGAACTCCAGTTATTTCAGGCAGGGCACTACAATAGCATAGCACAGAGGGAAAGAGAGGCATAAAAATCCCTTCCCAAATAAGCATTTTTTTTTTTTTTGAGACAGAGTTTGACTCTTGTCAGCCAGGTTGGAGTGCAATAGCACAATCTTGGCTCGCTGCAACCTCTGCCTCCCAGGTTCAAACCATTCTCCTGCCTCAGCTTCCTGAGTAGCTGGGATTACAGATGTCCACAACCATGCCCAGCTAATTTTTGTATTTTTAGTAGAGACGGGGTTTCATCATGTTGGCCAGGCTGGTCTCAAACTCCTGACCTTCAGTGATCTGTCCCCCTCAGCCTTCCAAAGGGCTGGGATTACAGATGTGAGCCAATGCGCCCAGCCCCAAATGAGCATTTTAAAATCATATTCAGTGATGCATATCCCAACGACCAAAACAGCTCATCTTTGCTACATGCAACCCTCACACAATTGGTCATTTTAGAAGGTTTTTGTAATTCTGCTTTCATTCAGTTGAACAAATGAGATGATCTGTAGAGGGCTTATTTTGCACATTACCTGGCATACAATAAGTGCTCAATAAAATTGATTCTGTCTCTCACTTTAATTGTTTTTACCCACAAGTCCTGGCTGCCACTCCTATATACACACATTACAAGCAAAGATGCCGAGTGTTGGTTAAAAGTCATGTAAATACACGAATCTCTACCGTGACACCATTCACCTCTGCTGGTGCTTTGCTTAGCGTCCTCACATGCAGCCAGACCAGTTGCAGATTAAATGACTTGTTTACACTGTGGTAAACAAATTTAATAAGTGCATTTTTTTGACAACCATTATGACCCTTTGTGGGAAAAACTCAACCTTACCAAGCTAAAAATTCAAGTGACATCAAATGTGTTCATGTTTCAGATCATTCAGACCAGTTTCTCTGTCCAAAGCCAAAAGATGTAGGAAGAAGTATTTGCCTGCTTAACGTCACGCATGAAACCAGCAAAGCTACATCATTTTGGGATGTCTCCTAAAACCGGTTCATTCTTGATTCTTTAAAAAAATTGTGCAGTTCATCTGGTCTTATAGTCATGGCTCTTAATGAATGGTTAATATTTGCTTTGTGATTGTTTGTTTAAACAATGTATTCACCATGTCACTCAAAAGAGAAAAAAAATAGCTTACTAATGAATTAATTTCCTGGAGCTCAGTTAATAAAGACAATTTATAATTAATCATTGGTTGCCATAAACAAGACATGCAGAGGTCTCATGCAGAGACCTCTCCAAGACTATCTGGGTTGAGACTGGGTATATGATTGGCTTAGAGACCTTCACTGAGTGACAGACGCCATCAACATCATAAGTAGATTTTCCTCCTCATTCCTAAATACAACCCGATATATTGTTTATACAGTGAGAAATGAATCACAAATGAAAAAAACACAAGGAATTATTTACTAATGCTGATGTGTTATTTAAAGGAAGTTAGCTTATTAAATGTAAAATATACTTGTTGAGCATACACATTTCATAAATGCATGTGGCTTGCAGTAGTAATAGCATGCAAATTGCACATATTGCAAAAACTTCTAAGTTCTTTGCATATATTTACTCATTTATTCCTTAAAGCAATCTAATAAGCAAAAAGTATTTTTAACCCCATTTAACAGATTAAGAAACTGAGGCCCAGAGAGCTTGAGTAAATTTCCCAAAATCACACAGCTAGTAAGTGGCAGAGTTGATTTTCAAACTTAGGCAGTTTGGATCCAGATCTCATACTCTTAAATATCATACTACCTCTTAATGAAAAAAAGAAAAAAAAAGAGAGAGAGAGAAAAGTTCATGATGGAAGAGAGATCTCAAAAGAAGAAGGCACTCAAATCAACCATCTAAACTTTCCCTTTCAGAAACCATAAGAAATGTTTGGGTTTAATAAATGCAAGAAGAAAATAAATGAAAGAATAGAAATCAATGAAATTAAAAACAAAAGGCCATATAGAAAATCAATAGACCAGTTTAGACATGAAACTAGACAAAAGAGATAGAGTCTGGATCTATTTATACATTACATACAAATAATTGATTTTATTTTTGATTCATAAGGTTGAAAATTCACTTTGAGGATCTTTATATAACTTCAGCCCTGATACCAGACCATCATATCTAGTCACTGTATTTATAAACTACTTAGAACTTCATATTTTAAGCTGGAATGTTTCTTTTGTAGCCCAACAATTTTGCACTTAAATAAAAGGCATGTGGTTTGAGTATGTATTAGTGTTTTGTTCACACCCATTTTTCATTTCACAGTGGTTTCACATACTGCTGAATTAATTATTTTAGGCATAAAAATCATCAGCTTTTTCTGAACTGAACATCCTGCCTCACAAAAGATGCAGAAGTACAGTGCCATTGAATTTGTCACGAATGCTTGCTTTAATTTTTTTTTTTTTTTTGCAAACTCTGCCAAACCCAAACTGTTTCAGGGGTTCATTTTACCTTTAAATGGAAGGATCAGTTCCTAGGAGGAAGTTATATTTTGCACATTACAGTTAAAAATTATGTTCATTTTATTTTATTTTATTTTTGCAGCCAAAGAATTGCAACGAAACAGTTTTCTCTTTGCAGCTACTATTTACCAAGATAGCCTTTAAAAAGATTGCTTGTTTTCCTTTCTGAGAACTCTGTTATTTCAAATATGTTTTCTTTCTCTATTTTTTTGCCAGCTGTGAAAATTTTTATAAAACAGCTTCAATATGAATCTTTTATGACTGTTCTTCAGTCATCTGAGTTATACTGAGCATGTAAGGCATAAGAGATACCCACTTTGGATACCAGTTCAGAGAGAGAGAGCAGCAGCATGCAATCCACACAAAGGAAACTCAATCCTCTAACAGCTAATTAAAAAAGCATTACTTTCCACCAGGCCTGACCTCCAGCCATATAAAGGATAAAGATGGCTGTCTGTCAATCATGTTTACCTAACAAATTCTGGCACGGGATCATGATGAATGGACAGATCTAAAAAGGGACGATATTGCTCAGAACTCCTAGGTACTCTTAATACCACCTTTAAAGAGGCAGAAGACCTCATCAGTAATTTGAAACCTCTGCCTCAGTGCTAGGGATACACCAGGGCTACATTTGCTGAGGACCAGCAGATACTAGATACAAGAAGGTCAGTAGAAACATATTTTCACATCCTCAAGGATTTTGACATAAGTATATTTAGGATATCATAATGACTTCATGTATCTAAATGTTTTCATGCAGATCTTTTTAAACCTCTGTAGTCACTTGAGACTAAGCCAAAAACCTAACAGTAGACTGTGTCTGTTCTTCCCTGAAGTTATCCCAAAATCGACTAGCATGAAGGAATCCTTGAAGTTATTTAGTCCATCTTCCTATTCCAGGCAGGCCAGCAATATCATTTTCTCCTTCAGCCATAAAAAACGCTAAGAGAAGGTGAGTTCACAATTTACGTTGCTATGCTATTACAGAGATTGAAAGTTTTTATAGCCAAGAAATTTTTCCTAAATCTAAACTAGATCCTATCTTTTTAAAAACATTTCATTCTTTCCTTCATTAAACATTTTTTTTTTAAAGTAAGCTTTTAACATCAGCCATAAAATATTCTTCACAACTTTCCACTATGTGGACTACTTTGAAGAGAACTTTGGACAGAAAAAAGTTCAGGCTAGGGAACACTAGCTGGCCCTGATTCTCTCCTGTCAGTTAATGAATGGGATCGTTATCGCCGCCGGCTTTCTAACCTGTGTTTCCCAACATAGCCCTGGTTACAGCTGGCTTATCCTTTGCATTCCTTCGGGGCTTACCTTATCTACTTTAGTACTGATTTTGGACCACAGCAAGGAAAAAAAAACAGATCTTTTATAGTAAAAACGATAATTTTACTGCAACCTCCATCTCCCAAGCTCAAGCAATTCTCCTGCCCCAGTCTCCTAAGAAGCTGGGATTACAGGCGTGTGCCACCCTGCCCAGCTAATTTTTGTATTTTTAGTAGAGATGGGGTTTCACCATATTGGCCAGGCTTGTCTTGAACTCCTGACCTCACATGATCCTCCTGCCTCAGCCTCACAAAATGCTGGGATTACAGGCATGAGCCACCGTGCTGGCCATTTACCAGCATTTTTGAGCTCCAGATGCTGTATCCAGAGATAACATGGTGGCAAAAATTAAATTGACTAAGTGTGATGGTGGTATGTTCTCTTGGTTCTTACTTCCTGGGGTGCCATTTATACATTTTTCACTTATTTTAATTTATTTTGCTAACTCAGTTTCAGACTGTGGTCTATCATATCTCTTTTCTGTACCATCTTTATGCAGATTGCTTTATTTCTCCCCCAATCAGATGACAAATGTGAAAGTACTTTATTTTACAATTATCCTAATTACATATTATGATTTTTTTCACTTCTTTACCAAGCCCCTTCTCTAATGTATGCATATCCGTTCTCAACATTTTCTTGTTATGCACATATAGTTTTTGGAATATATTTATAATTGTCCTCTAATTATTTAATGTAAGTTCGTCTTGTCTTTTCAAAGGCAAGGGCTAGTAAGGAATGGTAGCTATAACTCAACCATTTCCTGAGGCAAGTTAAGTAACTTCTTCATACCTCAGTTTATCACAAGTAATATGAGGTATAATAACAATACCTTTACATAGGATTGTTGTGAAGATTACAAAACTGGTGCAGTGCTTACAGCAGTTTCTAATACACAATGAACACTGTAAATATAGTTATTATGAAGAGCTAGTCGTTCACTTAATGTTATAATAGTATCATCTGAAAGTCTAAGCAATCCATAAAAATGTGAGTCACTGAAGGTAATCTCTATTTCTTGCTCAATTGCATTTGTTACATGTGCTGTTTGTTACATGTGCGCTTTTTCTCCCCTTCGGGCTGATGTTCTAGCGTTAGTAGTTATTCCTTGGTCAGGCACCCTCTCAGATGTATGCTCCTTCATAATTTGCAAAACTACATGATTCCAGGTGTCTCGATGCCTTTATAGGATACACTTAAATCATTGTTCTTCAGAGTCCACTAATCAGACCTATTTTCCTCTGCTGATCTGTTAGATTTGCAATTCTCTGAAAAGTATTACCAGGCTAATTTGGTTTATTGTTCTCACTCATCACATTAAGATTTTACTTAATCCAATGAATTTGCTCCTTATAAATGGAATTTGGGTGGCGAGTTTTATTATATTTCCAAACTTTGTCTATAATTTTAATGACCTGCTCTGTGTCCTTCTTTTAGTTGGTGAATATATCAATGTCAACCTTTGATCTTTTTTCCCAATTGCTAATAAGAGACTAAGTTGTAAGTATCTACATATTCTGGTTAAATGAGATTATAGCTCCTTGTCTATTCTTTATGTCCACAAACACATTATTTTAGTGTGCAAAGAAATACAACAGGATATTGGGGAATTCTACTTAGTGATATGAATTCACTGCCATTTTGGGGCTGTGCATGTGTGTGGCTGTGTGTGTATGTATGTGATTTCCTTGCCATTCCTAAGAAGGGAAAGCGAATTTAAATAATTTATGACATATTAATGATGCCCAGTTGAAATACATCTGTAACTTGTAATGTTTAATAGTGGTGAGAAAGTTTAATTTGCCCTCTCTTTTACCCATGTTATGAAAAGAAGACTATTTGAGTTTAGAGAAAGTGAAACACTAAGCAGAGCATATTATGTAGCTCCTTCTTTTCATTTGCTTTTCATGAGCTTCACCCTAAAATTCCTTTAAATGTCTGTCTTCATAACGGCTTTTGGCACTGTTATTTTTGGGTGACCTAATAAGGAATGCAACACGAGAAAGAAGTGTATGGGCTTTGGGCCCTGCAGACAAATATCTGCAATCAATCATAAAATGTACAGCAGATACTAAAAAAGAGAAGCGATTTTACAGAGAAAGGGTCTAGAGTGGCGTAATGTCATCATAGGAAAAGACTCTAAATGGCATTTAATTCCAGCGTACTCCAGAGGTGCAACTGATATTTCATAAATCATCTACATTAAAATATTATGTTAAAGGGCTATAAAGTGGAGGCATCAATGGATGTAATTTAAAGTGCCTGGTCTCAAAAAGGAGTCACTCCCTTGAGACTGATAAGAACCATAGCTGTCTCCTACACAGAACTTCATGATAGAACTTTTTCAATCTCAGAATTACTATAGTAGAAGAAAGTGATTTATAGACCAAAAAATCTGGGAAGTTCCTTTCCATATCATACTGCTTCCATTATGGTATGACTGTCCAACACTGTTTTGAAGGGGTCGGGGAGAAAATGGACCAGTTGTTGAAGGTGAGTTTCCAATGAGAAGCAATATGGTATGGTAGAAGTGAGCAGCCTGCAACGCAGCCCACGAATTGGCCATGTAGCCACATGTAACACATCATATGAAAAATCTTCCCAGCACTTTGGGAGACCGAGACGGGCGGATCACGAGGTCAGGAGATCGAGACCATCCTGGCTAACACGGTGAAACCCCGTCTCTACTAAAAAAAATACAAAAAAACTAGCCGGGCGAGGTGGCGGGCGCCTGTAGTCCCAGCTACTTGGGAGGCTGAGGCAGGAGAATGGCGTGAACCCGGGAGGTGGAGCTTGCCGTGAGCTGAGATCCCGCCACTGCACTCCAGCCTGGGCGACAGAGCGAGACTCCGTCTCAAAAAAAAAAAAAAAAAAAAGAAAAATCTTAAATAGATATTTCAGTGGAGGTGTCAAGACAATCAATGCCACAATTCGGAGAAAGCTGTGAGACCATGAAGCAGTGTTTTCTTTTTCATTTCCATGGAAAATTTCAAATACTTACAGAAGTATGTTGAATAGTAGAATGAATCCCTTTGTACCCATCACTGGGCTTCAACACATAATCAGTCTTATTTCATCTCTGTACTTCTCCATCCACTAGTGGATTGTTTTAAAACAAATTCCATATATCATATCACCTTATCTATAAATATCTTAGTATGTATTGCTAAAAGATAAGAAAACTTTAATGTTAAAGATAGCCAAAATACCATTATTCCTCTGAAAAGTTTAACTGTATTTCCATAATATCATCGTATATCCAGCAGTGTTCACATTTCCCTGATTGTCTCATAACTTTTTTATGGTTTGCATGTTTGACTTAGGATCTAAACAAACTCCGTGACTCATACTTGGTTGGTGTGTCTCTTCAGTTACTTTTAATTTATAGATTTCTTTCCTCTCCTTAAATTTTGCCCTTGTCATTAATTTGTTGAAAACACTGGGTTGTTTGTCCTGTAGTTTTTCATATTCTGGACTTTACTGACTGCATTCTTGTTTAGTATGTCCCTCTGTGTTTCCTGTAAACTGACAATAAGATTTAGAAGCTTGAATAACACCAAATTTTCAAAGACGATGGGCAAAAACTAGATCTTTTTATCCTGTCGTCCACATAGAAGGTAGAAAGAGTAAAGGTTAGACAGGATATTAAGAAACAAAGTGGTATGCTGTGGGTCTTCTTTGTCCTTAATTCAAAAGGAAAGGGCTTTCATAACACCCTCTCTGATCCCCACGTTGGGTCAGTATGTGGATCTGCCAAAAAAAAAAAAAAAAAAAATTCTAAAAGGTGAGTGATGGATGAGCTAGCAACTTTGATTGTGGAGCCAAGATGAGGTAGCTCTGTTCAGAGTTGTACTCCTGAAGTTTGTCAGACCGGAGAATGTGTGAGATCATCCTGTGGACCATTAAATGTAAAACAGTGGCATGGATGATTTTAGATTCCAACAAGACTGCTACTAGAAAGAAGGCACTGATGCCTTTGGGCAGAAGAAGGAGTAAGAGACCAGCTAGAGCAAAGATGAATTTGCCCTTGATAAAGGCACTTCAATAAGAAATCAGAAGTCGTTGGTTGTCCTGTGGTTGTTAAGAAGTAGTTCACACAAAATCCAATGAAAACTCCCAGGAATGACTTGATTCTTGCTTACGTGCCTTCAATACAATCCAAAATCATGGCCATGGACCACAAGGTGTTATCAACATTTTTACTTCAGCATCCTCCAACCTTTTTGGCTATTCCTATAGTTTTTGCTCTACTTTGTTTTAAGAAATACTTAGGTTGCTCCTTGCTTAGACACTTGGCGTTTGTTCTTGGCTCCTTGTAAAACTCTTTTTCTCAAAATCTTTGCATGACCTCTTCTAATCATTTGAGGAGGTTTCTACTCAGAAGTCACCTTATTATAAGGGCTCTATAACAATGATCTATAGCAATTCGTTCTGCACTTGCCATAGCTAGACTCTATCAAGTTACTGTGCATGCTTTCTTAGTAGCACTGACCAATACCTGAACTAATGTTTAGTCTTTGGTGCTTCCCACCCCAATCCTAGAATATAAGCTCCATTATAGACAGGCAGTCTTGCCGGAATCACCAGCAGCTATAGCAACAGTACATGGCACGAATAGCTGCTTAAGAATTGTTTGTTAACTAATCCACTACAACTTTAACTTATCCTTACAGTTGAATTACATTTTAAATATTGGTATCCCTTCAAGCAGTGTTTTGCAAAATGTATTTAATGACTATCAAATTGATCTCTTTTGCATTTTACCCAAGTTTCTTTAGTGATTTTATTTTATTTAATTTTATCCACCCTAAGACATAGATCTTAGAATTTCAGAAATTGAGGAGAACAAAATCAACCCTTTTATTTTACAAATGAAAGGACTCATAGAGGATAAGTGTCTTATTAAAAGGTATAAAAGATCCACTAGAGTATGGCTTTTCCATCAAATAAACTATTTGCTATTTCTTCCATTAGTATTAGATTTGTTTTATTAACTTGATTATAAGCTTGCTGCTGACACACTGATTTATACATTTACCTAAACTTCCACAGAACCTATCCTAGTGCTGAGCATAAATGTGGCCTTCAAAAAATACAAGTTGCTTAATTGATTTATTGTAATATCAGAAGGACATTCAAAACGACATCAAGAACAATTATATGTAAAAAATGTGGCATTACCCAAATTCCTCCTTCAAACATTTGAATTTTATTACCATGATAACTATTTTAAGTGAAATAACATTTTTTATTCATTCTGTTTTTATATGAATGTGTAAAGATGAAGTGTTCAAGAAAACATTTTTTTCAGAGATTTTTTTGTTATTTGAGCCATGGTTTTCCCATTTGGGGAAATAAAGGAAAACTAATTTAGAAAAATACTTTTATCAGAGGCTGTATAAAACAGCAAGTGGTTTAGCTAATTCTCTTCATTAAAGATGAATTTAGTTTAATAAAAAGAGCATCAGACTAAGAGTTGACCTGTAGACCTAGTTTATCCATGAACTAGTTGTGTGTTGTTAGGCTTAATGCAACTTGATGTGCTTTTATTTTCTCATCCCTACTATATCTGTGCAGAGCTCAGTAGGTAAAATAAGATAATAAAAGTGAAAGCACTTTTGAAATGATAAAAGTCTATTGATTCTGAAGTTTCTATATGGCTGTAAGGATTCCTCTGTGCTGAGCAGCACAAAAGAAAAAAGTCACACTTCAGCAACTATCAACTATTTAGAATCATAGATCTCAGAGGGAAAAGGATATAAAAGGTCCCTCTCTGCTTAAGTGTCTGTTTTAATATGCTTCCTAAAGTTGAAATGTGTAGCACTAGTGGTACATGAGGTGACTTTAGATAGATCAGGAGTGAATGTTTTACATTATGTGCTTATTTTAAAGAATTTTGGAAAAAAGGATAATATCAAGACATCAAACTTTTGATATGAAAGAGATTACTGCTTTCAACATTAATGTATTTAAGCAAAGAAGGTATCATTTTAATTTAAAAAATCAAGACATAAGTAGAAACTCATGATATAAGTCTTTAAATGACTAAAGCTTGGGAAATACTTTTTTACAACCATCTGTGAAGTATAATAGTTGCTTGGCCTCTCACAAACCAAAGATGAAAATCCCACTGCTGGACCAGGAAGCTTACTCTGTTTGGAAACCTCTGAACATCTGAAAATATTATTTTTACCTGTGTGAAATCTATCTCGTTGTAGCTTCCAACATTTGATCTGGATCCTACAAATTGAGGACACCAAGAACAAGGCTAATCACTTTTCCTCACCACACTTCACACTCCCTGTGGCTACCGTACCATGATGCCAAGAATTGACAAGAACCTTTGGCTTCTATCCCAGTGTCCACCTACAATGTCACTAACAAGGGCAGCAGGGTTGGGCTTTAATGATGTGCGCTGGTAAAACTGGAATTGTTTTGGTTTCCTGACTCCCTCCAAATCTTTCTACATATTTTTATTTTGGCCAATTCTATGTAGACTGATAATTTTCTTTTTAACTTTAAAAACTTTTATAAATTGGGAAGAATTTGTTTCTAAGTTTTGAATTTGCTTACACTAAAATAGTTGTGAATGTGTTAGCTTTTCTAGGAGAGAAAGTTACCACAAATTTTAAAATGATTTTTCTGTGAGATATTTTTCTCCCTTCCAAAATTACAGTTTGCTGTTTACTAAAGGTGAGTCAACTTGAGTATTTTGCCATCTCATTTTTTTCTAAACTTGGTTTGCATTGGGACTTTTGTTTTCTTTCTTTTTTTTTTTCTAAAATGTTTTCTTTTCCTTTTAAATTATACTTTAAGTTCTAGGGTTCATGTGCACAATGTGCAGCTTTGTTACATAGGTATATATGTGCTATGTTGGTTTGCTGCACCCATTAACTCGTCATTTACATTAGGTATTTCGCCTAATGCTATCCCTCTCCCAGCCCCCCACCCCATGACAGGCCCTGGTGTGTGATGTTTCCCGCCCTGTGTACAAGTGATCTCATTGTTCAGTTCCCACCTATAAGTGAGAACATGTGGTGCTTGGTTTTCTGTCCTTGTGATAGTTTGCTCAGAATGATGGCTTCCAGCTTCATCCATGTCCCTGCAAAGGACATGAACTCATCCTTTTTCATGGCTGCATAGTATTCCATGGTATATATGTGCCACATTTTCTTAATCCAGTCTATCATTGATGGACATTTGGGTTGGTTCCAAGTCTTTGCTTTTGTGAATAGTGCCACAATAAACATATGTGTGCATGTGTCTTTATAGTAGCATGGTTTATAACCCTTTGGGTATATACCCAGTAATGGAATTGCTGGGTCAAATGGTATTTCTAGTGCTAGATACTTGAGGAATCACCACACTGTCTTCCACAATGGTTGAACTAGTTTACAGTCCCACCAACAGTGTAAAAGCGTTCCTATATCTCCACATCCTCTCCAGCATCTGTTGTTTCCTGACTTTTTAATGATCTCCGTTCTAACTGGTGGGAGATGGTATCACATTGTAGTTTTGATTTCCATTTCTCTGATGACCAGTGATGATGAGCATTTTCTCAATGTCTGTTGGCTGCATAAATGTATTTCTTTGAGAAGTATCTGTTCATATCCTTTGCCCACTTTTTGATGGGGTTGTTTGTTTTTTTTTCTTGTAAATTTGTTTAGATTCTTTGTAGATTCTGGATATTATCCCTTTGTCAGATGGGTAGATTGCAAAACTTTTCTCCCATTCTGTAGGTTGCCTGTTCACTCTGATGGTAGTTTCTTTTGCTATGCAGAAGCTCTTTAGTTTAATTAGATCTCATTTGTCTATTTTGGCTTTTGTTGCAATTGCTTTTGGTATTTTAGTCATGAAGTCCTTGTCCATGCCTATGTCCTGAATGGTATTACCTAAGTTTTCTTCCAGGGTTTTCATGGTTTTAGGTCTAACATTTAAGTCTTTAATCCATCTTGAATTAATTTTTGTGTAACGTGTAAGGAAGGGTTCCAGTTTCAGCTTTCTACATATGGTTAGCCAGTTTTCCCAGAACCATTTATTAAATAGGGAATCCTTTCCCCATTTCTTGTTTTTGTCTGGTGTGTCAAAGATCAGATGATTGTAGATGTGAGGTGTTATTTCAGAGGCCTCTGCTCTGTTCCATTGGTCTATATCTCTGTTTTGGTACCAGCACCATATGTTTTGGTTACTGTAGCCTTGCAGTATAGTTTGAAGGCAGATAGCATGATGCCTCCAGCTTTGTTCTTTTTGCTTAGGATTGTCTTGGCAAAGCAGGCTCTTTTTTGGTTCCAGATGAACTTTCAAGTAGTTTTTTCCAATTCTGTGAAGGAAGTCATTGGTAGCTTGATGGGGATGGCATTGAATCTATAAATTATCTTGGGCAGGCGATATGGCCATTTTCACAATGTTTATCCTTCCTATCCATGAGCATGGAGTGTTCTTCCGTTTGTTTGTGTCCTCTTTTATTTCATTGAGCAATTGTTTGTAGTTCTCCTTAAAGAGGTGCTTCACATTCCTTGTAAGTTGGATTCCTAGATATTTTATTCTCTTTATAACAATTGTGAATGGGAGTTCACTCATGATTTGGCTCTCTGTTTGTCTGTTATTGGTGTATAAGAATGCTTGTGATTTTTGCATATTGATTTTGTATCCAGAGACTTTGCTGAAGTTGCTTATCAGCTTAAGGAGATTCTGGGCTGAGACTATGGGGTTTTCTAAATATAAAATCATGTCATCTGAAAACAGGGATAATTTGACTTCCTCTTTTCCTAATTGAATATGCTTTATTTCTTTCTCTTGCCTGATTGCCCTGGCCAGAACTTCCAACACTATGTTGAATAGCAGTGGTGAGAGAGGGCATCCCTATCTTGTACCAGTTTTCAAGGGGAATGCTTCCAGTTTTTGCCCATTCAGTATGATGTTTGCTGTTGGTTTGTCATAAATAGCTCTTATTATTTTGAGATACATGCCATCAATACCTAATATATTGAGAGTTTTTAGCATGAAGGGCTGTTGAATTTTGTCAAAGGCCTTTTCTGCATCTATTGAGATAATCATGTGGTTTTCATCGTTGGTTCTGTTTATGTGATGGATTACATTTATTGATTTGCATATGCTGAACCAGCTTGGATCCCAAGGATGAAGCCAACTTGATTGTGGTGAGTAAGCTTTTTGAGGTGCTGCTGGATTCAGTTTGCCAGTATTTTACTGAGGATTTTTGCATCGATGTCCATCAGAGATATTCGTCTAAAATTCTCTTTTTTTGTTGTGTCTCTGCCAGGCTTTGGTATCAGGATGATGCTGTTCTCATAAAATGAGTTCGGGAGGATTCCCTCTTTTTCTATTGTTTGGAATAGTTTCAGAAGAAATGGTACCAGCTGCTCTTTGTACCTCTGGTAGAATTCGCGGGTGAATCAGTCTGGTTCTGGACTTCTTTTGGTTGGTAGGCTATTAATTATTGCCTCAATTTCAGAGCCTGTTATTGGTCTATTCAGAGACTCAACTTCTTCTGGGAGGGTGTATGTGTTAGTCTTGGGAGGGTGTATGTGTCCAGGAATTTATCTATTGCTTCAAGATTTTCTAGTTTATTTGCATAGAGGTGTTTATAGTATTCTCTGTTGGTAGTTTGTATTTCTGTGGGATCAGTGGTGATATCCCCTTTATCAATTTTTATTGCATCTATTTGACTCTTCTCTTTTCTTCTTTATTAGTCTTGCTAGCGGACTATCAATTTTGTTGATCTTTTCAAAAAGCCAGCTCCCGGATTCATTGATTTTTTGAAGGGTTTTTTGTGTCTCTATCTCCTTCAGTTCTTCTCTGATCTTAGTTATTTTTTGCCTTCTGCTAACTTTTGAATTTGTTTGCTCTTGCTTCTCTAGTTCTTTTAATTGTGACGTTAGGGGGTCAACTTTAGATCTTTCCTGCTTTCTCTTGTGGGCATTTAGTGCTATAAATTTCCCTCTACACACTGCTTTAAATGCTTCCCAGAGATTTTGGTACATTGTGTCTTTGTTTTCATTGGTTGCAAAGATCATCTTTAATTCTGCCTTCATTTCGTTATTTACCCAGTAGTCATTCAGGAGCATGTTGTTCAGTTTCCATGTAGTTGTGCATATTTGAGTGAGTTTTTTAATCTTGAGTTCTAATTTAATTGCGCTGTGGTCTGAGAGACAGTTTGTTGTGATTTATGTTCTTTTACATTTGCTAAGGAGTGCTTTACTTCCAACTATGTGGTCAATTTTGGAATAAGTGCAATGTGTTGCTGAGAAGAATGTATATTCTGTTGATTTGGGGTGGAGAGTTCTGTAGATGTCTATTAGGTCTGCTTAGTCCAGAGCTGAGTTCAAGTCCTGGACATCCTTGTTGATTTTCTGTCTCGTTGATCTGTCTAATGTTGACAGTGGGGTGTTAAAGTCTCCCATTGTTATTGTGTGGGAGTCTAAGTCTCCTTGTTGGTCTCTAAGGACTTACTTTATGAATCTGGGTGCTCTTGTATTGGGTACATATATATTTAAGATAGTTAACTCTTTTTGTTGAATTGATCCCTTTACCATTATGTAATGGTCTTCTTTGTCTCTTTTGATCAATGTTGGTTTAAAGTCTGTTTTATCGGAGACTAGGATTGGAACCCCTGCTTTTTTTTTTGCTTTCCATTTGCTTGGTAGATGTTCCTCCATCCCCTTATTTTGAGCCTATGTTTATCTCTGCATGTGAGGTGGGTCTCCTAAATACAGCACACTGATGGGTCTTGACTCTGTATCCAATTTGCCAATCTGTGTCTTTTAATTGGGGCATTTTGCCCATTTACATTTAAGGTTAATATTGTTATGTGTGAATTTGATTGTGTCATTATGATGTTAACTGGTTATTTTGCTCATTAGTTGATGCAGTTTCTTCCTAGCATCGATGGTCTTTACAATTTGGCATGTTTTTGCAGTGGCTGGTACCGGTTGTTCCTTTCCATGGTTACTGCTTCCTTCAGGAGCTCTTGTAAGGCACGCCTGGTGGTGACAAAATCTCTCAGCATTTGCTTGTCTGTAAAGGATTTTATTTCTCCTTCATTTATGAAGCTTAGTTTGGCTGGATATGAAATTCTGGACTGGAAATTCTTTTCTTTTAGAATGTTGAATATTGGCCCCCACTCTCTTCTGGCATGTAGAGTTTCTGCCAAGAGATCCGCCGTTAGTGTGATGGGCTTCCCTTTGTGGGTAACCTGACCTTTGTCTCTGGCTGTCCTTAATATTTTTTCCTTCATTTCAACCTTGGTGAATCTGACAGTTATGTTTCTTGGGGTTGCTCTTCTTGAGGAGTGTCTTTGTGGTGTTCTCTGTATTTCCTGAATTTGAATGTTGACCCGCCTTTCTAGGTTGGGGAAGTGCTCCTGGATAATATCCTGAAGAGCATTTTCCAACTTGGTTTCATTCTCCCCATCACTTTCAGATACACCAATCAAACTTAGATTTGATCTTTTCACATAATCTCATATTCCTTGGAGGCTTTGTTCATTTCTTTTTACACATTTTTCTCTAAACTTGTCTTCTTGCTTTATTTCATTAATTTGATCTTGAATCACTGATACCCTTTCTTTCACTTGATCTAATCAGCTACTGAAGCTTATGCAAGAATCACGTAGTTGTCGTGCTACGGTTTTCAGTTCCATCAGGTCATTTAAGTTCTTCTCCACACTGTTTATTCTAGTTCACTATTCTTTTAATCTTTTTTCAAGGTTTTTAGCTTCCTTGTGATGGGTTCGAAAACACCCCTTTAGCTCAGAAAAGTTTGTTATTACCAACCTTCTGAAGCCTACTTCTGTCAACTCTTCAAAGTCATTCTCCATCCAGCTTTGTTCCATTGTTGACAAGGAGCTGTGATCCTTTGGAGGAGAAGAGGTGCTCTGGTTTTATAATTTTCAGTTTTTCTGCTCTGGTTTCTCCCCATCTTTGTGGTTTTATCTACCTTTGGTTTTTGATGTTGGTGACCTATAGATGGGGTTTTGGTGTGGATGTCCTTTTTGTTGATGTTGATGCTATTCCTTTCTGTTTGTTAGTTTTCCTTGTAACAGTCAGGTCCCTCAGCTGCAGGTCTGTTGGAGTTTGCTGGAGGTCCACTCCAGACCCTGTTTGCCTGGGTATCACCAGCAGAGTCTGCAGAAGAGCAACTATTGTAGAAGAGCAAATATTGCTGCCTGATCCTTCCTCTGGAAGCTTCATCCCAGAGGGACACTGGCTGTATGAGGTGTCAGTCGGCCCCTACTGGGAGGTGTCTCCCAGTTAGGCTACACGGGGGTCAGGGTCCCACTTGAGGAGGCAGTCTGTCCGTTCCCAGAGCTCAAACACCATGCTGGGAGAACCATTGCTCTCTTAAGAGCTGTCAGACAGGGATGTTTAAATCTGCAGAAGTTTCTGCTGCCTTTTGTTCAGCTATGCCCTGCCCCCCAGAGGTGGAGTCTACAGAGGCAGCAGGCCTTGGTGCACTGTGGTGGGCTCTGTCCAGTTTGAGCTTCCCTGGCTGCTTTGTTTACCTACTCAAGCCTCAGCAATGGTGGACGCCCCTCCCCCTGCCAGGCTGCTGCCTCACAGATTGATCTCAGACTGCTGCACTAACAGTGAGCAAGGCTCTCTGGGCATGGGACCTGCCGAGCCAGGTGCAAGATATAATCTCCTGGTGTGTTGTTTGCTAAGACCATTAGAAAAGCACAGTATTTGGGTGGGAGTGCCCTGTTTTTCCAGTTACAGCCTGTCATGGCTTCCCTTGGCTAAGAAAGGGAAATCTCCCAACCCCTTGCACTTCCCAGGTGAGGCGATGTCCCACCCTGCTTCTGCTCACCCTCCGTGGGCTGCACCCACCGTCCAACCAGTCCCAATGAGATGAACCAGGTACCTCAGTTGGAAATGCAGAAATCACCCATCTTCTGCATCGATCATGCTGGGAGCAACCGAGTGGAGCTGTTCCTATTTGGCCATCTTGAAATGGCGCCCCCGGGACTTTTGTTTTCAAGCTATGTCTCTATTATCATTTCTTTGAAGATGTCAAGTATATTAAGAAAAAAAGAGGAAAATTTAACTTTTTAAAAATATCAAAATATGTTGACATATTTTATTCAAAATCATCCTTGCCTGAAACTTCTGAGGTTTTATGAACATAGCAGCTTCTCATTTCTTTCCATGTGTGAAAAGGAACTAGAGTAGAAGAATAATGGAAAGGAACAAAGCCATGACATTAGATTCCTAAGAGGTACTACTTTCTGTCCATTTCACTGTCCAGGTGAGAGGAGCAGCCTGATTGGAGAGGCACAGCTGATGCCCTGTGACTGGAGCACATGGAGAAAGATCAAAGTTACAAGAGACGAAATTAAATGGCTTACTTATGTATAACTCACATAGACCTAAAATATCATTATAATTCTGCCAATTTTGTGGCTGTCCTGATGAAAGAAGAGCTGACCAACTTCCCAAGGAAAACTCACAGACCGTGAGGGACCTCTAATAAACATTGACCTCTTGTGAGTTTCTCTAGTGGAAGTGAGTTTCTCCTTCCACTAAAATGGGAATGCTATTTTATATTTATTTTTATTTTTATTTTTTTGAGACAGAGTCTCACTCAGTTGCCCAGGTGAGAGTGCCATGACACGATCTCAGCTCACTGCAACCTCTGCCTCCTGGTTCAAGCATTTCTCTTGCCTCAGCCTCCTAAGTAGCTGGGGTTACTATTTTAAATAGAAAATCTAACTTCTATAAGAGGATTTTCTACTAAACTTATGACCATTAGAACAAGAAAGTTTATAGTGTTGCCATTATAACTGGGGTGAATTTGTGTCGCATCCCAGAAGCCCATTCATAGAGTCTAGTTGGGATGGGATGCAAGGTAAATGGGGACTAGAAAAGGGTAGTGGGGAAAGAGAGCTTGGACACTGACTTGGCTAAATGGACTGGATCCCCAAAGTGAGTAACAAGTACTTACATGTACATTGTACATAACAGGGGAGTGAACTTGGACTTGACTCTGGCAGATGCTAGTGTCATAGGTTAGTTAATTAATTGATGGGACAGATCAAGGGAATTGGTGATACAACAGCCAACCAATGACACTGTGAATCTGGGAGTGATCAATCTGTTTAGGGTGCACCTTCACACACACCTGTGAGGGAAAACAGGAAGGGAGCCAGATGAAGGTGGGAGAGCCATCAAGACTGCAATGCAAGTCAGTGCTCAGGTGAAGTAAAGAAGAGAGGAAGCAGGGTTGGGTGGGAGCCTCTTAGACTGCAGTGCACAACCATCAGGGAGTCCTATAACTGAAGTCACCCATAAGCGAAGTTCAACATTGCTCAAGAATTGGCCTGCCTTGGTGTCTCTGCTGCACCCAGTTATTGTCTGGGGAGCACCCTGTGGGAATAATGGCCTTGGCAAAAACACAGTGGTGGACTTTGGAGTGAAGCAACTGGGGCCATCAGTCAGTTACCTCCTGGAAGACAGAGATCTGAGGGGTGTATTTTCATGGCCTCCAATACATCTGACTTCTCTTCCTCCTATACTCTTCTTGGCTTAATCCATCCCAGCCTTACTTGACTTCTCTAGTGTTCCCTGAACATATCAAATGTACTCCTAACTCAGAGCTTTTGTAGTGGCTGTTTCCAGGACTCCCATTAGCCTAAAGGTTGTCTTTGTGAGAATTAGGAAAAGGTGCCCCTTTCTCAAGGTACACTCTTACATGGCTGCCCTAGGCCTGTTCTCCTTGCCTGGCACACTGTTCTCTCAGATACCTGCAGTGTTGGTTCTGTTGCTTCTTTCAGGTCTTTGCAGATATTGTCATTTTAGTTACACTTTCCTTTACCCTATTTTAAAATAGTCCTCTCCATGAAACACACATAATTTCTCTTTCCTGTTTTACTTTTCTCCATGGAACTTACCCCTTCTGATATGCTATATATTTTCTAATTTATTGTATTGTTCTTTTCACACTAACATAAAGTCTTTCCTTGAGGGCGGATTTTTCTCTTTTCTTTTTTTCTGTTTTGTTTACTGCTTTATCTGCAGAATCCTGAAACATGCCTGGAACATGATAAGTACTCAAATATGAGGTGTCTTCATAAATTTCATGGAAAATATGTATTCTGAAAATACTATGGATAGATTTTAAAAATTCCTGCACCCAAATATACTTGTACTAACTTGTTATAAAGTGTATAAACAGAATCTAGTTTGAGTCACTAAGAAGGATAAGGTGTCAGTTTGAAAAGAACCCCTAATAGAGCAACATGAATTCTGCTAAAACTGAAGCAAGCACAAACGTCAAATTTATGTTGAAACTTGGGTGAACAAATGGTAAAATCACTGGCACTTTATGAAAACTTTATGGGGACCATGCCCCAAATAAATCAGTAGTTCACAAATGGATAATTCATTTTAAGAAGGTGTGAGACAACGTTAAAGACAAAGCCTGCAGTGGCAGACCATCCACGTCAATTTGCGAGGAAAAAAATTTATCTTGTTCATGCTCTAAAGAGGACTGATGATTAACAGCAGAAACAATAGCCAATGCTGTAGACATCTCAATTGGTTAAAATTTCAATGGAATTTTTAAACAAGTAGCATCAAGATCCTTGAGTATTTCTTCAAAGAATTGTAAGAAGAAATGAAACATGGCTTTACTAGTACAATTCTGAAGACAAAGCACAATCAGAGTAATGGCTACCAAGAGGTGGACGTGGTCCAGTCACAGCAAAAGTGAGCCACTCAAGAGCAAAGGTCATGGCAAGAGTTCTTTGGGAGGCTCCGAGCCTTTTGCCATTGGCTTTCTGGTGGGCCAAAGAATGATGATATCTGCTTATTATGAGAAAGTTAGCCAAAGCTGTATTTGAAAAACATTCAGGAAATCCTCACCGGAGTCCTTCTCCACCATGACAATGCTCCTGCTCACTCTTCTTCTCAAAAATGGACAATTTTGTGAGGGTTTCAATGAAAAATTATTAGGCATCCACCTCATGGTGCTGATTTGATCCCTTTTGACTTCTTTTTGTTTCCTAATCTTTAAAAAGCTGTAAAAGGCAATCATTTTCTTTTTTTTTCAATTAATAATGTAAAAAAGACTGCATTGACATGGCTAAATTCCCAAGACTCTCAATCCTCTAGGAATGGACTAAATGGCTGGTATCATTGATTGAAAAGTGTCTTGAACTTGATGAAGTTTATGTTGAGAAATAAAGTTTATAGTTTTTATTTTTACCTTTCAATTCCATTGTCCCACAAAGTTTTTGAAGTCCCCTCATATTTGTTGAATTTCCTTTTAAATACTTCTTGCTGCTTGTCTTCCTTTGTCTCTAGATCTTTTCTTTTCCTCTTAGCTTTCTTTTTTTTTTTTTATTATACTTTAAGTTCTAGGGTACATGTGCATAACATGCAGGTTTGTTACATATGTATACTTCTGCCATGTTGGTGTGCTGCACCCATCAACTCGTCAGCACCCATCAACTCGTCATTTACATCAGGTATAACTCCCAGTGCAATCCCTCCCCACTCCCCTCTCCCCATGATAAGCCCCGGTGTGTGATGTTCCCCTTCCCGAGTCCAAGTGATCTCATTGTTCAGTTCCCACCTATGAGTGAGAACATGCGGTGTTTGGTTTTCTGTTCTTGCGATAGTTTGCTGAGAATGATGGTTTCCAGCTGCATCCATGTCCCTACAAAGGACACAAACTCATCCTTTTTTATGGCTGCATAGTATTCCATGGTGTATATGTACCACGTTTTCTTAATCCAGTCTGTCACTGATGGACATTTGGGTTGATTCCAAGTCTTTGCTATTGTGAATAGTGCTGCAATAAACATATGTGTGCATGTGTCTTTACAGCAGCATGATTTATAATCCTTTGGGTATATACTCAGTAATGGGATAGCTGGGTCATATGGTACTTCTAGTTCTAGATCCTTGAGGAATCGCCATACTGTTTTCCATAATGGTTGAACTAGTTTACAATCCCACCAACAGTGTAAAAGTGTTCCTATTTCTCCACATCCTCTCCAGCACCTATTGTTTCCTGACTTTTTAATGATTGCCATTCTAACTGGTGTGAGATGGTATCTCATTGTGGTTTTGATTTGCATTTCTCTGATGGCCAGTGATGATGAGCATTTTTTCATGTGTCTGTTGGCTGTATGAATGTCTTCTTTTGAGAAATGTCTGTTCATATCCTTTGCCCACTTTTTGATGGGGTTGTTTGTTTTTTCTTGTAAATTTGTTTGAGTTCTTTGTAGATTCTGGGTAGTAGTCCTTTGATGAGTAGATTGCAAAACTTTTCTCCCATTCTGTAGGTTGCCTGTTCACTCTGATGGTAGTTTCTTTTGCTGTGCAGAAGCTCTTTAGTTTAATTAGATCCCATTTGTCAATTGTGGCTTTTGTTGCCGTTGCTTTTGGTGTTTTAGACATGAAGTCCTTGCCCATGTCTATGTCCTGAATGGTATTACCTAGGTTTTCTTCTAGGGTTTTTATGGTATTAGGTCTAACATTTAAGTCCCTAATCCATCTTGAATTAATTTTCGTATAAGGTGTAAGGAAAGGATCCAGTTTCAGCTCTCTACTTATGGCTAGCCAATTTTCCCAGCACCATTTATTAAATAGGGAATCCTTTCCCCATTTCTTGTTTTTCTCAGGTTTATCAAAGATCAGATGGCTGTAGATGTGTGGTATTATTTCTGAGGACTCTGTTCTGTTCCATTGGGTCCATATCTCTGTTTTGGTACCAGCACCATGCTGTTTTGGTTACTGTAGCCTTGTAGTATAGTTTGAAGTCAAGTATCGTGATGCCTCCAGCTTTGTTCTTTTGACTTAGGATTGTCTTGGAAATGCGGGCTCTTTTTTGGTTCCATATGAACTTTAAAGCAGTTTTTTCCAATTCTGTGAAGAAACTCATTGGTAGCTTAATGGGGATGGCATTGAATCTATAAATTACTTTGGAAATTTTTTGGCTAATCCATGACTATGTTTTCTTCATGGCTTCAACTCATTCTATTAAATGTCTATAGGCTTCCTCTGAGCTTTGCTTCTTCTTCGTACAACCTGAATCTCTTTGTATTTTATGGTTCTCATTAGTAAAACAACCTGTCCAAACTTATTTCTATTTTGGGGCACATTTTTTTTTTTTTTTTTTTACCAGGCCATTACACAGCTGCAGGCCACTGGTTAACCTATAAACCAGCTTTCACTGGATTCCACACTTAGACTCCTTAGCCATGTTGGAGAATTCAAACCATGGTTACTCAGGGCTATCTGCCCTCTCTCCTCTAGGTGAAGCAGATACCTAATCTCTGTAGGTGTTAAAATTATTGGTTTAGTTTTGTAAGATATGGAATAGGATCTAAGTTGCATATCAAAGATTTTCAAAATGTGTCCATCTGTATTATCTGTTCCTAACCTACATTTAGTTCATTCATTTTTTTAAAAATGTCCCTTCCACCATGTAATGGCTAGGGACCCTGGCTGGAGATCTCAGTTTCTATAATTGATTGCCATCCCTCATCAATTATATTTCTGAAAAGTTTCTTGAATATACATCTGTCGCTGGATTCCCACATATGTTTCCTTAATTAGGTTTCTCCAGACTTAACTTCTCACTTCTTTATATATTCCACACCTTTACTAGAATATCTTTTAAAATACTAATGCAACCAGGTCATTTTTCTCTTCAAAGTCCTTCCACGATAAATACTGCAGTTAGACAAAATAAATAAATAACATATTAAAATGGTTGAAAAATAAGAAAAAGGTAAATAATATGATTGTACAATTCAAATCCAAAAGCATCTTCAAACAAGGTAATAGAAATAAGTAAATTTAATACAATTGTTAGATACAAGATAAACTTACAAAAATCAGTTATGTTGATTATTAGCAAGAAACAATGGAAAAAATTGTAAAATTAATTAATTCCATAGCAGCATCAAAAATTAAATAGTTAAGAATAGATTTAATGAAAGATGTGTATGATCTCTACACTGAGAATTATAAAACATTGCTGAGAGAAAGGAGACCTAAATAAATGGCAAGATATACCATTTTCAAGAATTGGAAGGCTCAATATTATTAAGATTTAAATTCTCCCCAAACTGATCTATCGAATCAATACACTTCCAAATGAAATCCCAATGTGTGGGTGTGTGCGTGCATGTGAAAACTGTCAATTTGATTTTAGAATTATATGTAATTGTAAAAGTCTTAGAAAGGACAGGACAATTTTGAAGGAGACAAACACATTTGGTGGATTTTTATTACCGTATTTCAAGATTTACTGTCAAGATAGTATATATAGGTGCAATGAAAAAAAAAAAAAACAAACTAACAAAAGACTCGATGGAACAGAATATAAAAATCAAGAAGTAAACCCACACATATATGGCCACTTACGTTCAAGAAAGATGTGCATCATTGCAATATGCAAATGATGGCCTTTATAGTAAATGATACTGTAACAATTGGATATCCACACAGAATAAATGAGTCTTTAGCCTATCTCTGATCCATATCTCATACCATACACAAAAATTAATTTAAGATGGATTATAGACCTAAATACATGCGTGATAAGACAAAATTTATAAAGTAAATTTTATAGGAAAATATGTTCATGACCTTGGCATAGGCAAAAATTTCTTAAGTAAGACATGTAAAGCACCAACCATAAAACAAAAAAATTTTGATAAATCTGACTTCATTTAAATTAAGAACTTATGTTAATAAGACACTCATGGAAGAGTGAAAAGACAAGTCACAGATTAGATGAAGGTATTCACAATGTTTACGTGGAACAAAGGACTCCAATTATATTCAGAATAAACAAATAACTCATAATAAGGAAAAGATGAACAACATATTAAAAAAATAAGCAAAGACTTGAACAGACCCTTCAGAAAATAGGATATCCAAAAGGCCAATCAGCATTTGCAAAGGTATTCAATATCACTGCTCATCAGGGAAATACAAATGTAATACACAAGAAATATCACTATACTGTACCAGTCTGACTTAAACTAAAGGGACTACTGCCAATACTAAATGCTAGGACAGACACAGATCAACTAAAATTCTTATACATTGCTGTGAGAAATAAGTTTATTACAACCACTTGAGAAAACTGGTATTGCATTATCTTCTAAGGCTAAAGATAATGACCTAGGAATCCCACTCTTAGATACGTGCATATAAGATATGAGTGTGTATGTCTACATAATGATTTGTACAAAAACATTTGTGGCAGTTTTATTTACAATAGCCCCAAACTGGAAAAAATCAACATTTTCAGAAAGAGGAAAATAATGCTACGGACTGAATTGTGTCCTCCCAAAATTCGTGTTGAAGCCCTAACCCACAATATGATCATATATGGAGATTTAGCCTTTGGGAGCTAATTAGTTTTTGAAGAGGTCATGAGGATACAGCATTCGTGATAGGAAGAGAAAGAGACAGGCACTAAGGAAAGGCCAAGTAAGGACACAGTGAGAAGCTGGCCACCCGTAACCCAGGGAAAGAGCTCTCAGCAGACACCAGTCCTGCTGGCACGTTATTCTTGGACTTTCCAGCCCCCAGAACTATGAGAAAATAATGTTCTATATGGTATGTTCTTAAGGGAGTCCAAGCTGACTAAGACAAATGGTAAATACATTGTGATATATTCATACAAGTAAGGCATACACAGCAGTAAAAATGAATGAACCACTGACTCAAACTACACTGATGGATTGCAAAGATATTATGCTGATGGAAAAAAAGCCAGATAGGAAAGAATGCAGACTGTTGAAAGTCATTTATATAAAGTTCAAGATAGGCAGAACTAATTGATAGTTATCTCTGAGGGTGAGGACGGCCTCACTTAGAAGGGGCATGAAAGTACCTTATAGAGTATTTCAACTATTCTATGTCTTGATTGGAATAGTGGTTATATATCAAAATTCATTACACTTAAGATCAGAGGGTTCTACATAAGAATGTTTAGAAAAATCTCCACTGGGTCCCTCTTTTTCTTTGTATGACACATAATGGATGCCCTTTATTATTTCGGTTTAATTTTCTCCACCCCCCGCACTGCCCTTTTTTTTTTTCTTTTTCTTTTCTTTTTTTTTTTTTTTGAGACAGAATCTTGCTGTATTGCCCAGGCTGGAGTGCAGTGGTATGATCTCAGCTCACTGCAACCTCTGTCTCCAAGCTTCCATTGTGCTTCACTTGACACATGTGTCTTGGGTTCCAGGTCTGCGACTTCTTAAGTTTCACACTTTTTCAACTCCATACCATCACCCATTCTTATGAATTGTCTCATCCTAAAAGTCCCTTACCACTTTTTGCCTGATGAAATCCTACATGTATTTTGGTGTTCAGTTCAATTAGTGAATTCTTTTCTGATACTTCTAAGCAGAAATCTTCCTCTGTTAGAACATTGTTCCTATACAAGACAAGTCACAGGTTAGAAGAAGGTATTCACAGTGATTACATGGAACAAAGGACTCCAATTATATTCAGAATAAATAAATAACTCATAAATTAATTAGGAGAAGATGAACAACATATTAAAAAAAGCAAAGACTTAAGCATTTATTATTTCCTTCTGCAATTAGCTGCATGTGAATTTTCCCATTAGAGTGTGAATCCAAACCCCTTGAAGGCAAGTACCATGACTAGTTAATCTTTACATTTTAGGCATATAGCATAGTACTGAAAAATATATTAGTGCTTAGAGTAATTAACAGAACATACTTTCTAGCCCTGTTGCCAGAGAGAGAAATGTGAAGTCATTGCACCAGAAGTGCTGTAGGGTCCATTTTTACTCAAGTGAGATGTCTGATATTTGCATCAGGAACTGAAAAGGAAGAGATTATTAGTGCCGATAGGGCTTTAACTTTTCACCTTCTGTCACCAGAGCAGGAGATGGCTGATCATGCAAAGAACACTTAACTGTCAGAGAGACTGCAGACCCAGCATTCTTGGAGAGTCAGCTGCTGCATTATGCAACCATTCTCAGGATTAACAGACATAGACTATACCTTAGTTGGGCTCTTTGTTTGTTTGTTTATTTGTTTGTTTTTTAAGGAAAAAAGACTCAAGCCATGTACCAAGCAATGTAATAGAACAAAAGGGATTTCAAGGCAGTACATGCATTGAAATTGGAGCAGTAAACCCATCAGAAACCCAAAATAACTCTTGGGACTGGGCACTTTATCTCTTTTCTTTACCAACTATTTTATCCTTTTCCAGTTCTGCTTGGACTTGACTCTTCCTTGAATTTGGCCTTTCATGTTTTCTCTGTTCACTTCTATCATACCCTTTCAATTTTATATTCACCATTAACTGCCTCACTTGATCTATATTACTTAATTCAAGTTCCCAAGGGTGGTCCTGATTAACCCAATTCATTTTCCTGTTAGGTTATGACCTAGGTCACCAGCCCTTCTCAGCAGGCACCAAATTAAATAATTTCTCCATATATCATCATATATTGATATTTGTTTCATGTATTCATTAAATAGCAATTATTAGAGACTCTATGGCCAAAACTGGTAATCATACATTTCCTACTTTGAAAAATTGTAATGAGGCTTATTTTGTTTTGTGATTACATCCATGTTAGTAGATGTAAAATGAATATTTATTAAGTTAACAACAACCACTTGTGTCTAGAAAATATTCTCCAGTCACTTTCGGAGATGTTACATATATTTAAATCACAGCAGAAACTCAAAAATTGTTGTTTGTTGAGTTGGAAATTTAAATATGCTTTGTTCATCCTCAGCAAAATGGATTATTATACTCTTGTGATGATTGCAAATAATTTAAGAAATATCTCAGGGACAGTCCACACATTAAATTTTCTCTTTTTTGTCTCTGCAAATATTAAATGCATAGAAAATAAAGATAAGGATGAGACCCATTTCTATACACTTGAGCTTGTGTTTGTGGTAGAAAAACCGAGCGTCAGATTCAAAGAGTTATTTATATTTCTAGTGGCATGCTTGTTTCTCTAGTAGTTGTGATTTAGGTACCTAAAAAAATACAGGTCTGTCATGTAATTTTGTCATTTAGTCAAAATCTGATAAAATTATTAAATTTAAATACAACTTTACAAGTTGCCTGAAGCACAATTTGTTCTATTTGCATTTTCCTTGAATGGGGCCTTGTCAAGCACTTGGTTGGATTCAGCATCGCTGAAAGTCAGCCCTTAATTCTGACTGCCCTTACAAATGGAGGACAGAAGCCAGTTTCATCACATGACTCTCAGAGTTCATTTGGGGTTTTGCCGGCAGAGTGCAAAAAATATATATATGTTGTTATCGGTTAAGTGTGTAAATTGGCATTTTTGTAGATGTTATATGGCTATATAAATTACATCTGGATATTAAATTATTGGCACAGGCATTTGCTATTTTGAAGAAACTAATGAAGTCTAAATGACTAATTCCCAGTTGCAGAGTCATGAACACAAAATATGATTCATGGAAGTAGGCAGTACTTCACATCCAAGACATGGTAATGCTTTATTTGTGTGCATTTAAGGAAGACGGTGGCAGGAGTTCATTTGCTGCACCTGTTACCAAAAGTTGTGAAGGCAGGGAAGAGCCTGGAACTGTCTGCACATCATGCCCATTGGCACTTCAGGAATGATCGCTGATGCCAGCCCCACTCTGGCAACCCTGCTTCTGACAGCCTCGTCATGACTCACACACAATGAGCACAGAGCATGAAGAAATTGAGATGAGGGCCTGAAAACCTCCACAGAAATCAGGGGTAAACAAAGGGGGCTGTTGAGGTAGGAGTAGAGAACTTATTTTCATTCTGTTTTATAACAAGTGATAGGCTTGCATTTGCTGATTTAAGAATATTTACAAAGCATATCCATTATACTTGTTAGTTTTGCTTCTGGATTTGAATCAGGAGCTATCTTCATCACACATAATTTTTTTAAAGCACTGACTTTTTCTAAAAAATGTGATGCTTAGGGCTCGTGTAAAGGATGCTTAGAATTTGCATAAAACACTTGGTTCTTGGTTCCTACTGTTTTGTAACTCTCCACCTGCTCTTCTCAGTAAGAAAGAAAACACAGGGCAGACAAGCATTGCTTACTGAAACTGCTATGTATGTAGTCATATTTTATTTTATTTCACTGCTCAACGTTCATTTTCCATTTTAAAACAGCATCGTTACTGCTGTAATCAGAGGTCTGATGTCTTCTAGTCAAGGACAAATTAGACCAATCAGTTGCCCTGCTTTTGAATGTGAATCTTGAGTAGAAGAGTAAGCAGTATCTTAATGGTTAGCTTTCCACCCTCCTGGTAGTGGAGTCCTCAGCAGCCTTTGCCATCTGGGAGACAACTGTGGGAGCTCCTGCCTCTGAGCTTTGGGAGCTGACTTGCTTTCTGTGTGTATTCTGAAGCCTTGTTCTTCATCCTTTGATATATTTTGAACTCTTCTTCACTCCCTGATTTCCTTCCAAGGAATTTTATGTCTGTAGTTTTCAAATACAGAGATTTCACTGATATATTACTTACAATTTTATTTTAAAATCTTCACTCAGAATGCAAATGATCATGATGCAAGTGACATTATGAAATAAAAAGCAAGTTCCTCATAAGTATTATGCATTTATTGTCAATAATAAAATATTTAAAATTATCTCACAATTGTTGAAACCAATATGTCAGAAAACCATGGTTGAAAAATACTGATATCTGGCCTTAGCACCTAATGGCAACCTGTTTCCAATTTTTATGTAGAGATGGTCTCTGAGATCTAGAGAGCATCTACAGAGATGGTTTCAAACTTTAGGATCTGGGAATTTAAGAAAACATAATTATACCATTTGTAGGAACCTACTGGAGTGGGAAAAATTCTACCTGGGGGAGCCTTTGGCTAAGCTGAAATGAAAATGGGAGGAAGGAGACTAGGGTGTATGTGGGAAAGACTGGAAGTAGAACTTCAAGGATGAGGTTGGAGTAGGTTGAAAGGGAATATGTAGCTTTATCATACTGACACTTCTTTGGTTTGTAACGAATGTTCCTGGGTTTTCCAGGTGGTAAGGCACTAGGTAGGTCATTCATTCACTATGTAGGCTACTTTTATTTATTTATTTATTTATTTTTGAAGTCCTTGTCCTTTATTGGGCAAGGAGTGAGGGAAGCAGACAGATCAGTTGGACATAGTAGATGGGTGTGTGAGGACAAATGCTACCCCAAAGTCAGCCAACCCACACTCCCCTGAAATGGATGCTAATGCTCTTCAAACTCTGGGCAATGGTTTCACACAGCCTCTTCCAAGGATAAAAGAAGGGGTTCTTGTAAAGCTTCTTGTTACCCTCAACAAGGCAAGTTCTGAGTTCTGATTTTTCTAGGACACAAACTCTAGTCACAAAGATCTCTGGAGTAATCAAGCATGGTGGAATGGCAAGGTGAGTGTTTCAAAAGGATAAGTAGAATAGGAGTCTTGCCCAAACCCTGTTACAACGTCAATGCCTTCTCAGCCCAACCAGAAATTGACAGAGAGGCATGTGTATGGTGAAAAGATATACGTATATTTAGGATTAATCAGCTGGACTCAGTTTAGATGATTTCAATTTTGTTGGCAACATCCAAAGCATTGTAATCAGCCAATTGAACATACGCCTTCTTCTCTCCATCAGGCCGAATCAGGTGTTGACCTCGGCCCCTCAGTGTCATAGAGCTTCTTCACAGCCTGTTTGATCTGGTGCTTGTTGGCTTTAGCATCCACAATGAACACAAATGTGTTGTCGTCTATCTTCTCCATGGCAGATTCAGTGGTCAGCAGAAACTTGATGATAGCATAGTGGTCAAGCTTGTTTCTCCTGGGAGTGCTCTTCCGAGGATATTTGGACTGCCTCCGGAGTCGCGGTGTCTTGGGCCCCCAGAAGGTGGGTGATGTGCAGATCTTTTTCTGTGTGTGTGTGGCTGTGGATACCTTTCAACACTGCCTTCTTGGCCTTTAAAGCCTTCTCTTTGGCTTCTGCTTTGGAGGGGCAGGAGCTTCCTTCTTTGCTTTTGGCACCATCTTGTCTCATGGTTACTTTCATAATGACAGTCGCTATATAAGAGAATTGCCTCACTGAAGAGTCGGCTGAGATAGCATTCATTTTGTAGACGAATGGCCACACTGTTGTAATCATAGCTAATTGAACCCACTTGTGAGTCACTAACACTGGAGCAGCCAATCTACAGTCTGACCAGTGGCCTGTAATGATGGCCTGCTATGCAAAGCTCTTTTTAAGCAGGAAATAATTGTCATTAGCTAGGACAAACCCTCCTTTCTCTTGGGCATATCAATAGTGAAATCTCTGAAGCATGGTATTCATGTGGCAAAGAGAATGTAGTTGTTAGCAGGGGCCATGAAAAGCTCTGAATAAGCTGAAACTAGAAGTAAGAAGAAACCATAAAGAAAAAAAAAATAGGAGAAATAGACCAGAAGACTTCCATTTCTGTCAATGTAGTCGATTAGAAAACCTGAAAACCCTTCTGCATCACCTGGAATTGCTGGATACAATATAACAAATATACATTTAAATGCCTAACTGACCTTGCAAGAATATATTCATACATAAATGCATACGTACATATAAGCACACATCTATGTAGACATAAGGAAATCTCTGGAAGTTAGAAACCAAGAGGAAAATGAAAACCAGAACAGTAAGAGTTTGTTTTGCAGTTGCCTGCGGGTATTTTTCAATCTTAGTAGCCAAGGACTTGGCTTTTACATGCCTTTGGAAAGAGGATATTCAGCTTTAAGTTATGTTGAGATAGAAGTTCTGAGTCTTCTGCTTAAATCCAGGGATACAACCTCAATCAAATGGTGTATCAGAAACAAACTGCCTGTCAGAATAGGCATTTTTTAACCATGGTTTTCTGACACAGCAGAGAGGATGACATGGGGGTTTGTCTGTTTTGTCCTGGGGTGAGGATGGGAAATGAGTCTCCTTGGTTATTTGTATCCATGCCTTCTGCCTTCTGCCTTGTGATTTTGAGATTTGAATTTACTCTCTCTGTAGGATCTGGAAGCCAAAAACTGTGACACAATATTGTAGGAGTAATAATGTCCACTTTCTATAATAATTTTATGATAATTGTACAGTTCTGTAAAAATAACACAACTCTGGAAGAAGACACATTCTCGAGATTCTCTGAAGATAAAGTCACAATCCAGATGACAAACATACTCAAGTAAACACTTCACCATGAAGAAAAACTAGCAGATGACAGCAAATAGCAGGAACACACCAAAAAGAAACAAAGGCTACCAGTGTTTTAAAAAAGATAACAAAAGGTAAGGCATAAAAAATGAGATCAGACTCTATCCAAAAAGACGCAGCACATTGTGAAGAAATGTCCAGAACTTTAAAGAGTTTTTTTGCTGTTTGTTCACTTTTCATAAATGTAGAAAAGCAATGGTCTAGAAGTAGCCGCAGAAAAGGGGAAAGAGGAGAATGCAAATATTGTCTTTGTGATGTTTTGATAAACACATTGTGGGAAAATGAACACCCATCATTTCAAAAGGCTTTGGGGCAAGAGGAAGATTTTAGTGTAAGACGAGATTGTAGAGGGAGTGTTTTCAGAATATGGGAATATGAAACTTATTTTAATGAAATATTGTTTTCAAAAGGAGTGTTGAAAATAATTAGGAAGGAGGTTCATAGAGGCAAAAAATATGAAAATAATAATACTTGAGAGTACTTAGTTGCCCAGAGGATTTGTATTCTGTCGAATGGCTCAGAATGGCTGGTTGAGAAGAATGTGTTGTTTGCATTTGAAGTGGCACGTATGACTCTGAGGTTTCAAGTGGTATCCTAGGATGTTAGCATTCTAACATCATTTCTCTTTAAACAAGGTCATAGTGTTCTAAAAAGAAATTTCTTCATGTGGTGCTATGAAAACACACAAACAATGATATCATACTGGACACTCTGATAAACTCTTTTAATCCAATATCTCATTTAATCCTCCCTTCCATCTCAGAATATAGATACTACTATAATCTCCATTCACTTATAAGAAAATAAAGGCTCAGAAATTTCAAGTAATTTGATTAATGTCACACACCAATAAGTTAGGGACATTATATTGGTGCTGTTTCAAACTGTGAAAAGGAACTAGCTGGTGAGAGAAGTAAAGAAAGAGCAACTTCCATTGTGTATACCGTATGTATGTAAAGCACAGAGAAAGAAAACATTATGTGTTTTGTAAACTAGTATGGTCAGAGGAAAGGATCTATGTAAGAAGATTGTGGAGGATAAAGCAGAAATATAGTCAGGAATCAAAGTATGGCAAGACTTGTATCTGAGCTTTCTCCTGAAAACCAATAAAGTTCTTCATAAAGAAAAGAGCTATAACCTGATTTTCATTTTAGGATAATCCCTCTTGTAGTAACATTGTGGATGGATCTGTGAGAAACTAAGCCATCAGATCAGTCAGGTTTGCAATAATCCAGGCAAAAAGCATTTCACTAAGATATGAATGAAAGTAGGGCATCATTAAGGAGGCAGAATCTATTATATCCAGTTACTGAATGCAAGTGTGAGTATGAGTGTGTGTGTGTGTGTGTGTCAGGAGTTGAGAGCTGCAAGAAGGGACTATATAGTGACTGAGAAGATGGATGATTAGTCCATGAAATGAGGCAGAGAATGAGAATTCAGTTTTGATCCCGTTGAATTTGTGTTTTCCTTTGGGGTATTAAAATGCTGCAGATGTGCATTCTCAGGACTCAAATTTAGTTATGTGAAACAATAACGAAAAATAACCCAAATTTCAACAACATAGTGTAGTAGTCATGTCTGGGGCTCTTGGGCGGTCCCAGTTAATCAGTTTCCCCAGAGGCAACTTTTCCCCATCAATCTGATTGATGTCAGAGATGAGTCTTAGGTGCCATCTGATGTTCAAGCTATTAATGCAGTGCTTTTACAAGACAGACAGCAGGAATAGCCCAGTGGCATGAACTGGATAGAGTTAGGGGTCAGATGATTGCCTGAATGAGAAGGTTTTCAGTCCAGGTCAGTTAACGCGTGTTTCTTTCATAAAGAGAGTTTAAGCTATTCTTGTAAGGGTAAGCTTTCTTTTAAGGTTTATGAGAACTGTGTCTGTGCTGAGGTGATTTGGTCTCCTGGAAATCCCTGGGCTACAGTGTATTACACAGCATCAGCCCTGAAAGCTGTTTGAGTGGGCCTCATGACAATCATTAATCTTGTAGCCACAATATGGCTCTTACAGTATACTACAATTAGTTATCTAATGCTGAGTAACAAATTAACTTTAATTTGAACTTAATGACTTATTGAGGTTCATTCCATTAGACAAAAGCCATTGTATGATCAAGTGGTTTTCTGAGACAATGCCTTAGCTCTTTATGAAGTCCTAAGAAATTTTATAGTCACACCCTCAGCTTTGTGTTTGGCCCATGTTCCTCTCATAGTATCCTTGAGATGATCCTTACATCCAGGGGCAATTTCTTAATCTCTTAATATTTTAATTTTAGCCACTTAGAGAATTGGGAATATTCAACTGTGACAATCCTTGGCTCCATTTTGTTAACAGTTCTTCCTTTAGCATATCTGTCTTGCATTCTAATACATACAACAAGAAGAAATAAAGCAGCACCTTCAACATACTGCCTTGAAATCTCCTTGGCTACTTGAGAGAG
Organism: Colobus angolensis palliatus; assembly: GCF_000951035.1. Taxonomy (NCBI): domain Eukaryota; kingdom Metazoa; phylum Chordata; class Mammalia; order Primates; family Cercopithecidae; genus Colobus; species Colobus angolensis. The sequence goes on along the minus strand of NW_012119376.1, from coordinate 12,373,371 downwards.
TAGTTGACCAGAGGGATATACATTCTGTCTGGTGGCTCGGAATGGCCGGTCATCAATTGCACTTGAAGTGGCATGCTTATATCCACAGTTTTAAGTGATGCACTTGGTTGTTTTCTGCTTTCCACATTACTGTTGGTGGCAGTGTTACTAAACTCTCTGTCACTATGTAATAAGGAACCTCCTTCCGCCACAACCATTCTCCTCACATCCTTGAGAGAGACAGGTAAAGCTTTCAGGTTCAGGACTACAAAAAACTCAGCAGAGCTATTGTAGACCTTCTCATCCTAGACATTTTGGATGTAGGGGAAGCAATTGCTTAAGCATGACCACTTATCCTGCTGTATTAGGGTACTGACAGGAAACATCTGTTATCTGGAAATACTAATTTGATCAGACTAAAAAAGAAACTATTTATAAATATCTGGGCATGTTCTGGTAACACAATAAGGAATTTCCAGGAACCCAGGGCTAAAGGCAATGGAAACTGTTACCACCTGTAGGTGTAAGGATCAAGTCAAGGGAACAATAATGAAAGGCTGGAGAGTGCCTCAATATATTTTCTGTGTCCTTCCTTAGGGAGGCAGTCAATCTGCAGTGACAGGGCAGAGAGAGAGCCTGGGGAATAAATGCCCAATGTCATTCTCTTCTTTCCCTTCTGTTAGTATCCTCCATTAGTTCAAAACAACTGGGAACCAAAGGAGAAGGGGATCCATTGATTCACTCATATTGCTCAGGAACAGCCTCCTGGAATTCAGAGCAATGTGGAGAACAGCAGAAAGTAGATCTGGAGGGGTAAATGGACAGTATTCAGCACACCAGGGAAATAAAAGACAAGTCCTCTATGTCAGTGGTTTTAAAATGTGTTCCCTAATCAGCATCACTGATGTCACCTGAGACTTGCTAGAAATTCAAATTGTTAGGCTCCACCACTGATCTATTAAATCAGAATCCCTAACATGGACTCAACAATATGTGGATTAACAAGCCCTCTAGGTGATTCTGACGCATGCTAAAGTAAGATAACCATCATTCTATACTCTAAAATACACAATAGCTGTATGAGGTATTTAATTCTATCTCCCCCATCAGCTCATCACCCTTCCTCTCATGCCCTTACAGGCCCTGGAATTGGAGACAGGGCACAAGCTTCTTATTCGTGGATACTCATCAATGCATTGTTAATCCTTAGTTTCCTCTTAAACTAATTCTTCCCTTTTTAGTCCAAGAATCCTCTGTATTGATTATTTATGCATTAACTTTATTTATTTATTTATTTATTTATTTATTTATTTATTTATTTTTGAGACGGAGTCTTGCTCTGTTGCCCAGGCTGGAGTGCAGTGGCCGGATCTCAGCTCACTGCAAACTCCGCTTCCTGGGTTCACGCCATTCTCCTGCCTCAGCCTCCCGAGTAGCTGGGACTATAGGCGTCCGCCACCTCGCCCGGCTAGTTTTTTGTATTTTAGTGGAGACGGGGTTTCACCGTGTTAGCCAGGATGGTCTAGATCTCGATTGAGATTCAAAGGTCTCAATCTCCTTTGAATTAGTTTTTAAAGAAACAATATAATTATCTTTTTTTTCCCTAAAGAAGTGTTTTGTTGTTGTTGTTGTTGTTGTTGTTTGTTTGTTTGTTTTAAGTATAAAAGCCTTCAGTAGTTTGGTTCTATTTGCTTTAGATAAGCAGCCAAAAAGTTCAGAAGCCCAATCCAAAATTATTCTTAGTCTTTACTTGCCAAAAAGATCAGATTAAATATCGCATAAGAATAGGCTTTCTTGGAAGATTTCTGGTTCAGGACTTCCTGGCTTTGGCATGAGTTAAGGACACCACAATACAAGTAGTTGACTCAGAACTGTAGTGAGAGTGGTACCTAGGAGTCTGAAAACAAAATACTGTCTGCATCTCCTATTTGAATAATTCATAAGGATTTATTTTTATCTATCTCATCTCCAGCATTAAATTTAAATAACATTCTCCTACCTAATGACGTTGGCTTAACAATAATTTTTTTTAATGTCTTAAATATATTTTTGCTTGCAGTTTGTCTGAATGCTATTTTTCAAGAAAAAGTCGTTTGTCCTTAAGTAGAATACATTCCCTTTAACCGCTTGATCATCACATTTCTTTCTCATGCTTCTGTGTGGTATAATTTTTGCACTTTAAATAGTACACTATTAAGCCATGTGGAGGATATTTTTGACTGTATCATACCTATGGGTATTTGGTTTTTAAACATAATATGGTTTCTCAAAAGGTCTGGTATTGAAATAACAAATTTAGAATGAAATTACTCTCTTAACCATATCCCTTAAATGGTTTGAATTCTAGCTGTGGATAAATCCTAGTTTCTTTAGAAGTTACCTCTCCCGTTAGACCAGCCATCCCCAGCAATTAAGACTGGCCAGTGTGCTCCTGCAGACAGTTCCTGCCTTGATTTACAGGGTTTGGAATTAAGGACCTTTTCACAAAGGATGCTTGTTGGGTATTAACTATCATATCCTAGTGACTCTGAGTGCTATAAAGACCATGTATTTTAAATTTGATTCTTATAAACTTCAATCTTTACTGGATATTTATACTCCTTTTCTAAACTTTAAATGAATTACATCTTAATTACTTGCTTTAGAAAATTTTTTTTCCTAAATGATGTAAGCCAATCTGAAAAAGCTACATACTGTTGTGATTTCAGTTATATGATTTTCTGAAAAAGACAAAACTATGGAGACAATAAAGTAATCAGTGGTTGCCAGGGGTTGTGGGGGGGGAGGGGGAAGGGATGAATAGGTGAAGCAAAGGGGAATTTTAGGATAGTAGAATGATTCTGTGTGATAGTGTAATCGCAGATACATGACATTATGCATTTGTCAAAACCCATAGAACTTTACTGAAGAAAGAGTGAACCCTAAAGTGTGAAATTACAAAAAAATTATATATGAGATTGAAGGATCTCAGGAAGAAATGGAGATCGTAACAAGAATATATCTGCATTACAATTGTAAAAAAAAAAAAAAGAAACCACCTCACTCAGGAGGGTGAAGGCAACAGATGTTGACTTTGGAAACGAGTAGAGTCTGTAAGACTAAAGGTAAAAGAAACTGCACATGAGCTCTATACTAGGGTTGATGAAGTTGTTTTCCACAGGTGTACGGGAAATAATTCTGATACTGATGTACATGTACAATGGAATCAAAAAATTAAGTACATGAATGGTACATGGTGGGAGCCAGATTTCCCACTTTTGGAGTGAAAATCCACAGACACACAAGAGAAAGAGACTAGCATGGTGTAGTATTGGCTTAGAATTGGAGACAGTTAGTATGAACTCACGTTTTTGTTTGTTTGTTTATTGAGACGGAACCTTGCTCTTGTCGCCCAGGCTGGAGTGCAATGGCACACAATCTTGGCTCACTGCAACCTCAGCCTTCCAAGTTCAAGCAATTCTCCTGACTCAGCCTCCCAAGTAGCTGGGATTACAGGCACCCGCCACCAGGCCAGGCTAATTTTTTTGTATTTTTAGTAGAGACAGTGTTTCACCATGTTGGCTAGGCTGGTCTCGAACTCCTGACCTCAAGTGATCTGCCCACCTCAGCCTCCCAAAGTGCTGGGATTACAGGCATGAGCCACACGCCTGGCCTGTTTTGAAGTTGTTACTCTTAAATTTTCTATATGGAAAATGATCAAATTCAAATAAAGAAGATGATTAACTCTACCCATAGAATTAATTTTACAGCAAAAAGCCTATGGATAAGAAGACTGTTATTACATCTACTTCATTTACATATTTCTTTGGAAGTTGTTAATTTGATCCATTAGTTGTTACTTTGGTAATACATATTACATTAAAACAATATTGTTTATGTTCATAATTAGAATTAATTATTTTTCTGAATATGACATGAAGCCAGTTACTAGGCCAATGGATGACTCTTTTATATGAAAACTACATTCTGATTTCAATATAAGTATTTACAAATGTTAGGTCAGAACTACGTAAATGATTTTAAACTTACACCATTTGTCCTAAGACAAGAGTCTGATTGTTACGGGAAAGCCTAGTTAAGTCAGGCTAATACATTACCTTGATTAGAGTGAAACACATTGACAAAATCTCATTTAATCTTCATAATGACCTTTTTAGTTAGATATTGTTATTCTTTGTTCTTCACAATTGCCTAGCAATCAAGTTAAGACAGAGTCAAGGTCAAAGATCTCTTGGTCCACAGGTAGCTTCAATTCATAGAAATCTGGAACGGTTTTTGGCTTTGAGTGAAGGCAATATTGACCTTCATGATGTCAAAAATGTCAGGGCAAGGGATCTACTTAAATGTTTCAAAGTCAGTTTGCTTTCATTCATTCAAGTGGGAACAGGGTAGTTTAGGGACCAGAGAGAGAGCATTGAGAGCAGGTCCAAAAGTAAACAGATGAGAAAGGAGACAAAATAGGGAGAGGGCTGTGAGAAACGGGGACTCAGGAGGTGCTTAGGAGGACATAAGACATGATAGGTTGACCTCAATAAGCAAACATGGGTGGGTGAAAATGTATGTGTAGGTGGTAGGTGGTTAGTTAATGATGGGTGACACTTGATTCAGACATGCCATAAGTTAAATTATAATGAAATGTGTCTCAAATTTACTGCCACTGATGCTGAAAGTCAGAAAAAACTATCTGAGAAATTACATTGCTGCCCACATTAATAAAGTAGCATATAGAATTTCACATGCCTCCTCTTCTAATAATGCTGCCATATTTCAAACAGAGACATTCCTTGTGTATGCCAGTACTGATCCTGGTATTTCACTATTACCCTAAAACATTTTTGTTAATCCCTCTAAATGACATAGTAAGCGATTTCTTGATGTTGAATAAACACAATGTGCCTATTAATATGAAGGGAGATACAATTGGTATTAGTATGTATTCAAATGTGTTTTGAAATATGCATATTGGATAAAATGTTGCTCTAACAGTTTTTCATGAACTAAATTAATGTTTTTAAGGCATTTAATTTTACCAGTGGGACCACAATGGGTGTCAAGATTTTCTAAAGAACTTCATCCAGAAAGCTTCACTCCTGAGAATTGAGGGAAAAAAGTGTAATACAAATAGAAAGACTATTAGAAAGACTAGACATGTCATTAAAAGTACAAGAAGGGTGTGGAAAGCAGGCCCATGACTGAAATTGGGCATATAGTTTCTCAGTCACTGAACAAGCATCTGCCAGGTACTACTAGGTATGATAAACTGCCTTAAATACTCATGACACCTATCAATAAGTCAATTTCCCCATAACTGAGGAATGGGGAAATTGACTTATTGATGGGTTTCATGAGTATTTAAGGCAATGCTACCTATTTAGGAAATTATAGGCTAATTTTCACCTGGTCTCCTGTGTGTGTCTGTGTGTGTGTCTGCATATGTATTTATCTGCTAGTGTACGTGTGTGTGTGTCTCCACGGGGAAATCGACTTATTGATAGTAGTGTCACACCAGTGTTCCTTTTTTAGCTGTTGCTATGGGGACATATACAAAGATTAGTGATTCAGGATGGGGAGGTAATATATAAGCAAAGTCTGTCATTGTCAGGCATTGCTTGATTAAAGGTAATCAAAAGGAGTCAGACTTGGAGGGACTGATACCCAGAACCAAAATGTGTATGAGGATTAGTCAGATGGTGAAGGGACAGACTGAATGCCATATTCTGAGCTGCTGTCTGGTCCAGCAGAATGGAAACAGTAACAGCTCTGACATCAGCCAGTTTAGATAAGTCAGCATCCAGGTGTCCCACCCTGAAGGTGAGTCAAAGGCAGTCAGCCTCAGGATTAGTGTCAGCAGTTTCGGGACCTTAACTAAGCAAATGTGTTCACATTCAGAAGTACTTTTCAAAGGATGAATGCTGGGCAGAGCTGGGAAGATTGTCAAGCAAGAGATTCAGGCACAGAAAACTGAGCCAAAACTCAAATCTCAGACCCAGGACAAAGGGGCAGGACTGCACTAGTTACTTGATGTTAAGTCTCTGAAAAATGACTTTTTTTCTGATTCAATACTAGTCATATCTAAGCAAGGCAAGGTTTTAATTTAATGTTGTTTGTTGTTTATTTACATATCAATATATAAGGGGCAGCAAATGCTGTTTAAAAATCTGTAGTTCAATAATTCCACATTCAATTTTATTTTATTTGGAACATTGTTTACCAGTTTCTGGCAATACATTTGCGCTATCTTCATAAAATAAATTGAGGAGATTCTCATCTTTCTTTATGGTATCAGATAGTTAAGCAACACTGGAATAATTTGAAAAATTTGGCCCACCCCTTTTAAGTGACAGACCACCTTTCTTAATATATTGTGTTTATTATATTTATCCCTCATTTATCTGATATTTTAAGAACTTTACAGAATCTTCCCTCTTATGTAGGAGACATAAATTGGAAAGTTGGTGCTATGGTTTGAATGTGTCCCCTCCAAAATTCGTGTGTTGAAAACTTAATTCCTAATGCAGCAGTGTTGGGAGGTGTGGCCTTTGGCGAGGCATTTAGGTCATGAGGGCAAAATGAATTAATGCAATTATAAAAAGGGCCTGTGGGTGTGCACTCACTCTCTTTTTAGCTCTTCCATGTGAGAATTCAATGTTTGTCTCTCTTGCCCTTCCACCTTCTACCATGTGAGGATACAGCAAGAAGTCCCTTACCAGATGCCATTGTTTTGATCTTGGGCTTTCCAGCCTCCAGAACAGTAAAGAAACGTATCTCTATTCTTCATAAATTACCCAGCCTATGGTGTTCTGTTATAGCAGCACAAACACTTAAGGCACTTGGAAACTGGACAAAGTTGAAGACTTTTCTAAGAAAAGAGTGATGTGGCTCAAGCCTGTAATCCGAGCATTTTGGGAGGCCGAGACGGGAGGATCACGAGGTCAGGAGATTGAGACCATCCTGGCTAACACGGTGAAATCCCGTCTCTACGAAAAAAAAAAAAAAAAACTAGCCGGGCGAGGTGGCGGGTGCTTGTAGTCCCAGCAACTCCGGAGGCTGAGACAGCAGAATGGCGTAAACCCGGGAGGCGGAGCTTGCAGTGAACTGAGATCCGGCCACTGCACTCCAGCCTGGGCGACAGAGCAAGACTCCGTCTGAAAAAAAAAAAAAAAAAAAAAAAAAGGAGTGATGAGTCAAGGCTAGAACAGCATCATGAGAGCTGTTCTATAAATACTTTCAGACTTTTCAAAGATATGTTGCTTCAAGTGCAAATAACCTGTTCTTATTTTGATTTTGGCCTAAGCTCTCTTTATCTAAATTATATGATAAATATAATTTATTCATATTTATGTAAATAATATGACATGGTTTTTGAGTAACAAAATATTTTCAGTCCTAGAAAAACAAAGTTTTGGTAACCACAGTGAACCTGGCAATAAGTGCAGTTTAGAGCACTGAAAGAAGCTGTGAAGCTCTAGTTTTAAAATGGTTTGTAAGCCATGTGTCCTTCTTATAATGGGATGACATTTGTGAACTCTATCATGTAAAAACAGGAAAATAATAAATTTGCTTTCATTGAAGATCTTCTAACCACAGTTCCTTTCTATTTTTTACACATACACACACAGAAATTTTCTGTTGTTTGGAATCCAAAAGAAATATATATATGCATTTTAACACATAACATTTTATTTCTTTTAAAAATATAATTTAATATATGAAAAATTATTAAATGCCTGCTGTGTTCTATATTATCATTTATTTTAAAATATTGTCTACTTTTGTTGATTAAAAATTTAAAGCATACCTTAATTAAACAAAATGAAAATATTCTCAATGTAAATAATGAGTGGATAGAGGAAACAAAGATGGCTTTCAAATTTCCTTTATGTTTCTAACTTGAATGTTACCAATCATATTATGCATATTATGAGATTTTGTGTGTGGGAAAAGGCATAAAGCTATGATCTTGGGAGCATGTGGCTCAGGCTGAATTTGCTAGCACAGCCAAGTCAGGCACACAATAAAGCAAATCATTTGTTTGGTGCTTTAAGCCAGTTTGAGTTTAAGAATGAGTTGTATATATTCCTTACTTTGTCTTTATGTTGCTCATATTGTCAAATTTGGGTTATGATTTTCTTGAAGAAGCCAGAAAAGTGAAACACACAATTTAAATACATTTTCTAACCAAGACATAGAAACAGATTTTTGTATATTATATATACTTTTTACTCTTCTTGAGAAACAAAAGACTGAAGCACTTAACAACATAGGTATGTCTACTTCAATCCTATGACCATAAAAATATATATACAACTTCAGAATTGTATACAGTTTTTCCATGTACACATATTTTATTAATAATACTCTCCTCAAGCAAACTATCTTTTTAACTAGTCAGAAAATATTTTTTAAATACCCATACTTCTTTTGGGTTAGAACAATGTTTTGCATTTGCAATTTGTCCTCTAATTGGTTTATTACTTGCCAAAGGGGAAATGGTGAGCCTTTGAATGTGTTATTCAGATTAATATAGACTGTATGCTAAAATGTGACCCTTTATGTTTAGAAGACAGCTTTAGCTCAATTTTAATTCTGCTAAAATCTACATAACATACAGGTATGCCCTTTATATACCTTAGGCATATAACGTAATTGAAAAGCAATTATAAAAAACAATTGACAATATGATTGAAAAACAGTTACGTTATTCTTCATTAGAGTAGAAATTGTTGATTGTCTTCTCCAACAACCATTGCCCCATTTCTCCTTCCTGAGAATGTCCTGATTTTTATTTGACTGTCCACATCTCTTCTGGGCAGCCCATGAGCTTCTAAGGAAGTTTATGTCATAAAAACAGTAATCCCATTACCCTTGCCACAGGAACAGGTTCAGAAACAGTGCTAAATCAGTGCAGCCACAGCAATTATTTTATACGTGATGTGTGACCCAATTTGGAACCGTGAGACATGAAGAAAGATGGCTGGGCTCACCTGAGAGAGTAGTCTCTTCTCTTGTAAATACATTGTGGTGTACCAGTGTGAGGCCTAGCACTGCTATCACCAGTTATACCAATATGAGGATGCAGCCACATAGGCAAGTACAGCTAAAGGAATAGCAGAGAGATGGAGATGCAACCACTGCATTAAGCCAATCCCAGAGCCTGCTCTACCTCTGAAATTTATGATGTAAATTTGTTATTTATTTTACTTTGCATGTTCTCATCAAAAACATTCTAAATTCACAGGTTCAAAAACCACATATTTCAGATTTTTAGCATAGTTTTTTCCCAAGTATTTTCAGGAAGGGCAATTCATTGTGTCAAATTAAATATGATATATTTTAAAACATTTTAAGTGTCTATGTAAATAGATGTATACACTACAAAAAATCTTAGTCAAACCATATGTTCTGATTTGGGATTTGAAAAGCATCACCTCTATTTTTGGAGTTAATGCTTATTAACATGATTTTCTCAATGTTTGGCAAGATACTTGAAGCACATTTTTAGTACATCCTTAAAACATTTTCCCTTCTGTTTATAGTTTATGGTTGTCTTGATTATCATTGTCTTGATTCATCCTGAAGCAGCTTCTTATATATTCTGCTCTCTTACTATTCTTCCATTCAGAGTTACCTAATATTAACTACCATTTAATAGTGAACAACAGTACAGCTTTTTAAAAGCCACATTTAGCTAAACCTTTTTATTCATTCAACATTGAATTATTATTTTTAGTAGAGTACCCAGCCTGTGCTAGCACAGTGCTAGCCATTGGTATTAGCTGTGTGACAGATAAAAGTCCTGCACTCTAAGGGTTTATTGACTTGTGGTTTAGACAGAAAAGGAAGTGAACAGTTAATTCAAAGTGATAAGAACATTATGGGGCTAAGTATAGAGCCTTATGAAAACACACGGTGGGTGGTATGTAATCCAGACTTGGGTATTTAGAGAAGGAGAATCAAAAAAAGTAACATCTAAGCTGAGACTGAAAGGCCAAGTAGGAAATAGCTGTTAACCGTGTGAAGTTCTGAGAGGAAGAGGGAAGGCATACAAGTGGCTTTCTTGGTCTGGGAACAGTGCATAGATGCAGAAAGAGAAGAGAATATGGTACATCCTGGGCAGCCAGAAGTAATTCAAGATGCTGGCGCACAGAGCATTTCATGTCATCAGAAACCCAATTAGGAAGGGCTTTGGAGGCCTGCTAATGAATTTGAACTTTACTCTTAGAACATTGAGAAACTTTGGAAGGGAGAAACTTAAACAGTGAATAAGAGGATATCTTTACCTTTAGTGTAGTTGTCCAAAAGAGATCAAGATTAGGGCCAGGGAGACCAGTAAGAGAGCTTAGGCAGTCATTTGAGCAAGAAATGATGTTGGCTTGGGTTCTTTCAAGAAAAATAATTAATAGGATGTAGCAATTAATTGGGTGTTGTGGAGAACTGGGGTGTTAATTTAATTCATTGTTTAATAGGTGTCAGATCTCACAGGACTTACTCTCATAGAACTCATTTTGACTTGAATAGTTTTAGTCATGTTATTCAAGATACCTATGTCCTGGGTGAGACAGCATGCATAGAGCAGCCATGTCAATATAAAAACCCGATTCCATGTTCAGGGTAATTCAAAAAGAACCTATGTGCTTGAGCAAAGGGGGATTGAGCAGAAGATATGTGTAAACATGTAAAATTCTCATCCCTAAGGGGTTTTAATGATCACAATCTGATTAGTGCTGTGAGTCTGAAGGACAGGAGTAACGCTTGGCACAAATCCACCATGGATTAGTAGCTATGTATGTGGTTTTGAACTTCAGAATAGCAGTGAGGTCATCATTGTTGGGAAATTTTAAAGTAGTATAAAATGGGAACTCATGCATTTCAACTTATAATTAAAGACATTTGAATTAAGGTTGTTTGGGGGTACTTGTAATTTGAAGAAACTCTTAAGAGAAAAGGGGAAAACTCAAGGCAGAAGGTACAAACTTAAAAGCAGTCTGCTAAAGTGAACTAAGAGTCAACATAAAGGAAAAGGGAGAGGTCAACGCATTCTCATACTGAATTTCGGTTGCTTTTGTATAGCAATATATTCTTTGTAGTAGTTTGTTTTTTTCTTTAGTTTGTATTCTCCAAGTATGAAAAGGAAATAAAAAAATAGTTTCCTTCAAGCAGTATGTTCTGGTCTCACAGAATCTCTTTAAGAAACGTTAAAAACAATGCAAAACACAACAAAACCACAAACACAGGAACTTTTGTTATATTCACAATATATAAACCATTTTCTTCTCAAGATGAAATATTCTACACTTCACATATCATTCTCTACTCTTTGTAGCCTGAAAAAAAAATCATAAAAGATGATTCCCTATGAAAAAGTTGACTCCTGAGCCAAAATTAATTTTATTTAGTTTAGATTTGTTTAGTTTTTAACTTTTTTACTGTAATATATAAACATACATATAGAACAGAAACAGAACAGAAATTCTAAGTTAAGTAATTTATTACAAAGTGAATACCCTTGTAATCATGAAATAGGAAGAAACAGCAAATTTCCAGAATTCAAAACATCCTTTGTATGCCTTAGTCATTATTCCTTACTTCTTTCTCCAAATGTTTATTGCAATCATTTTTATGATAATCACATTCATGCTTGTATTTGTAGATATACCATATACCATACTAGTATGCATCCTTTAACATTATCATTTAGTGTCAAAGTTTTGAAGCTTACCTGAATGGAATCATGGAGTATGCATTCTATTAGTCTGGGGTCTTTCATTTCACTTTATATTTGTGAAATTCATGCACAATGTTGTTTTTAGTTGTTTATCAAATAATTCACAAGGATTGTATGGATATACCAGAACTTCTTTGTCTCTTCTACCTCTGATGGACTTCTGAGTTATTTCCAATTTCAAATTATTAAGTACAATGCTACTGTAACATTCTCATGCCTATCTCTTGGGGCACATGAACTCATTGCCATTGGGTAGAAATTGTTCAGTCAATAGGTTATGTATAAGTTCAACTTCAATAAATAATGTCAAACAGTTTTCCAAGAGGTTATACCAATTTACAACTCAATCATCAGGTAATGAGAGTTCTATTTGCTTCACATCCTCACCAACACCTGTAACTATAAGTTGTTTCCTTTTTAGTAGTTCTTGTGGATATGTAGTAGTTAATCATTTTGGTTTTATTAGCATTTTTATGATTGCTAATTTTATTAGTCCATTCTTGTACTGATATAAAGAAATACCTGAGACTAGGGAATTTATAAAGAAAAGACCCTTAATTGGCTCATAGTTCTGCAGGCTGTAGAGGAAGCATAGCAACCTCTACTTCTGGAAAGGCCTCAGGAAACTCCAATCATGGCAGAAGGCAAAGTGGGAGTGAGGCATGTCACAAGGCCAGAGCAGGAGGAAGGAGGGGAGGTTCTGCACACTTTTAAACAACCAGATCTCAACTAGAGCTCAGTATCGTGATGATGGCACCAAGGGGGAATGGTGTTAAACAATGAGAAACTGCCCTCATGATCCAATTACCTCCCACCAGGCCCCATCTCCAACATTGGGGATTATAATTCAACATAAGATTTGGATGGGGACACAGATCCAAACCATATTGCTAATGCAGTTGAACCCTCTTCCAGATGTTTATTGAATGCTTTGTATTTTTTTCTTCCTTGAAGTACCCATTCAAATCTCTTGCCCATTTTTCTACTGAGCTGCCTTTTTCTTATTTATCTATAAGTATCTTTTGTGTACTTGGTATGTGAGCCCTTTGTCAGATACTTGTACTGCACATACTATCTCCAGCCTGTGGCTTGCCTCTTCACTCTTTTGATACTACCTTTTGATAAAGATATTTTTAGTTTTAATGTAGCCCATTTATCAATCTTTGCCTATAGGGTTAGTGAATTTCCTGTCTTTTGAAAAGTTTTTTTCTTACTGTAAGGTCATGAAGATATTCCCTTATAGTATTTTCTAGAATGTTTGTTTTTATATGCTTTTCACAATTAGATCTAAAAATCTACCTGGAATTATTTTCGGTGTGTATCTTATGAGGTAGAGGAACAATGTCCATTTTTAAAATATTGATATCCAATGGTCTCAGCACACTTTATTCCCCACTGCTCTATAGAGCTAACTTTTTCATAAATCAGTCATCTATATATGCATGTCTATTTGTGTGATTCTCATTTTAATCTATTGATCTAATCTATCTTTTTACCAATACCTCACTATTTCAGTTATATGTTATTGTAATTACAATCAATCTTTATTTTTACCAACATATTTTCCCTTTTCATTGCTTTCCATTTCTTCACGCATTCCAACCTTCCATCTGAACTTATTTTCCTCATGCTTGATGACCACCCCTTAGTGCAAGTGCTTAGTCTGAAAAATACTTACTTCTCCTTCATTCATCAAGTATATTTTTATTGGGTATAAAATTGTACCTTAGCAGTTTTTTCCTCAGACTTATAGATATATTACTCCATTCTCTTGCTTTTATTTTTTTGCCTGTTGAGAAGGCTCTCTGTGTGCTTTTTGTGTCTTTGAAGATAATCTGTCTTATTTTTTCATGCTACTTTTAAGATTTCTATTCTATCTTTCTCTCTCTCTCGTTTATTCAGTAAGTTTGCACCTAGGTGTGATGTTTTAAGAAAAAAAATTGCTTGGAGTTTGTAAGCATTCTTGAATCTGTAGTTTAATATCCTTCAAGAATTTTTGAAAGTTCTCAACAATGATCTCTTCAAATATTTCTTTTGCTCCCCTTTCCTCTATGTCTGATGTTTTAAATACTAATATATTAGAATTCTTAATCTTTTCTGTAAATCTTTTATCACCTTTTCTGTGTTCTTCTTCTCTTTTTCTCCCTCTACCTCTCCCCTTTTCTCTTTCTTATTCTATATATTTTATTTTTCTTATTTTACAGCTACCAATTCATCTTTTGCTAGGTCAAATCTGCTGTTATACCTATGCACTGATTTTCTAATCTTGATAAATGTAATTTAAATTCCACATTTTCCATTTGATTCTTTCTTTATAACTTCCAGTTCCAATACTCAATCTTGTCATTATTTCTTTGAACATAGAAAGCATAGTTTTTTTATAGTCTGTGTCTTTTATCTTGATTTTGTGCAAATTTCTGTTTCTTATTATTTCTGCTATTTTTCTTAAATGTGTTATTTTCTCCTAGTGTGACTTTTTTTTTATTATATACTATTAATTGATTTTATAAATTTGCTTATAGAAATAATTTGAGGCTTCACATGATGTTATCTTTCTCCAGGGAGGATTTACATTTGCTTTTGTCAGATATCTGGCCAGAATTGGCAAGGTGGAATTCATTCAGTCAAATTTCAAATATTTCATGATGTAAAGCCAAGTTCTGGCAACTGTGAAGGTCTCTTTACTTCCTAGTTCACCCTTAATTCCAAAGGCATAGTGAAGAAAAAGCAAAGAGAATTACCAAGACTCTACCATTTTGGCAGGCCCTGAACTCCAATTTCTGATCCCTGGTCCTGCTAGTTTGTCAAATGCATAGGTCAGTCTTACAGCTGCCCCATCCAGAATGAAGAAGTGTTCTTAGAGGGAAGATAGATTCAACTCTCAGACTTATATTCACAGAATCCTATACTCTTCCATTATCTGTCCCAATAATTCTTCAATATTTTAGTAGATTTCATTTCCTTTAAGCATATACTCAAAAACGTTTTGTCCAACTTTTTTTTTAAGTGGAAATGTTGGTTAGAATTACCTCTGTTTGGAGTAGAAGCTTAGAAAATGAGTTCATTTCTGTAAGCATGAGCTCATTGTCTCATCTTCTCAAGTAAGAAAAATATATTAGAAGGTAAGATTATGAATATTTCACAACTGAAAGCTGGAGAAAAATTGTATAGGAAATATTTTTAGGAGACCATGAAATATGAAATTTTAAGCTCTGATCTGATGATATTATTCACTTCTTTTCTTAATTCACTTGTGATGATATTATTCACTTCTTTTCTTAATTAAACTGCTAACGAAATATGACCAGAAACTCTACAGCCACTGCTACTTGAATGAACAAGGGCTTAGGAAATACGCTTTCAACTGGCAGTGGAGGGGAAAAAATGTTGGCTCTTAGCTTAAGTGTATTTAGGATTCTAAATGGAGCCAAAGTTTTAAATTCACAATTTGGTTTATTTGTGAAAGAAAACAGAGAAAGCATTGTGGTAGATTACGTTTTTCTGACTACAAGTTCTAAGGCTTCTTTAAAAGCTGTGGTTTCAAGAATGTAAAAGAAAGATGGCCAGAGAAAATGTTTTATATTCCATTTCTTTTTTCAAAAATAATTTTTAAGTGTTTTTAAAAAGAAATAGAGACAAGGTTTCACCGTGTTGCCCAGGCTAGTCTCAAACTCCTGGGCTCAAGCAATCCTCCCATCTCGATCTCCCAAAGTGCTAGGATTACAGGTGTGAGCCACTGTGCCTTGCCAAGAATGTTTTATATTCTAGAGCCACAGCAAAGCGGGAAAATTATAGTGGTCTAATGATGTTGTTCAGTATGTGATTTAAACTTGAGATGAGATATGCTTGTATTTGAATAGCAAAATGACATGCATTTTTCCATCTGGCTATAGGACAGAATTGCAAAGTAAAAACATAACTGCAAACTATTTTGGAATTTGCTGACCAAATTATCAATTGTTTCAAATCAAATATTAGCACTATGGTCAGCTTTCTGTTCTTATCTGGTGATATCATTTAATTAATCAAGATACAAATTATAAAAACTAGACATTTGGTTTTTTTCCTCTAAAATAAAAACAGCAAAGAGCTGTAGTTTCAGGAAGAGTCTGAAAACCAAGAACTGGCAATCTTTCACACCTCCTTATCTTATAGCAATTGTAAGATTATTTGAAAATTCTACACTGAAGTGATTAAGGTGGTTAAAATGATGAAAAGGAGCAATGCATAGCTGGCAGCAAACACGGCATGTTTTATATAAAGAAAACAAGGCAATGATGTAGTTTGAGAGCAGCCAACTACCGGCTGCCAGGCTCTGTCCAAAATTATGTATTCAGGACTTTGGCTTTTTTCAGTATGGTAGGCAAGATACTCTGAAGGATCCTCCTAGGGGAAAAAAATGACTCCTCCATAAAATATTTTCGTCATATTACTGGGTTTGCAGGCAATAAGGACAAACTCTAAAGAAACTGTCACTCCAACACAAAAACATGAGCTGAAAATGGAACCATGAACACACTCAAAAATAACTTTGCTTTTAGGGCACATGCCTGTATTCATGCTACAATTGGGAAACTATGTCTTGAACCAAGAACAAAATGGGTGAAATGAATCAGACGCTAGGATTATTAACCCAAGAACTCCCCAAGGAAGACAAAGTTGTCCAAAGTCAGTAGCACCTTCCTGCTTCTGATAGAAACAAACATAATTCTTCTCCAAAGGTAATCATCCTCAACTTAAGTGGCCGATTTTCATGGATAAAGACAAATCAAATCAAGGTCAGAATCAAAAATCATTAAGTGAACACAAAACAAAAAAAATGGGTTTCAGTAGTGACCACAAGCAAATTAAGATATTGGAACTACTGAATAATCAATATAAATTATCTAAGTAAAAATCTTTAAATAAACAAAAACGAATTATGACTAACTTAGGCAAAATTAACTTTCATGAGGTGGCTTGTGCACCCCTTTATAAACTTTCAGTTCCACCTCTTATCCAGTCATCCATGCAGCGCCCAGTTCCACGTGCTCTGTAAACAGCTTTGTGCGAATGCACCTGCTGATACGTTTTCTCAAACCGTGTGGTTCTGGTCTCTTGCTTCCTGCCTGGGAATTCTCTAACACCATAGCATGGGAACTCACTTGGTACTCATGTATGCACGACATAGGAGAATTCCTGCCCATAGTGCCCCACTTTGACCAACGGAGATAATTTGAATGTAGTCACATTTATCAACTTTTTAATAGTTTTGTTCTGCATCATTTCATAAAAATTTTTTAAATCTCAAGTTTGTAATAATCTCCTCTTGCATTGTCTTCTAAATTTAAAAATTTTGTTTTCCTAATTTGAGTCTTTAATCCATCGGGATTGCTCTTTGGTGAAAGGGTAGCTGTGACATATAGTAAAGATTTGATTTAATTTTATTTAATATGGATGACCAATTGCCCTAACCCCCAATGTGAGCCTCAAGCTGGACTCTTCATTCTGATTAGTGGATAAAATTACTTATCTCAATTCTAATATTACAGCTTTGTTACTTAGCTTTATATCTGTCCTCCATCCTTCCTCTTTTTGTTGTGTCCTCAATGTTCTGGCTCCTCATGGGTCTTTTCCATTCTGTGTAAGTTATATAATTATTTGTGAAATCACCAAAAAGGTCTGCTTGGGTTTTTAAAATTGGATTGGGTTTCCAATGAAGTTTGGAAATTTTTTGGAAAGAAATTATATCCTTAAGATTTTGTGTATTCCTACCTTAAACGTGAGATTTTTTTTTTTTTTAAGTATTTAGGTCTTCTTCAATTTTTCAGAATTTCACCATTTTCTCCACACATATTCTGAGCACCTCTTGTTAGATTTTTATCTTTACATTTTTGCTTTCTGTTTCAACTGTAAATGGTATATTTTTATAGGTTATATTTATAATATTATTTTCTAGCAAGTAATAATGGAATTCCCTGTATATATTGATTTTGTACCTAGACATCTTGCGTCTCTTCATTATTCTAATATTATTTATACCTTCCTTTTGTTTTCTAGGTAGACAACCATATCATACAAAAAAAAATTCTTTTTTTAAGATATTTAAAACATTTAGTCATGTGACTTGACCACGTAACTTGTTTTGGCCATTGGGATGTTATTGAACATGGTGGGAGTAGAGGTTTAAAGTATGGATGCATAACTGGGCTGGCCCTCTGAACTCCACTCTTTGGTCATGAGAAGAACATGCCTTGAATAACCATTGGTTCAAGGAAGATGAAAGAAATGAGCTGCAGATCTAGCTTTAACCCATGGTTTGGAGCAATCTCAGCCAAACTCAGGCTATATCAGCCAAACTTCAGCAAAGTGAGAAATAAATGTTCATTGCAGCACGTCACTGAGATTGTGTGGTTGGTAGTAACAATAGCAGACTGAAACAACATTGAACTCTTTGTCATGGCAGAGTGCTCCCATGTCAGTAAATATTTCTGACCAATCTTATAAACTACTTGTTTGCCCTTTCTAGTCCTACATCCTTGAAAAGCCCCCCCTTTTATAGTCTCGTGGTTCCTGTGCTTGTTTTTTTTGCCAGATTTAGCATTTTTGGGGGTGTGTAAGTGACTTTTTTTCTTAAAGCAGAGACTATATTTCCCTATTTGGATTATGCCTAGATTTGTCTTGAATGTTTGCCCAGAGGCAATAAATAATGAAGGGGTGACTCTTGAGAGCTTCTTTGGAGGTTCTAGCAGGGGAGCGCAGCTACTCGTCTACCCTTGACTGAAGACTGGTCCTCCTCTAGTGGGGATGGTCGTCCTCTTTGACTGAGCGTGCAGCTTTGGGAGGGACACACGTGGAGCGATGAGGGAGGAAGGGGACACTCGCCTAGCCAGCCAGATCAGCTGAATCAACCCTGTGACAGATGTCACAGCCCAATCACCCTCACATCCAGGGGTGACTCTTGAGGAAGATAAACATTATCTTGCAAGGCACCTGACTCAAGAAAGGCCTTTTCAGAAAAGAGAAACCCACTTTCCTCTAGCAAGAAGAAAGTACTTCTGACAGTCAATAGGTTCAGTGGACTCGGGGGCTTTAAGATTCTTGGCTCTTCAACACAAATGTCCCCCTTCCAGATCTGAGTCCCACTCTTCTGTTACAACACTGACTTTGACAGTGGATAATTTTTAAGGCTGTGCATTAAGTTTCTTTTGTAGTTCTGCCACTTTTATCATTAAGAAATGAAGTACAAGAAGTCTGTGACATAAATTGTTTCTATGAATTAGGCCCTTACTATCTTTCTCACATTATCTTACTTAGTTTTCCCAATACATTATAAAGTCAAGGTAACTATCATCCTTATGTTTAAAGGAAAAAAAATAAAGTTTACAGAGATAAAGTAACTTGCAGAAGACCTTAGCCAATAGGTCCATTTGACTTCAAAGCCCACACAATGATATGTGGAATGACCACGGACATGAAAATGAATGAAGTAGAGAAGCAGTTCCTTATTTTACCAAAAGTATTCAAAACCAAAAATAATTAAATGGAAATTAAAAACAAAGCAAATACAGATGTTTGAAGGGGGAAATATCATTGTTAGAAACTGACAGGGTTTAAAGAGCCAGGTATTATGAGAGGTATAACACATGTAGAAGGGGCAGTCAGTCACATAGTAGGAAAGAAATTAAAATTAGTGAACACTTAGTAAGTTCCAGACACTACCCCACATGCTTTCATATATATATATATATGAAATATAATTTAACCTTGACAATACATTCTTGATCTAGGTACTGTCCAGAACTAGTAGGTGAGGGAGCAGAGTTTGGGCTCAGCTCTGACTTCAATGCCTATGTTCTTTCTACTAGACCCACATTCATCTAAGTGTGGTCCTTGGACTAGCATCATCAGTATCACCTAGCAGCAACGACCTGGTGGTTGTTAGAGGTGCAGAATTTTAGGCTCAACCCAGACCTTCTGATCAGAATCAGTATTTTGACAACATTTTCAGTTGAGTTCTGTGCACATTAAACTCTGAGGAGTACTACACCATTACATATAATTTCAGCACATGTGGACTTGGAGAACTTAAAAGTTTAACAATAAACCCCCCAAGGAAATCTGTCTTCATAGAAGCTTGGTAAATAGCAAGATGTTTAAATCTCTCAGTGGTCTTAAATCAAGATCCAAATGGGGCTAAATGTTATAGAAATCAAGCTAATTTTGTCTCTAGCTCTTTATTTACACAGGCAAACCTTGAGTTACTTGAATAAATTATAGTGAAGGATATTTATAAGAAGCCTCCATGCCCTGAATTCTGTTTAGGGCAAGACTTCAGAGAACAAGAAATGTTCCTTGTCATTAATGAACATTTAATATAAATGTAAAATATAAACTTAGATAAAAGAAAAAACATGAACAAACCAACAAGAAAGCACACAAGACAGGATATAGAATAGCAGCAGACAGATGACAGAGGTGTGGGTTTTACGGAAGTTCCTGGAGGCCTCAGTTGGCAGAGCCATATGAGTTTATACCATAAGGCTTCTTGTAAAATGATTCTAGTCAGAGCTTTGAAGGAAGAACTGTGGTTCCTTAGACAGCAAGTAAAGGGAAATACCACAAAATAGTTGCTTCGAGATGAGGCCAAGAAAACCATGATTCATATATAGAAGTGAAGGTGTTTATCTGGAGCATAGAAGATGAGTTGAGGCCAGATTCAGCTAAGGGTCCATGTTTGACTGAGTGAATCATGATTAAGAAGAGAAAGTAACAAGTAGCTGGGAAAGAAAGGAAAGGAAGAGGAGAATGTGGTATACACAAGTATTAGGGACAGAGACTGAGGGAAAGAGACTGATTAATTGATTTTAAGAGATGGACTGGCAACATACAGGAAGAATTCCGAATTCCTTCATCTTTGCGGAGCCACTCCACTCCCTTTTTAGGGCCTTTAAATGATTGGATGAGGCTAACATATGTTATAGAGGGTAATGAGCTTATTCAAAGCCTGCTGATTTAAATATTAATTACATCTAAAAAGATAACTACAAAACAACATCTAGAATGGTATTTGACCAAACAACTGGGCATCATAGCTTTGACAAGTTAGGCACATAAAATTAACCATCACAGCATATATAGAGGCACTAAAATTTTCTAAGGTGTCCTTTCAAGTCTGTTGGAGTAGGGTGATTATAGCCAACTGCCTCCATCAGCAGTGGAGAGTGTGGCCAGTGAGGTTGAATTGATTATTATGATGATTCGAAAATGTTTTCTAACTGTATTTTGACTATTAGGTTGATATTGATAGATATTCAGTGTCAATATCACAGAAAATGATGTGACATGTGCATTTTATTCAGTAACATTAGAGTTCTTTGTTCAGTTCTGAATGCCATGATTTGAACAAAGCAGAGTTCATTCAGAGTAGAGTGTCCAGAACAGGTTATCCTTAAAACAAGAAGATTTTGGAGGATGCAGTATTTGGTTGTGTTGGACAACATAAAAGGGAGTTCAACCGATCCTATGTTGCTCCAGAGGACTGATCAGGACCAATGGATAGGAGGCACATGTTGTCTGTAGAACTTCTTGGCAAGCAGAACTTCATATAGCTGAGGCGACTATCTAGAAGAGCATTTGCAAAAGCAATGAGCTGAATCTGTCATATGCTGTCTCAGAGGTAACACGGAGGTGATTCCTGAGTGGTGGTTCAGGTTGAAAAGATGACCATTGATGTGTATTCTGCCTCTAAGATGCTGTGTTCTAAGGCAATGCCTTTGCTTAGTCATTTTGCTGCCTGTTCCCTGACTAAATAAATATTTGAGTATGAACTATGTAAAAAGAACCCAGAAAACGTTGGGAGCATTTATCGGCTCTTTTGATCTCTCTGTTTGCTTTTAGATCAGCAGTTAAGAAAGGAGTAGAGTGGTGGGCCTAAGAGTAACTTTTATTTTCCTCATACGTCTCTGAATATTCCAAATTTTCTACCATGAATGTGTATTAATGTTATTTTTAACAAGGCAAAGTGAGTGGGGCCAAGTCTACAGTCTACTTGATGTTGACCACAAATGACCCTGTGTATAGAAGTCTTTCCGGCCCTTAGAATAGTGAAGGGGTCTGGGAGAGAGCAGCTGGGAGAGAAGAGGAGCCAGAACTTTGCGTAACCTCTTATTTTTTTAAAAAAGTCTCATCGTGGTTTTGACCAGTATTTTTTAGTATACGGCTATTCCAGGCCCCCTATTTTCTGGCAGATTCATAACACCAAAATTAAAATGTGATTTTGCTTCTCTTTCTTAAGTTGGAAATGCCCAAAACTCAAATGTCCCAGAGTGTGTCAAGGGGGTTTAAGCCTGGAAGGTGATGGAGACTCTTTTCAATGCTCCCTTTTCTGTGATATGACAGGAAGTCAAGGCACTGGGGCTGGCTAAGACTATCAGACTTCGGGAGGCACAGCAGGGATACGGAGGTTAGCTGCAGAGAAAGCTTCTGCAGGAAAACAGATTTTGCACTTGCATATCTTTATTCCAGACTGGAGAGATCCCTAAACAGATATGAGAACACATTGGGAGGAAGCGAGCAGACTATACCCTTACACCAAGGACTTTATGTGTCTCTCTACTGCAGTTTGCCTAAAAATGGGCAGCACAGCTCACTGCTGGTTAGTTTTCCTTTGAAAGAGACCCTCTTGGAGATACTGATTCCAGTGACATGAGAACTTGAGCACCAGTATCTGGTAGAATTTACTGCTGGCTAAGTGTTCATAAATCCTAAGAAAGAAAGACTTGCAGCAACAGATTGCATCAAGACTTGAGAGAACTGTTAGGAGCAGAATCCTGCAACTTTTCTCAAGGCCAGTGAGGTTTTATTTCTGTACATTTCCCAGATGGTCAACTAAAAGTTGGCTGCGATTTTTCAAGCACCCTGACTTGGTATCAAATGGGACTAAATAATAACCGGCCAGTAGACTTCATCTCAATTTTGCTCTTTTGATTCACTAGAAAAAAAAAGTTTATTTCACTTATCATTTATGTAGTATATTTAATAGCACACACTTAAACTTTGAAAAATGAACCCAAGACTTCCTTAATTTTGAAGATAAAGCATTAAAAGAATAAATGAAATAGGAAAATTCTTTAACAATACCCAAATCAAAGACAGAGAAATTTCACTACTTTCCTGGTGTAAGGATGACCTGATTGTCCTGCTGAGGCTGAGACCTCTGTGCCAACTAGAGGATGAGATTTAAGGGAGGTCAAGGCAGAGCAGAAAGATGAGTCACTGGAACTTTCCCTCTGTCTTACTGCTTATGAGGCTTGAGGCTAGAACCTGGTAAGTTGCCTGCTTTTGCTATATTGTAACTTTTGTTGTCTAGTTTATTGTTTATGGTTCTGATAAACATAGATCTGCCTTGATGGACAAAATTTTCATGAGGATTAAATTATTAAGATGTGTAAAGTATTCCGGCCGGGCACGGTGACTTAAGCCTGTAATCCCAGCACTTTGGGAGGCCGAGATGGGTGGATCACGAGGTCAGAAGATGCAGACCATCCTGGCTAACACGGTGAAACCCCGTCTCTACTAAAAAATACAAAAAACTAGCCGGGCGAGGTGGCGGGTGCCTGTAGTCCCAGCTACTCGGGAGGCTGAGGCAGGAGAATGGCATAAACCCAAGAGGCGGAGCTTGCAGTGAGCTGAGATTGCGCCACTGCACTTCAGCCTGGGCGACACAGAGAGACTCTGTCTAAAAAAAAAAAAAAAAAAAAAGATGTGTAAAGTATTCCAAATAGAGCTTGGCATATAATAAGCGTTCAATAAACTATCATCGTTGACTCAATCCAATTATCAGTGCCCCTCCTGTGTTTTTTCTCAGTTGCATAACTTGCTGTTTTATTATCCTGGATGTTTGTCTTTCAATCTGGTGGGAAAGGGACCAAGAGGAGAAAACAGAAGAGAAAGGAGGGTAAGAATTAGCCCTCAATGTAGAATTTTTTTTTAAGAGTATGATTACTGCTTGTAAAATGCATTATTAGTTGGTGTGTGAAGGAAATAGATTCAGGAACTTCTGAGCATTGGTGAACACCCTTACATATTTGCGGCAAGTATATTCAGTTTTTGCATAAACATACATTTCATAAACACAAATTTGCATAACCACAAATGAAAACCTAATAAATGCAGCAATAGAAAAGAGAAGATGACACTAATATTTCTGAACTGCTGCCTTGTTTACTCTTGGCGTAGGTCCTAATATCTTGCAAGTCTACAAGGGTATGCGCACATTGTCCTTTTGAATGGCTATTTCAGTCAACTCGGTCTACTGATATTAAATGTATTTTACTTAAATGCATATTCCCCTACCTTTGAGTTGGTATTCAAAACATCAGTATTAGTTTTCATGTAAATTTTGACTCATTTAACAGACTAGGGTGGAGGCTTGTGTCTGAAATACTGAATTTTACACATAGTTTAGTTACCATATATTTTTTTCCTTGTAAAAGGAGTAACTTCTGAAGAGGTAATATAAATATGGGGGAGGGTCTGGCCAAGCACAGTGGCAGCTCACACCTATAATCCTAGCACTTTGGAAGGCTGAGGCTGGTAGATCATGTGAACCCAGGGGTTTAAGACCAGCCTGGTCAACGTGGTGAAACCTCATTTCTGCAAAAAATACAAAAATTAGCCAGGCATGGTTGTGCACACCTATAGTCCCAGCTACTCAGGAGGCTGAGGTGGGAAGATTTCCGGAGGCTGCAGTAAGCCATGATTGTGCCACTGCACTCCAGCCTAGGTGACAGAGTGAGATCCTGTCTCAATAAAAAAATAAATAAATACAGGGATCTTTGGCATTTTTATAAAACTCATCACTCTATTTTTTTTTTTAATGAGGCTTTTCTTTTTTCTTTGAGTTTATTATTTGATTTTTTTGTTTTTTTGTTTTTTTTGGCTCACTGCAGCCTTCACTTCCTGGGCTCAGGTGATCCTCCCACCTCAGCCTCCTGAGTAGCTAGGACCACAGGTACACACCTTCATGCCGAGATAATTTTTGTATTTGTAGTAGAGACAGGGTTTTGTCATGTTGTCCAGGCTGGTCTCAAATTCCTGGGCTCAAGTGATCCTCCCACCTCAGGCTCCCAAAGTGCTGGGATTATAGGCATGAGCCACCGCACCACATCTCTTATTTGATTTTTTGAAAAATTACTTAAGAACTCTATGTCTGTGTTACCAAGGGAAATAATAAACTAAAATTAACTCTTTCTTCCTCCTCCCTATTCCTTTTCCACCCCTCTGCCCTCCAGCCTAGTTATCTAACAGTAAAAGACTGTTGTATATCTCTACCTTGTTGCTCAGACACATCCACACAGTATATACACATTTACATAGTGGTTTCTACGTTTTGTTTTGTTTTTGTTTTGAGACGGAGTTTGACTCTTATTGCCCAGGCTGGAGTGCAGTGGCGCAATCTCGGCTCACTGAAACCTCCGCCTCCCAGGTTCAAGCAATTCTCCTGCTTCAGTCTCCCAAGTAGCTGGGATTACAGGTGTGCACCACCACATTGGGCTAATTTTGTATTTTTAGTAGAGACGGGGTTTCTCCGTGTTAGTCAGGCTGGTCTCGAACTCCTGATCGCAGGTAACCCACCCACCTCGGCCTCCCTAAGTGTTGGGATTACAGGCTTGAGCTACCGCGCCCGGCCGGGTTTGTTTTTTACTGAAGGAGGATTATATTACAAGTATTACATTAAAAGTACCTTTTTCACTTGACAGTGCAAGGCAAAATGATTTCTGACCTAGTAGTTTGGGTGAAACAATTGCCTGGACCTCCCAAAGTACTGAGATTACAGGCATGAGCCACTGTGCTCAGTCACAGAAGTTATACTTCTAAAATTATGAAAGCTTAAAATTCTCACCAAGACTTTTGGGACAGTGCACAGTATGTTGCATTACGTGCAGAAACAAAAGATATGTATGTATACACACATATCGTCATTTTTGTACAAGTTTATGTATGTGTGTGATAGATCTTGTATATAGTGACAACCTAATATAGTCCAGTGGACAACTGGGATGGAGATAAGGCCAATTGTGGGACTGTTGTAAAGTGGTTGGATAAATTTTTCACTATATAATCCATTTCAATGTTTAAATAGTTTTTAACTTTGTGTGCATTTTGAAAACAGAGCAGTATGAAAAAAAATTTTAAATGCTGTGTACAGAAATAGTTTGTGTGGGACTTTTTAGTGCAGGATTATTAAGCAGGCCATTTAATATAGTTTTGCCCATCACCAACACATCAAAAATGAAAGGAACCCACTTGTGGAATGGGCACACCAATGAGATACCCCAAATACTCCCCCAGCGAAATATTTCTGCCTTGCAGTAAGGAATCTCATGACCTAATAGTGAGAAAGAGGTGAGCAGAGAGTCCTGTCCCCAGAAGTAAAGGACTGAAATCCAGTTACCATCCCATAGGGGTATAAGAATTCTGAGATATGGCTGGGTGCAGTTGCTGACGCCTGTAATCCCAGCGGGGAGATCACCTGAAGTCGGGAGGTTGAGACCAGCCTGACCAACATGGGGAAGCCCTGTCTCTACTAAAAATACAAAAAATTAAAATAAATAAATAAATAAAATTTAAACATTTAAAAATAAAAATACAAAAATTAGCCGGGCATGGTGGCGTGTGTCTGTAGTCCCAGCTACTCAGGAGGCTGAGACAGGAGAATCGCTTCAACCCAGGAGTTGGAGGTTGCAGTGAGCTGCGTTCGTGCCATTGTACTCCAGCCTGGGTGACAGAGTGAAACTCCTTCTCAAAAAAAAAAAAAAAAAAAGAATTCTGAGATATCTGTAAATTTCTACATTTGCTACTTATTTAAAATTCTCTGCTTTCCCCCTTAATTGTAAGCAGCAAACTACATGAAACAGAAGAGATCTTGTCATTGCTGACACTCAGAGAGGAATGATCAGAGGACCTTGCCTCCTCTGCAGCAAGGATTGGGTGAGGGTGGTGATATTGGAGAACATCCAGGGAGACAATGGGTACAGCTAGAGAAAAGAAGAGCAAGTTGAGGCCCCATGGCTTGCGAACAAGAAGAAAATACAGTCCTGGATTAGAGGAGTGGTCCTAGGATTTAGTAGTTTCATGTTTTCCCTCTATCCATGATGCCTGAGTGATACATCTTTTTTCTTTAGATCTGTCAGGCTTCTGCTCCTTGGCCCCCTCTTGTGGGTAAGTATTTCCATCACTACAATTGCTTTCTGCAGTGATCACTCTCTACTCCATATTCCTGCTCCATCAAGTTCTTTCTCCTCATGAAGCATTATAGACTAACCAGAGGGCCCCCAGGGATCTCTGGACCACACTCTGGAGAAGCTCTGGCTCAAATGATGCATGGCTAGGAAATAAAATGTAGTATATCAAATAGTTGTCCTCACTTATCATATCCAAATGGTGACAGTTACTAGGAAAAAAAAATACAGAAAACCTAGTAATACAATATACTTGCCTTAAATATTACATCACCTTTCCGGAAAGGCAGTCTCATTTTTGTCGTGTATGGGATGTATCTTAGTTAAGTGAGTTCTTTGCCCTTGGGTTTTCAGCTGTGGTATGCCATAGTTGAAAAATGAAAGTGTAACAGGCATTTCACTGTACCCAAAAAGTGGGTAACACCTCTCATACTTTGTATGAGCAACTTCTGCAGTTTTCTTTTTCTATTGGGTAGAGTAGAGGCATTTCCATAAAACCATGAAATCATTGAGTACAATTATTGTAGGTCATTTTGTAAATAATAATCTGGTTTGTAGAGAGTCTGAATCTCCCAACATTTTTGTTTATAGAGTCTGAATTTGACTAGAATGTGAGTGGAATTCAGTGGTAAATTGGCCATTTTTCCATCAGTAGCAGCAATGAAACTTACACATTCTAGTGAAAACATATCAGATTTCTGCACTACAACACACAAATGCACATACTACTTTCCAAGAATGTCGTTTATCTCTGACAATACACATGTGTGCATTTGGAGGAAGAAGCTATATGTGGATTTGTGAGTTCATAGAGAGAAAGAGAATTTTTCTTTTGTGGTAGATAAACAACATATATGTCCTAAATCTTGTTAATAGGCTGCTATGGACTGAACTGTGCCCTCCCTCAGATTCACATGTTGAAGCCCTAATCCTCAGTGTGGCTGTATTTGGAGATAGGGCCTATAAGAGGTAATTAAGTTTAAATGAGGTCATGAATGTGGAACCCTGATGATAAGATTAATGTCCTTATAAAGAGAGAAATCTCCCCCACCCACTGGCGGACCCTGTGCACAGAGGAAAGGCCATGTGACAACATAGCCAGAAGTGGCCTGCAAGCCAGTGAAAGCGCTTTACCAGGCCTTGATCTGGTACTTCTGGCCTCCTGAACAGGGAGAAAATAAATTTCTGTTGCTTAAGCCACACAGTATGGTACTTTGTTATGCCAATCCTAACATTAATGCATAGGCCAAAGAAATATTCTGGGAAATAACAGAGTCCTGTGTAGAAATAAACTTTAGAAACACCCTAAGATATTGTGCATTTTGAAACATTTTCCAACATGAAATGTTTTCACTATTTAATTTTTACTTCAAAATTTGCCATCTTAAAAGTTCAAAATATTTTAATATAGTACCTTCTAGATAATCTGCTCATAAGAAATAGTAAATTCATGATATAATTCATCAAATCGCTAAGTTTTTATTCAGAAAGAAAGATTATTGGAGAACTAACGCTTTGGCGGATTGCAAAGGATCAGAGTTGAATCTAGTGTAGAAGATTTTTAGCAATGCTTTGGCTGTATCTCCATGGAGTAACCAAACTAAAGAGCCTGTCCATCATTTTTTCCCATCTTTGAGAGCTCAGTGTAAGGAGATGAGCCATTGAGAACTCTGAGAATAGATGCAACCATTCCAAATTCTTGACTGCATGATTTATTTTTCAGACCTCTAATGATGCTCTTCAATCTTAGGGTAATTGGAATAGTTTTATTTGTTAGCAGTCTTTTCCCAGCAGATTTCTTAAGTGTAGTAGGGTATGTCTGTTTGTCTCCATCTCAACCCCTACATTTCTATCTGCCTCTAGATCTGTATCATGTGCGAGTGTTCCTTAAAGCCATTTTCCTGAGAGATGCTGGTGCCTAGCTTTTAAATGTGCCACAACCCCCCTTCTCCATCTATGCCTCACTAAATCTGTTTTCTACTTGATCTACAGTAAATTGAAATCTTGAAATTAAAGTGCAGGTTGGTGACTTGCCACATATTCCAAAAAGCATGACAAAATCGAGAGAAATCAATAGAGGAATAAAGAAGCATGACCAATTTTGTCTCAAAATATTCTTTCACAGCTGAACCACTTGCTGATAGGACAGTTGTTTGATTCTGAGACCCTTCATTTGCTCTATTTTCCAATTTAGATATTGCTGATTTGAAATGCACCAATGTCTCAAGCTCAATGCAGCAAAGATCTGAAATCCTTCTCTTCTTTGAGGGAAGTGAAGGACCCCTCACGCACTGGCTGTGACCAATCAAGTCTTTCTTGATGCCAAAAAATTAAACACAGTAAGGCCAGACCCTGTCAGCAACGAGTTGATTGCTTTAAATAAGGGAGATTTCCTGAATGTTTAAATTGAAACTTCGACTTTGATTAAAGCAAAGAGAAGTACCAGGATGGCTTCCTAACTATTTAGTTCCTAAAATTCCTGTGAGGTCTGGAGATGACAAATTCAATTCTGATGTGCTGTGTTTTACACTCTGCAGACTGTAGTAAAAGGGAAAACTAATCAAGCTTGGGTTTCCCATGGGCTGAGCTTTAAGATGTTTTCCTATTTAAAGCCATGGAAATATGTTAAAACCCACATAGGCACAGTGAAGTTTATATAAGGCAAAATCTATGAGACTGTGTTTTTGTACAGTGTGCATATTTTGATTTTTCATTATTTTTGGTTTGTTTAATGGCTCATTTTGTTTAAAATTATATTCCTACAATAGTTTTATAATAAAAGATTGGAAAGAATGGTTTACAAATATGTCTATACATATATTATACATATATACAATTTATATTGTAAAGTGGTTATGTTGTCAAGTAGAACACATTCACTTGAATTTAAAATTTTTATTAAAAATAAAAAATAGAAAATTGATTAATCACAGACATAAAAATGCATGGCTATATATCCAGTCATGCCATGAGAGCCAGTGCCATTATCATATAATTAAAAATACTAATTACAATGTAAAAATCATCACATGAGAATAAATGGGAAAGGAGAGTGAATGAATACATATGTCAACTAAACAAACTAGGCATTTCATATACAAACAAAGGATTGAATTTTACATAAACCATTGTTTGTAAACAAATGGTAATTAAAAGTAGTGCTTTCCATTAGAAGATAGAGCAAGGGACCCTTGATTCTTCTGTTTCATTTTAACCTGGTCATTAGGCCAGTTTTTCATTAAGTTTTACGTCTATGAAATTATAGTCAAGACCAAAATCTTGTAAGGAAGTTAAAGATGTTACGTGTGTATGTGTTTGTACATACACCCTATCATCTATCTGCCTGTTTATCTATTTACTTATATCTGTAGTTTTTTGGAGTTGATGACTACTTGTTTTTAGAACATTAGAAACAAAATGACCATTCACAGTGAACAACTCAGGCCATAGAAAAATGTAGATGTCTTCATGAATATACACAGGAAATTTGTTAAACTTAATCTTTGGATCTTTTCTCAAATTTAACACACAGTAAACACGATGAAAAGACTAAGGGTCTTTCTGATCCTCACAATATGACACAATTTTATATTTTCACAAGGAGTATAGTACTCAATTTATGGAGACAAATTCATTCTTTCAGATCACATTAACTAAATGATTTTTTTTTTTTGGTCTCCTGAAAGGGTGTAGCCAAAATATGTGTTCACCAATAGCATTCATGGCTTTCCTTATATCTATGTAAGATGATGGAATGAACGTATTTAACTCATTTGTCCATACACAACAATTTTACACTTAAATAATCAACGTTGAGGGTCTTCCTCTTTGTGTGTTAGCTTTGGAAGAGGTGATACTGAGTCAAAATTTAATTCACTAGGGGCTTAATGGAAATGGCAGAATCAAACTTTGTAGCCTTTGTCTAGGAAGCTGGTTTATTTCTACAGTGAAAACTAGACATGGGTGAGTTAAGTCCTTTGAAAATTCAAAGCTTCCTTGATTTTGAATGAGTGACTAAGATTTTGAAATTTTATCGTATTTTCACTAATAATTCACATAATACAAGAAATCTTGAAGTTTATTGATTTATTATTTATTTATGGTGGTCGATTTATTTTGATTCTCAAATTTTATAGATGAGGACATTGAGACCCAGAAACTTGCAATGCAGTTTTGATCCTGCAGGCAGTCAGTGGCAGGCCAGGGACAGTCCTTGACACTGGTCTTTGGCTTTCTGAACTGAAGTCCATCACTACCCCACCACCTCCCTTCCCATGATTACTCAACATTTGTCATTAAAATCATGCAACATGAGAGAAGAAAGTATCCTAAAACATGAACATCACCATGAGAAATTTAAAATTGTTTTGGAAGAGCTTTCATTTTTCCTAAAAAGTCTTTATTAACAGTTTATATAGGCCGGATGTGGTGGCTCATGCCTGTAATCCCAGCACTTTGGGAGGACGAGGCAGGTGGATCATTAGAGGTCAGGAGTTTGAGACCAGCCTGGCCAGCATGGTGAAACCCTGTCTCTACTACAAACACAAAAATTAGCCAGATGTGGCGGTGTGCACCAGTAGTTCCAGCTACTCAGGAGGCTGAGGCAGGAGAATCACTTGAACCTGGGAGACAGAGGTTGCAGTGAGCCGAGATCATGCCACTGTACTCCAGCCTGGGCAACAGAGTGAGACTCTGCCTCAAAAAAAAAAAAAAAAAAAAAAAAAAAAAAAAAAAAAAAAGAAAACAGAAAAAAAAAACAAAAAACAGTTTATATAAAGGGTGGATGCACAATTACAATTGGATTGCCTGTACAATCATTTTACATTTTTTTAAACAAAATATAAAAGCTTTTAAACAAACAAAAATAAAAGTTCAGTAATAGAAAAATACAATTTTGACAAACCTTTCCACTATAGTTAAGTATAAACTTGGCTCTTGTGGTCTTTGAGGAATTCATACTTGTGTTAGAAGAGAAGTTAAGGACATACTTATGTGAATACCAAATGAGCTGTTTCAGAAACAAATAAACTCTATCTTTTTGAAATGAGAATGTTTGAACACACGATTATAGATCTGGTTGGTTTTGATCTTTAGAAGTCCATTGCATGCTCTCCTTCTGCCAAACTACCCTAGAAACTGTTGTTATTGCTGATGAGCAGTTTGACTCTACCACTATAATATAAATGTTAGTTTAAAGCTCCTTATTTTCTTTATGAACATATTCATTTGGATTGATAGAAAGTGACTGCATTTCACCCAGAGAACTATTTGATGGGAACGGTTTTTGGTTTTGTCCAGTGGCAAATATCTGGAATCAAAAATACTTTTATGATAAAATCGTATTAGACTATTAGGTAATTGGTAGGAAAATGCTGTTGAACATTATTTAATTTCTTGTTAAGTTTAATGGGAGTTTTTGCTCAGATTATAGTATAAGACATAAATTGGGTTATCTTTTCTGTTATCTCAAATGAGGTTTTTACTGTTTTTGTTGTTTGGAGCTTATTTAAATGATACAAAATTTTTCATTTGATCCTCCAGCCCAGAAAGTCAACACTAATAGTCTTGTTTGGTTTAATAATAGCATCCCTTGCTGTGTTAAGAATTCTGTAGATCTGCGCTGACTAATAAGACAGCCACTAGCCATATGTGACTAGTGAGTACCTAAAATTCGGCCTGTTTGAATTGAGGTATGTGCGCTAAGTTGAAGATACATACTAGATTTCAAAGAGTTAGTATGAAAAAAGGAACATAAAATATCTCATCATTTTTGATTATTAATGACATTTTGAAATAACATTTGTATACATTTAATTAAATAAAATATATTGTTAAAACAAATTCCTTTTCCTTTTTTGCTTTCTTGTAATATGACTACTAGAAAATGAAAAATTACACATATGTCTCATGTTGTGTATCAGTTATAATAGTGTTGCCGAGTATAGTCATTTCCATACATAGAATCCATGTCACTTCTTCTGAAGTATATTCTTAGAAAAGCCAAATTGGAATTGAATCATCTAAACCCCATCCTGATGTATGCATAGGCATCACATAGAAGTCAGTGGGCACTCGATCCACACCTCAGAGTTGAAATTTCTCTTATCAGGCTCTGTTATAAACAGAAGAATCATTGAGTTAATTCGCAAGCTAAACTCAGTGGTTGTTTAGTCTTATCTCTTTAAATTTTTCTTAAGCTATGAGAATTTTTGTTTAAATTAGATATGTTTTTCTCCCCATTTTTCCAGGAACAGAACTGGCATAACAGACCACTGTAGGTGCTAATAGATTCTCCGATCCTTGTTCAGTATCAGAATTATCATTGCCTTACTTGAAACGGCTAAGAAAGACAGATGTTAGGGTGATCTAGTTGCAATCTAGCTATTCCATAGATGGTCTTTTTTTTTTTTCACAAGGTGGAGAAGCACAATCCCAGTATGCCAGTATCTGTGTAGTGGGAAACACAAACAAGCTAAGATAAAGCTAGAATCAAATAAAAGGAGTGACCCTACCAACCTTGACCTCTCTTTGAACTTGATCCTGAAAGATGCAAATAACCATCTAGTTGAATGTGGATGAGATGTAAGATTTTGTGGGGTCGCATCCAGTCTCTTGTTTATCTTTTATCCTTCACATGACACTGGCACCATGTCAAGTATGCATACATTAGGAGTTTAGGATATTTTTGTTAAATTGAATTGAATCATTCAGAAATATGAATTAGCTTAATAAAAAAGATGTTTTAGGGAGATCATTTTTAATAGAATAAAGAAAAAGAACTAAGAATAGGCACCAAAATGTAAACTTCCTTCTAAATTGTCTATTTTAACTTTCATGAATATTACGTATTTAATTTAACCAACTTTAGTTAGAAAAGAAAGGAGGTTTTCATGCTCTTTGAGGCTTATGTATACCACTTACCAGAACACCAGAGCTTCTGTCAGTCAATAGCACAGGCAAAATTTATCAAGTATGTTGCTTCACATAGAGGTTACTCTGTCATTACTAGCTAACTTGGATCTGCCAGAGAATTTTTTTATGGAAGTGTGTACTGCCAAAAAAGAGGTGTCCCTTGATTGATGGCCACAGCTGACCTAAATGCTCAAGGATCACATTGTAATAACCCCTTTATCATATATTAACCACATAACCCAAGTTCAAATAGTTATAAGGGTTTTGTTGAAACCCACAAACCCTGGGAAGGCCAGAGACTGGAAGGATTTGTATCCTTTCCACAACCCAATGACATCCCACAGCCTCTGTGTGAGATTGGGTATCTGATTTTCAGCCTCTGAGAACAGACACACTGAAAAGCCCGTGGTATTGAAGGTTCATTCATAACACCAATATTTTCTTCTTTTCCTTTGGTTTTGCCTATTTTTTTAAATCCACTTTAGCTTAAAAACGTGAGGTATAATCATAATATTTTAAGCCATAAAAATGAATATACATACAGTTTACTGGGAATGTAAGCCAGACCAACAATATTTCATAAAAGTGGTTTATATAATTTCATTTCCTTCTTTATTTTGGTAAATGCCAATTTGTAAAGGGAGAAAAAGAAAGTGAGAATGAAAATCTCCATGGTTTTGAAGTACATGGAAGTCAGCAAGATTGACTGTAATGGCTACTCAAGCCTGTGTGGTCTGCCATATGTTGTTCTAATTTTCTTTGTGGTCTAAATGACAAGCTGCATTGAAAGTACCTAAGGAGTATCAAGAGGGTTTAAAGCAACAAAATCTCAGATTTGGTCCTTCTGTGTTTGAAGAAAAAGAGACTGGTAACTTAGTCAATGTGGCCATTGAGAGATTTGAAGTAGATAAGCATACATCTTGACTAAGCTCATTTCTGAGTTTATCTTCTGTTTAGGAATAAAGGATAAGGATGGTATATTAGTTCTAGTCTAATATTTGTCAGATAGAAAGCTAGAAATATGCAGTCATGTGCTGCATAAAGACATTTAGGTAAAAAACAAGTGACATATATGAAGGTGGTCCCATAAGACTATAATGGAGCTGAAAATTTTCTATTGCCTAGTGACATCATAGCTGTCATAATGTTGTAGGACAACATATTACTCATGCAAAACTATGATAGAAGAGAAAACAAGCAAAGCATCATGGACGTATTTCTGAAAAGTGTAACGTTTCCTGCAGATGAGCCCCAGACAGGTGCTTGAGGAGGTCTTATAGAAGAAGGCATCGTTATCATAGAAGAGGACAACTCCATGTGTGTTATTGCCCCTGAAGACCTTCCAGTAGGACAAAAGGTGGAGATGGAAGACCACAATGTTGTTGATCCTGACCCTGTGTAGGGCTAGATAACTTGGTACATTTTTGTACAACTGTACAAATTGTTTGTGTTTTAAGCATAGTGTTATCATGAAAATGTCAAAAAGTTTAAAAAATTAGAAAGTTCATAAAGTAAAAAAGTTACAGTAAGCTAAGGTTAATTTATCATTAAAATATAAAAAGTAAATTTAGTGTAGTCTAAATGTATCGTGTTTATAAACTCCACAGTAATATACAGTGATGTCTTAGGCCCTCATATTCACTTATTACTTATTTAGTCACCCAGAGCAACTTCCAGTCCTGCAAGTTCCATTCATAGTAAGTTTCCTACACAGGTGTAACCCTTCTTTATCTTTTATGTCATATTTTTGCTGCATCTTTTCTATGTTTAGCTATGTTTAGCTACAAAAATAATTACCATTATATTATAGTTGCCTACAGTATTCAGTACAGCAACATCCTGTATGGGCTTGTAGGCTTCGGAGCCATAGGCTGTACCATAGAGCGTAGATGTATCGTAGGCCACACCATCTAGGTTTGTGTAAGAAAAGTATACTCTGATGATCGCACAATGACGAAATCTCCCAGTGACCTTTCTCAGAATGTGTACCCACTGTTAAGTGACACATGACTGTTTTCGTATCCAGGTAAGTAAATCATAGACACCTCCATAAACTATTTCTCTCTCATCTGTCTGTCATTAAGGTTCTTCCCTCCCTCCCTTCCTTCTTTCTCACCTTCCTTCCTTCCCTCTCTCTTTCCGCCCTCCCTCCCTCACTTCTTTCCCTCCTCCCTCCCTCCCTCCCTTCCTTCTCACCTTCCTTCCTTCCCTCCCTCCTTCTGCCCTCCCTCCCTTCCTTCCCTCCTTCCATCCTTCCTTCA
>NW_012119376.1:12317762-12337115 GCF_000951035.1 Colobus angolensis palliatus | reverse complement strand
TCCTTCCTTCCTTCCTTCCTTCCTTCCTTCCTTCCTTCCTTCCTTCCTTGAGGCAGAGACAGAGAGGACCACAGCTTGGATCAATTTGAGAGAAGCAGAATTAGAAGATTAAAATACACAGAATTCTGAATGCGTGCACTGGGCTAATGTGTTCAGATATCCTCGGGGGTAAAGCCTATGCTTTGGACATATTATTTCAAAAGGATGAAGTATTCATAACCAGCTGTGTTTGGCACCACACACTTCTCTGTGTCATTGATGGCACTAAGTAGTGGTTATGCACCTGTATACCATCAAAGACTCTGTCATTATCCTCCACTCCATTTTGCTAAGGAACTGCTTTGACATCGTTACATGCTGAATAAACTTTATTTAGAAACTAATAATTTGTATATGCATTTTAGAAGATTAATTAGAGACATTTATTTATTAGAATCAGTCCATTAAGCCGAGAGTCTTCCAGATTTGAAGATATTTCTTGTATTTATAGAACTACAGGTGGAGTGCTTGTTTATTATGCAATTATGCAGCAGTTTGTAGGCTATGCTGTAAATAACCTCTTTTATTTTTCTCTCCATTACCTATATTTCCCTCCTGGTGTTCCATGGACTACAGATGGCCGGTTATATGTCCCTGGTCTCTGCTAACTTGCAGCTTTGTTGTAACTTATTCCAAGAGAGTTTCATGGCTTGACAAGGCCTACCCCCTGCTCAAAGGGTCAGAGAAATAGCCTCCTACATGGAAGCTATGTTTTAATGAAATCCTAGTCTTAATTTACCATCTGATATCTAATTCTCAACCTCAACAATTGCTTAAGTATTCAGTCAG
This sequence comes from Colobus angolensis palliatus, assembly GCF_000951035.1. NCBI lineage: Eukaryota > Metazoa > Chordata > Mammalia > Primates > Cercopithecidae > Colobus > Colobus angolensis. The sequence goes on along the minus strand of NW_012119376.1, from coordinate 12,336,287 downwards.
GTTCAACAAGAAGCTGACCATGCGATCTCAAAATCTTTCTCAAAACTCAGCTAGATCATGGGAAAAAGCAAAAGACACTTCATAACCCATTCCATTAGAGGTTAAAAGAAAGAATGCTAAGTTCTGTTTGGCAAATAACCTTGTGGTAAGGTTTACTCCATTGCCAATTTTTCTCTAAACAATCAAGCATTTAATTTCCAACGATTGATTCAGATGTCTTACCTGGAACAAATATTAATTAGATGGGCTATGATTACCAGTTTCTCACCCATCATATTTCTTAAATATAGACCTTCCACTGTCTTGCCTAGTAAATAATATGATTGCAAAATTTGACCGCTACAGTACTTAGTGTCTATACACAAATTTTGGCACTTGATTGAATTGTTTTCTCTTTTCTTATTAGTTCATGAATGTAAGCCTTGTTTTCCTACTTATGATTACAAATCTATCTTTTATGTCTTTTATTTTTCTTAATATCCACAGAAGCACAACATAGTGCTAAGGGTAGAGGTAAATGCTGGAAAAACTTGTTCAACGTAACTGAATGGCTCCTTCTGTTTTTGTACATGAAACTGCTCCCCATCAGTGGGTTTCACCATAGTATGTGATATCTTTGCTGTCATTTTGAAATGTTGGTCCTCCTACTCATCCATCAAGATTAGCTTATATATCACCTCCTTTGGGAAGATTTCTCTGATCATCCTCCAAACAATTAACCACTCCCTCTGTGCCCCACTCTGTTTTGTGTATGCTTTGATTTCTGTTGTACACTCCCTCCTCTGTAACTGCCTTATTGTTTGTTGCAGTGTTTGTTTTGGCTACTGGAATGTGATTCTTTGGGAAGAGGGTCTTTTTTATCAGCCTTTCATTTGGCTTAGCACAGTATAGCCGACATTTGTTGAATTGATAAATAGACGTGAATCACTAGACTTGTGCCATCTCTGATAAACTGGTGTTTATGTCTATCGATCTGCTTTTGGTGAAAATTCCAGTAGACTATAAAGGAAATTCCATATGTTGTTTGATAGTTGAAGGCCTTTGTTGAACTTTATAATATTTACTTTATGTCGTGCCTTGGCACTAGTGTCTGTATACATATACTCTTTCTTCTAATATCCCCATGAAACTTGAGTTCCTCAAATCTCCCCTGCCTTTGCCTTCCAGCTCCTGATTTCTTCACTTGCCCTCTGGGTTTAAATGTTCCCTTTGTACATTTTTATACTTGATACATTAGCGAGTACATTTACTCCAAATTTCACTTTCCTTTCTATGCCATCTAGAAGAAACAGGAGAGACCTCTTAAAAGGAGGCAATTTGGAACTCTGGAAATTGTATGAGCATCTTAGCTCTTCAGTCTATTTGGAACAGAAAGTCTTCGCTTTGAACAAAGAAAGCTATGAGTAAAAACAGAACATATAAAACAAATAAAGTAGGGGTCATAGTCCACATATCAAAAAGGTGCCTCCTCCTGCAAAATTATCCTCAGCAGGCCTCCTTTTATAGCTAGTTCATGGAGGTCAATTGATATGTAATTGAATTTTCCAAAAATATCTTCACATGAGACTATTCAGTAATGATATATAATAAGATTTAGTCCCACAGTGGTATCTGCAATCCTGAAAAGCTGCACAGTGTTTTGAATGATTTTACGGGTTTTATTTTATAAAGTAAGTGAATATCTATGTATCAGGAGCCAGATCATGCCTGTGAAAAGGACATTGTTCATATCTCCACCTGCTACAAGCTGCTATGCCTCCTTGAGGACATGAGGTGGAAGCCCATGTTATTATTCTTGGGGTTAAAATGAAGATGAAGGTAAGGATTGAAAGTCTCTCCAGGCTGGAGAGAAAGGCGAGATGATAAAGTATAATCTCTGGCCACAAGCATGGTTCTCCTTGGGCATAGTTCCATGGTTGTGTTTGAGGTTTTGTGTTATTCACTTCTATTAATATTTTTTACAAGTCTCTAGCATCATTATCTCTTGAGCTCTCAGTTTCGGGACATTTCTTTTTATTTTCTCACATATGTGCTACTACTTGGGACAAGATGCATTCTTCTTCAGCCTGAAAAGCCTTCTTGCACACTCCTGAAGACAAGACAGTGTGGATGGCGTGATATTCATCCTGCTGAGAGTGGACTTAAGTTTTCCTCCCAGGTCAGGAATATGTGCCTTGGGTCCCTTCTTTTGGCTTTGGTGGGAACAAAGTGCAGAACCAGTTCCTGCCATCTCAGCGGATGGAGTTTGTTTGGCAGCAGTGATTTTCCCTCTGTGTCCTTCTGGGCAGAATGTCTTAGTTATAGTCATAGACGGTGGCACACATGGAGAAGCAGGGCTAAGTGGCCACAATCCCAAGTGCTCCCTCTATTCCAAATGCTTTTTTTTTTTTTGAGTATACATGCAAAAATTTTTCCACTCACAATCACCTAGTTTTCCAGTGGCTCTAAAACCATGAAAAATGACACAGTGGACGAAAATCCAGTATCTTCTGTAGGCAAAACAGCCTGTTTCTGTAAAGCAGCTGTCAGTTTGGTGAGGAGAGAGATTTCCAAAAAGAGGGGAAATGAGATCAATGACTAGATCCATCTGAAATTGAAATTGCTTGGAAGTTGAGGGAAACTGCAAAGAGGCCCTGTAGTCATATATAAGATGTTTGTTTCCCAATGAGGTAGAGAGAGAAGAAACAGGAGAGGGTTGTGTGTCTTCCTCGGCAGCTTGGACTTTGCACCATAAGCCACAAGGTGCCTTTGAACAACTGCACATGGAAGGTGGCATGTTGGGGTGGAGAGATTGGGAGCTTTGGAAGAAGCTGCTTAAACAGACATCCAAATGTTTTAGTTATTAACCGTGTAACCTTAAACCAAAAACATTTTCTTATCTTCATTTTCTTATCTAAAAGGTAGCTATAATGATACTGGTGAGAATTAAATAAACGTATACATGTAAAGCACCTCCCTAGAACATGACACCCAAACACGGGCTATGTAAGTGAATGTTTATCCACAACAAATGCATACAAATGTTGTTAATTCTTCTTTAATTAGAAAGTTGGGGCTAGGCATAGTGGCTCATGCCTCTAATACCAGTACTTTGGAATGCCAAGGTGGGTGGATTACTCAAGGCCGGGAGTTCGAGCCTAGCCTAAGCATCATAGTAAGACCCCCATCTCTAAGGTTGGCTGGGCTGGTTTCATTAGAAGAGGGGAATGGTTAGCTAATTTGTCTCATATGAGACAGGAAAATACAGACCAAGAGATAATGCATTAACCCTCGAATGGCATGCAGAATATTTAACATGTATGTAGAGAACGATACCCAAAACTTACATCGGAAAGCAGAACAGCAGATTTTTAAACTTCTTTTTGTTTTGCCTAATTTTTTGAGATACTGAACAAAATTTTCTAAGCAGACCAGCTGGCTGGTTCATTTGGTTCAGGGAACTCAATGCCTAATACTATAATATTCCCTTCCTTCTGGCCCTATAGCTGGCACTTGAAAATGACATGGAAGCAGAGATGCATTGATCAGTGGTACCTACCTCCAGCAGGTATAGACATTCCTGTGCTGGAACATTCCTGTGCTGGAACAGAAAGGTGATCTCCGAAAAACATGTGACATTACAGCAACAATACAATTTATATGGGGGTCCACAGAAATGGAAGATGGGGAGGCCTAGAAATGCAACGCCTGATTTAACAAATTTGAGACCAAAGTGACAGAAGGAAAGGCCTTCTTGAATGTTCTAGGTCAATTGTATTCAGTTTTGTGGATAAAATGTTCTGCTTTTAGTCAAAACTTTTGAAATTAACAGATTGTATATGCACTAAAAATCGAGATGCTCAAAAGAACTAGCCAAATAAACTGATGAACTGAAAAAACACAGCCTGGGACTTGGAGAAGCTGCCTTCCAGCTTGAGCTCTGCCAATACTACACTGTATGAACCTGCATGGATTAGGCCACCTCTGACCCTCAGGTTCCTCATCTATTGAATGGGGAAGCTGGTCTGTATTGCTAAAATCTCTTTCAGATCAAGCTGTGTATTATTGTAAATCTTGATTTGTATTTCTAGGCTCAATATAGCAATATCACTCTGATCCCCAGGCCTATTTTCCAGCTTCTAATCAATCACCAAGTCCTGTTTAGCATTTCCGTTAAGAACCTGAACTTTGGAATCAGACAGACTTAGAAGCGAATTCTAGTTCAGTGACACATTAGCAGGGAAGTTACTTCCTTTTTCTCTACACTTCAATTCCCTCATCTACAAAAGAAGTCAACAATAGTATTTATATTATTGAATTAGATAATGTGTGTAAAGTGCTTAGCACAAATGCCTACTGTTTAAATAAATAGCTAGATTACAAATCTCCTTTTCCAAATAGCTCTTGAATTTGACTCTTCCTCCTTACTCTCACCGCCTTAACACTTTTTACCTGGAATACTAAAACTACATTGGCTTCTTCAACTCTAGTCTAACTCTGCCCTGGCAGAAAGGTGATCTCCGAAAAACATGTGACATTACAGCAACAATACAATTTATATGGGGGTCCACAGAAATGGAAGATGGGGAGGCCTAGAAATGCAACGCCTGATTTAACAAATTTGAGACCAAAGTGACAGAAGGAAAGGCCTTCTTGAATGTTCTAGGTCAATTGTATTCAGTCAGACTGAAGGCTAGTTGAGGGTAGGAGGGACAGTATTAGGAATTTCTAACAAGGGTCCTCTAATGCCTCTTTACACTCTTTTCTGAAACATTCCCAAGACTTGCTTTGATTTGGGGGCAGATTCCTGTTTGAGCAGAAGTGTGGTTGACTGAGCTCTGTGTGGGCACTGGCTTCTGGTCAGACAGGCTTAGGTAAAGAATGAACTTTCTAAATCAAACCAGGCCACATACTGACATTTTCAGATGCAAGTTAAAGCACAGCACAGCTGCTTTGGCACAATGCAAGAACTTCACTTTGTTCCCCATGTCTTTTCTGAGCTGGGGTTGGGGGAGGAAACAGCCAGAAAAACATGGATTTCAACTGCAGCATCTATGATTTAGGTTAGGCATAGACATTTCCTGCTCTGAGTCCGATATAGCATAATAAAATTCACTGGACTTTGTATTTGGCAGAGAGAGGAGTCTCTCCTGCTGAAAAGTATGAGGACTCTCCCACCAAAACAAAACAAAAAAAGTGTGGCTTTCATAACTGACCTGCTAGCCCTCTGGATCACTGTGAAAAAAAGTCAGAAGGGCAGAGCTGTATTAGTGTGCCAGGAGTAAAGAGGGTTAGCATGTCACCCGGGAGAACTGCAGGCTTTTAAACCCCTTTTCAATTTCAGAGCAATGGTAGCAACAGGACCAGGGACTGGGGAAGGGTGAGGGGGCCCATGTGAGGCTGACTCGGGCATCACATTACAGGGCCGGAGGGACTGGAGAAAGGGAACATTTGGCTCTCATTACAGAACAAAGGGACAGGGTGCTAGAAAACAGAGCGAATCTGGGTCAGAGGTACCTGAATCTCCCACAGGTACAGTAGTCAATTTGCACATCTCTACTCAGGAGGGAGCCTCCCAAAGCTGTCTCCTGCAGTCTGCATTTGCCAACAATAACATTTTACCAGGAACGCAGCTTGTCAAAACCAGCATTATAACTCAAGCAGTGGCGTGATGAAAATAATGTTTTCTCAGGGGCCAAGCTCATTGCTATTGAGAAGTTAGACCTGTTAGCACGTGATTTTCACTAAATCTCCTCCAAATAGTCAAAATCTTTATATAATATTATTTTTTTACAAACCTCCTCAAATAAATTGTTTACTTTTTCTTGGAGGGGGTTGGTGAGAAGAAGGGAAGACAGAAAATCTGTGATTCTTACTAAGGGGTAGATATTATTGATCGTAATTTAAAATCTAAACTTTACATCTTCCTTAATTTTGACAAAGTTGTGCATAATTTGATCAAGAGGGAATTACTTTTATTATTCTTCAGTTATTTTCTCTAATTAATTACTCTTGGCGTCGCTTTTTTCACCCTGCCTTCTGATGAAGCATCATTTTGAAAATCTCTATTTTTTGGCAAGGCAGTGATTGGTTAAAGTTTTTTTTTTTTGGCGCGGGGTTGAGGGGGCTTTACAGTCTTTTGACTATTGCTCTTTTTTTTTCTCTTTTGAAATAACCCCAAGCCTTAGAAGGGCGAAAGACCAGCTCAGATGCCACGCTGCCTGAAGGTCTGCCAACTTACCACCCAAACCTTGTAACTGTATCTTAAGCCATTAACGACGAAGCCCCAGAAACGCTGGCGGGGGGTATGTTTCATCTAAAACAATATAAAAGTGTATAAGGAGAGAAAAGCAGGCCTCAGGTATTTGCAGGGGTCCTGTTATGTGGTGGTTGTGATGAAAATAGGCTTAGTGATTTTAACAGCTGGCAATTTATTAGCAAACCTGGTCCTACTAAAAAAATATGGAAAATCAGAACTGATGTAGAGTGTTAATCGCAAATCCTTTATATTTGCAAGACTTCTGTATTGTGTTAACTTTTACTATTGCAGGGAGCAGACAACCTTTTGGAGCAAAAGGCTAGGCAAATGAACTTCTTTTGTCAGACACCACTCCATGGGGATGCAGGCTGTGTCTGCCTGTGTCATTTGGTCTAGAGGGCAAATAATTTTCCTTTATGTGACTGGGCAAAACCACGTGAAGAGCCTTGCAGGCTTAGCTAATGTCGCCTTTGAGAATCCCTTCATAAGGCTTAATGTTGGAGTCGTCATTTTCAAGCTACATTTGTGGTGGTTCTTTCTCTAAGCACATCATCCTAAGAGGTTGCCTTCCTGTTGGCTGAGCTTTTATACACAGTAATTGAAAACAACGCATTTTCTGCTGCCAACTGGTGTCACCGAAGTGATCACTCTCTCTTTCTACTTCAGATTTAACAATGTGGCAGTGGATGAGATGGGAGACATGCTCTAAGTATTCAAAATGAAAAACACCAGAACACAACCGTTATTTTATGAAAGAGGCTGGAAAATGGTTAGTAAAGAAATCACAGATGTGTTTCACAGACGAGGGGGAGGTGAGGGTAGTGCTACACTCTGAAAGTAGCATGACAAGCACAACGTATTCCTAATTTTGCTCAACACATTACTTTTTGGATTTTCCTAGCTTTATTTGGTGGTGATGGTGGTGGGGGGTTGTCTTCACTTTCCAGAGGATCTGTGTGATTGTTCATGTGCATGTGTGTGTGTGTGCGTGTGTGTATGTGTGTGTGTGTGTGTGTGTGTGTGTGTTTATCCTCTTGGGAAACATAAGAGTATTTTATAGAACACTGACCACGGTTATTTACCTATAGCCACACTAAACAAAGACAGCTAGATGAAACATGGAAAGAACTACTCTCTCAAATTAGGAATTACGTTTTTCAACTCTTGCCTAAAAAAATGAAATGCAAAAATTGTGAATATATTTAAAATGGTAGACTACTCAAAATGGACCTTACGTTCCTTCTGTTTGGCAAAAAATCCCTGCAATAATAAATTGCTGACTTTTGCCTTAATTTTACTTAAATCTACAAAAGATTTAAGAGTTTTGAATACAGGGACTATGTCTCATTTTGCAGAGTCATGTAGCAGGTATTCAATGTGTCTGACTAATCAATTAAAGATATTAATTCTGATTTATGGTCCTAAATCAATACATAAAATGTCTAGTTTAACTGCGAAAAAGGATCTGAAAGGAGTGTGTGTTTTTATAGGTGACATTTATCTCTTTTCCTCTGTCTACAAAAAATTGTAAAATAATATGTTTTATTTATACTTTATTTTTTGACTAAGCTTTTGTGTGTATTTTAATAAATATATTGACAGAAGAATCACAATTTTTTCTGACTTTTTAAAGATAATTTAATTTACCTAAGTGACATAACTGCTTATAATACTAAAAGAGACACACACCAATATTTCTACCTACTAAGTGTTTGTGATTGACTGTCATTTACAGCAAGTGATACCTTAGCAGAGTTCTGTGCCTGCCCTGACAGTTTCAATAATGCTCAAAGAGAGAGGAGCACACCACAGGAACAAGAACAGTATCTCCAGATCTCCAGTATCTCTTTGGCAAAGAGTTTTAAAATAAATTTCAAGGTAGTGCTAAGCTTTCATAAGAACTTGTGTTTTGGTTGGTATCATAAGCATCATTTTGGGGGACTTAATAAAAAAACTATCTATTCAAATTCTTCATCTGTTACAGATATTTAGTTTAGATCATTAGATTAATTGTGGTAATTTTGCTCTCACTGAGTATCCGTTGGAAGAATTGTGCTCTGTCTCTTCTAGAGAGGAATAATTTGCTTTTATTCTCAATTTAGAAATGTATAGATGGTGCTTGCTATATGTAAGGCATCATTTTAAGCACTTCCTAAATCTGAGTGTATTTATTCCCCATAACCCTATGAGGTAGGTACATGTATTTACAGATGGGAAAACCACGGCACAGAGAATCTGAGTAAATTTTCCCACAGCTCAACAGGTGGTAGGGAGAGGAGTAGGGCATTGATCTCATTCGGTCTGACACTAGAATCTTTGTCCTACTTTCTCTAGAATAGCATTGTGCAATACAAATATAAAGTAGGCTATATATGTAATTTTAAATGTCCTATTAGCCACAATAAAAAAGCAAGAAATAAAATGTACAAGGTTGGCCCTTGAACAACAAGGGTTTTGAACTGCACAAGTTCACTTGTACCTGGATTTTCTTCCTCTTCTGACGCTCTTGAGACAGCCAAACCAGCCCCTCTTCTTCCTCCTTCTCCTCCTCAGCCTACCTAATGTGAAGATGACAAGGATGAAGACCTATATGATCATTTCCGTTCACTGCATAGTAAATATATTTTTTTCTTTATGATTTTCTTAACAACATTTTCTCTTCCCTAGCTTACTTTACTGTAGGAGTATAGTATATAATGTGTATAATGTACACAATATGTGCTAATTGACTGTTTATACGATCAGTAAGTCTTCCAGTCAACAGCAGTCTATTAGTAGTTAAGTATTTGGGGAATCAAAAGCTGCATTTGGAGTTTTGACTGCTTGGGCTGTCAGTGCCCTTAACCCTCATGCTGTTTAGGGGTCAAGTGTACTTGCCAAATCAATATATGTGTGTTAAACAGAAATGTTTTACACGAGGTCAGTTTAAAGTTTAAATTAATTAAAGTTAAGTAAAATAAACTTAGTTCCACAGTTGCACTACCGACATTTTAAGCAGCCAGCAGTCTCCTATGTCTGATGGCTACCGTATTGAATACTACAGCTGTGGAGAGTAAACTTTCCATAGAGGTATATTCCTTGGAAATAATTCCAGAGAATAAAATTGAGGAGAATTTAGCACATGAAATTTTCTTCTCCCTGTTACTCCAGGCACATTTTCATGGCAGAAGGAAAAATAACATTGACTTTCAATTTCTAGCTTACCAAAGGGCCACACACCGTTGGGTCAGCAAAAGAGTATCTTCTGATGGGATTTTCTGTTGAGTTTGTGTTCTTCAAAGGGCCACTTTCAACAGTGCTCAGACTCTGGCTTATCTGAGGGGACCTGTGTGCCTATCCAGAAGCTTTTTCTCATTGAGAAAAAACATCACCGCCAACAACAAGTGGAGGGAGGGAGGGAGGGAGACGTTTGTATACATTTCCACCACTCACCTATTAACAGCTCTTTTTTTTTAAAAAAAATTTACATCTTACTGTGATTTTGTGTTTACTTTTTAGATATGAATATAATCAATAGCACTAAATATACTTGGAAGTTAGGGATGTTGAATCACAAACGAGTGACTAGGTTGACAGAGGACAGAGAAAAGAGCTGTTTTGTTGTTTTCTTTTCATCACTAAGAATCCAAAAATAAATCAAGAGAAAGTATAATGACTGGATAAAGAAAATGTGGTGCATATACACTGTCATGCACCACATAAGGACATTTCAGCCAACAATGGACCGCATATATGACTGTGGTCCTATAAGATTATAGTGTAGTAGAAAAATTCCTACGACCTCATGGTGTCATAACCATCATAACTTCTTCATAGCACACTGGGTTAGTCAAGTGTCTGTGGTGATGCTGGTCTGGACAGTAACATGCTGTATAGGTCTGTGGTCTGGGAGCAATAGGCCGGCTATTCCATATAGCCTAGGTATGTCGTAGGCTCTACAACCTCAGTCTGTTTAATTTCACTTAATGATGTTCACATAATGATGAAATCACCTAAAGGTGCATTTCTCAGTTGTATTTCCATCCCTAAGCAATGCATGACACTGTGTGTGTGTGTCTGTGTGTGCTTATAATGAAATATTATTCAGTCTTAAAAAAGAAAATCCTGCCATCTACAACATGGATGAATGTAGAGGACATTATGCTAAGTTAAATAAGCCAACACAGACAAATAAATGAATGATCCTGTTTCTGTGCAGAAGCAGAGTAGAATGGTGATAGTCAGGGACTGGAGAATGGGGAAACAGGGAGACAAAGGGACAAGTTTTAGTTATGCAGGATGAATAAGTTCTGGAGATCTAAGGTACAGCATGGTGACTATAGTTAATAAGACTGAATAGTGTGCTTAAAATTTGCTAAGAGAGTTGATCTGAAGTGTTTTCACCACACACAAAAAATCGTAACTATGTGAGCTGATTGGTGATTAGATATGTACATTAGTTTGACTTTGGCAATCATTTTGCAGTGAATACCTATATCAAATCACCACATTGTGCAGCTTAAATAAATACAATTTTGGCAAGTATACTCGAAAAAGATTGAAAATTACAAAAAAATTTCTATATTAACTGTGGCAAATATGCATGCATTTTTAATTTATTCTATGAGCCTAGTACAAATTTAATTTTGCTAGCAATATTCAAGTCAATTAAGCTACATTTTATTTACAATTGTGATATCTTTTTCACTCTAATCATTTACTATTAAGAGAAAAACAATTTTTATTATTGCATGAAACAAATATTTTTATAAATTGATGTCAATGTTACCAATTATAACTCTTCCATTTTCTTGTTGCTAATGAGGGAAAATATATTTAAATTATAATTGTTAAACTTCAGTTTTTGACTGAGTGGAAATCCTATGGGATAAAATGGAAAGAGAAGGAGCCTGGGATCAGCAGATCTGGATTTTAATCCAGATTCTGTCACTTAAAAACAATTTCTTTCTAAACTTGAATACTTTGTTTAATCTTTATGAATTTCCAGTTTCCTGCCCTGTAGACTGGGGACAATAACACATACTGTGTAAGGCAGTAAAAAAGAGGAAATGAGAAAAAATATGTAAAATGCTTAGTTTAATATGCATAATGGTTTACATATTAGAGCAGTAATTAAATGTTAATTTCTTTTCCATAGTTACATGTGCATTCTTTCATATCAATAGATCTTAATTCATCCAGTGCCTCAGAATTTTTATTAGCAAAAATACTATTAAAATTGTTTGATAACATTTTCAATCCTCAAAACATCTGATAATTTTTCCATTAGAAGTTTCTAAATTATGTCTAATTTAATAATTGCAGTGATCAAAATTGATTCAAATGAGAAATCATTCAGGTTCTGAATGTTTGACAGTTTTCTAGAGGAAGGAAAGACAAAGTGGACAAGAAAAAGGAAGAAAGAATACAATCTTGAACAGTAGTACAGTAATTATACTGGTGGTAATTGAATAAAAAGTTATCTTCTGGATTAAACACTTCAGAGGATTTTTCCTTTATAGCTCATCCGTAGTGATGGGAGACCCATCTCATGATGTGTGTTGTCAGGCTATTTAAAGGCTGCTGTTTCACTTCCAAACTTCACTCCCTTCTGACGTCTTCAGTGCTGTTCACTTGGCAACCTTGGCCACCCTTCAGCAGATAATTTGTACGCTATGTAAGCATTTAGAAGAACCCAGAGTTAAACCAAGGATAAGAGTCATCGGTAACATTTATAGCTACTGAACTCCTCACTATGTGTCACAAAGTGGGTCAGAGGGTGCATCTTTCAGGAGAAAAGGAACATTCTTTTAGTACTATTTCTACTTTCACATTGATATGACAATGATTCCTACAGCTAAATTAAGGTTTGACCTCATGTGTCAAATGATTTTTGTTTAGTCAACAGATTTTTTTCTAAATGTTATCCTCTCCAAAAAAATCAGAAATTTAGCATTCAGGTTATGCTTGATCACAAGTGTGTGTATGTGTGTGTGTGTATAAAACGTGTGTGTGTATATATTATATACATATGCAAGAACAGCCTTTTCTTGACAATAATTCAATGTGAGGAATATTTAGATAAATGTATTGAATGTACAAAAGTGTAATAAAACCCCCTTTAGTTTAATAGATAAAAGAGTATTGCGGGGAGATTTTTTTTCTTTGCAGGGTTGGAGTATGTGCTCTGTTCATGGAAACCAGCTGTCATGCCACTTCCCAGCACTCGAAGGGAACAGAAACTTGTTTCTTCTCTAATGTTAAAGCACAGGGGTGTGCCCAAGGCAAAGATTAGAGTGGCTGTGGATCTGCAGGTGGTTTTATGGATTTGCGGGGAGGTCAAAGAAACATCTTTTTTTGCACTTCTTCTTTTCTCCAAGTTGGGCATTGCCTGAAATGGACGCATTCAGCAGCACTGTGGGATGAGATATGTACAAGGCATCATTTCCCTCTAAGGCAAATACCTTCACTGCTGGCAAACCATCAGAATTTGCAAGCTCAGCCAGCACCTTTGACCCGGCCACACAGCTGACAGCACAGTTGGCAGTTGGTAGCTTCCATTTATCACTAAGTCAGCTCCTGAGGCATCGACATAAAATGAAATAAGGGTTTGAGCAGTCACTTCAGAAATGAAAATGGGAATGCCTAGTAGTTTGCTTCAGTGTGCTCAGGCTGAGAACAATTTATTAAGCTGGTAAAATGGGCAAGTCATACGTGAGAGTACCTGCTCAGGGGAAAGAAATAGATTGATCAGACACATTATCTAAAGATCCAGAAGAGGAAACCACTGCTTTCTAACAGTCAACCCACTGATGGCTTGGGATGTAGTTGAGACTACCACATATTTCAGTAGGCAGATATTGTCACCTTCACATCCTCAGTGCCTAGCACTGTGCCTGATAGTTTGTGCTTAGTCAGTGAATGTTTGCACAATTAATGAGTAAAACATATACACATATAAACATATGTGTATATGTTTATACATAATTATTTTTTCTAGTTCATGTAATTAATGAATGAAATTCCTAAGTCATTGTCCTACGAGGAACGGGATGAGAAATTAGGAACTAATATTTTTCTTCCTACTGTATGCTAGACATACCAAATTTGCATAAGGAGAAATGGTCAAAACAAGATTGAAAGGTAGGTATCTTTCATGCTAAAGTCCATGGGTTTTTCACTTTACCTAAAACTTAAAATGTCATCAATTGTAAAGCATTTGGAGGAGACACTGAGTATAAGGAGATATTCATCAAGAATTCTATGTTAAAATATGATTATCTTTATATATGACAGAAAAATAACACTTAAAATATAATGGATTGAAAAGATTCTTTTCAAGAGATACAAAATATACAAAAATATATACTAATTTGGAATAAACTTAGTAAGACATATGCAGAAATGAATGAAAACAAAGCTGTAAAGTTTTACTCAAAACAAATATAAAACAATAAATAAATATATATATTTTGTTCTAGGATGGGAATTTTCAACATTGTAAAGTTGTCGCTTCTTCCCCATATTAATGTATACATTTAATGAAATTTTAACTCCATATCCACAGACTTTTACTTTGAAATTTGACCACTAGTTCTAGAATTTATTTGGAAAAATAAATGGAGGAAAGTAGGCAAGATTGTTTTTAAAAAAAAATAATAAGGCCTACTTGCATTATCAGATATTGTAAAATAAGTTATAAATCACATTACTTAGAGCAGTGTGGCACTGGCATTAGAATTTACAGCAGATCATTGGAAGCATAAATAAACTGAATAGAGGATAAATACATTAATAAATAGATAAGTGTAAAATGAATGTGATAAAGATGAGATTTCAAATTAGTGATGAAGTAATGGATTATCCAAATAATGGTAATCAGATCTCTGGTTTAAAATGCAAAAAAGGAGTTAGACAGCTATTATATTAAAAAATTTTATTCAGGCGGTTTATAGAATGAAATATAATAGCGTAAAGACATATGTCTTGTTGATATTGGAGTGTAGAGAAAATAAAAGAAAATACTGATAGATTTGGGTTGGAAACATAAATAAAACCAAAAAGCAAATTACAAACTGTAAAAAGTAGGATCAACACATTGCAGAAAGATTGTTAATATCTTCAGATTATAAACTATTTTAAATGAAAAAAAATGAACATCACAGCATTAAAAGAGAGACATGAACTGGCAAGTCACAAGATCTATATGACCAATAAACTTGCACATCATTTTAAACATTCCTTAGTAATCAAAGACATGCTAATTAAAACAAGACATCATTCCTTGCCAAATCCATGCACCAGGGAATGTCTTTATTGCATTCGCAGGCTTGTTGTAGACCTTGCCTCCCCCACTGCTGTTGCCCTGGGTTGGGTTGGAGAGAGCTGTCTCCCACCAGTATTTGCTAGGTATCGTTTTCTCCCACCCCAGCTGAAACACCGAGGACCTCCCTTCGGATACCAAATACCTCCTCATTGCTCCTCGGATAAAATGGAGATACGGTTTATTTCCTTTTGGTGATACCTCCTCTTAGGGAAATACCTGCCTCATCTTCTTTATTTCCCAGGGACTTACTAAGTTTTATTGGAATAGCTTTTCCTGAATTCCCCAGCCTTCTGTTGGACCAACGTATGATCTTAATAAAGAAATGGCCACAGAGCCCACTTCTAGTACCAGACCCTATGTGGCACTGAGACTGGAATAGCAGCTCCCTTCCAATAACTAAGTCTTTCTAGGGGTCAGGCTTATTTTGTTGGGGATTTCCTCTCAGGCTTCCTGCAATAGCAAAATCCCAAAGACACCAGACATATTCATCCCTTTCTGATTTGCCCTTAGAGTTGAAGTGAGACAACTTCTTCTTTTTTTTTTTTTTGGTATCATATGCCCATGAAATGGAGTTGATTTTTTTTCTTGCATATGTCTTAAAATTTCTCTAAATCTCTATCATGAACTGGCATTACTTCTGTAATTTTAAAATGCCATTTTAAGAGTAAATATTATGTGTATTGAAAAATACGAATTTTATTTTGTGACTTCCTAGCTCAGGGATGTTGAATCTTTAGCAAGACCTTTTTCCTGAGCTAAAGATCAAGATCTACATTTTACCTTATCCCAAGCAGGATAAGCAACATTTACAGATATTTTAAATTGAATAAATTGAAGTTGAAGTTAAGCCCTTAGTTCATTTCTAGATGTCTCTAGTTTTGTTAAGTCATCTGATTTTTTTTTTGTTTTTGCATTTAAATTATAGCTAAGTCTGTTACATAGAAACTCACATCTTGACCCTGGCATTTAATAAATTCCTTTGAAGGTTGCTTTCAAAATAAAATAGAATATTTCTCATATTTGCTATAATTATACTTCCCACAAAACACGCAAAAGATATGTGAGAAAATGTTTCTAATTTACATAGTGTCGCCTAAAAGTTGGTTTAAACTTGGAAAAGAGCTAAAACCATAAATATTTTAAGGGTGTTTATGGGCAACTACTAATTTGTTCTAAGCTTACATTTCATATATTTAAACCCTATTATAATGACAAAGTTCTTGACATACACTGTGATACTCATGTTTTTAGATAGTTTGCATACTTTATTTAAACAATTCTCATTGATTTACTCCATAAAGTTTGATTTCAAATTGTCTAGGAACAAAGATTATGGACTTTTTTGTTCTTTAAGAGTTTCTTCCTGGTGATTATCTGAGTATTTAGTATATACAAGTTACTAAACAAATCAACTAACATATTTATTGCCCACTTATTATGTGAAATATTCAAAAATAGGAATTGAAGATCATTTAAGAGAAAAAATGTTTATTACATTATACTTGTCCCCAATCATGAGGAAACAATCTATGTACACATAGAAAAGAGTAACTATGGGGCAGTACATAGTGACAAACAAGTGACAAAGTTAATGTTAATGTAGATGGGTAAGTAGCCATACAGAGGAGCAGAAAGGATAGTCATGAGCCTGCCATATAGTAGGTGCTCAACTATTGCTGTTTGAGTGAATGTATTTGTTAAATTAATTACCCAATAAGTACTTATTGTCCCTTATTCTCATAACAGCCCTGAAAGACAGCATCATCAGCGTCACTTTTGATAAGAAGAAAATAGACTTTCACAGAGGTTCTAGGTAGCAAGCATTCCAAGTGGTACAGTAGGGGTTTCATAGCCACATCTGTTTGACTCAAAGATCTATGCTTCCCCTCTCCAACTACATTGCTTCTTGCAGACAGAATGCTTTTGCTACGGCCACATTGAAAAGGTGGACCTACTTTTGAAGGGATGTTCATTTGTTAAGTCATTCTTGCAACAAATACTGACCACTCACAATATCCTAGGCACTGGAAATATGATGGTGAGTAAAAAGTGGACAACATCCCTTATGAAATTTAAAGTCTCTTCAAAAAGCAATAAAAATACCACATACCAAAAAAAAAGTAGTTAGAATGAATAAGACCTACTATTTGCTAGCACAACAGGGTGACTGTAGTCAGTAATGAATTAATTGTACATTTTGAAATAACTAAAAGAGTATAATTGACTTGTTTGTAACAAAAAGAATAAATGCTTGAGGGAATGGAAAAATATCACAAAATTCAATAAAAAGTTGAAATTTGAATTGTATGAGAAAGAAGATATGCATGGTACTAAAGAGCTTACAGTAAATAGATTTGGTCTTATTAAGGTGTCAGGATCCTAAAGTCTGAAGAGTAAGTAAGCTTGAACTTCACAATTTGGAAAATAAAGAATATTCCAGATCCAAAGGATGAGGGGCAAAAGAGAAAATGGTGATTAAGAAGGTCTAATTAAGGCCAAGGGGATCATGGTGCAAGATGGAGCTTAAACAGCAGGTAGGCAGAAGGCCATTTTGGGTCTGAAAAGTCATTGTAAATATTTTTTCCTTTTTCTGAGATCAATGGCAAAGCAGTGAAAAGTTTTAGTTGGGGAATAGTGAGGTTGAGGGAGCAGTGGAGAACATATGACAGAAGGTGCAGATGGATTAAATAAGGCCAAGGTGGATTTGGGTAGACCAGAGGGGAGGCTTTTTTTACACCAGCCAAGAGACTGTGGTGGCTAGTACTACAGAGTTCATAATAAAGATTTAGAAAAAGGAATAGATTTCAGAGCTTATTTAGGAGATAAATTAGCATAATTTCATGAGGGATAGAATGTAGCAAGGAGTTTGTTAAAGAAAAGGTAAGTCTCAAGGATGAGCTCAGGTTCCTGGTTTATATAACTTGATAGATATTAGTTCCCTTCACTGTGAACAATAAACAAAGTCTAGAGGGGAAGATCATGAGTTTATTTTTGACATACTAAATTTGCAGTACACTTGAGACTGGTTGGTAGACATATGAAATCAGCTGCTGATTATATGCATCTGTAACTCAAACAAAGGTCTTAGCTAGAGAGATAAATCTGTGGGTCATCTGAGTGGAGGTGGTGATTGAAGTTGTGACTGTAAATGAGATCACCTAGGGAGAGATATAGAGCAAGCAGAGGAAAGGACTACTAAGCATGAAGCAGCAACAACATTTAATGGCCAAGTAGAAGAAAATGTGCTTCTTAAAGAGACAGAGGCCTGGTCTTCATCTGTGACTTGGCCTGGACTCACCCCCACTGGGGCAGAAAGAAATAAATAAAATAGAATGAATGAATAAAGAGAGTGAGAGGTAGAAAGTAAGAGAGTATTATACCTGAAAACCATGGAAAATAGTAAAATTAAAAGAATGGACCAGTAATGTTGAAAGTTTTTGCAAGATCATCTGAAATACTTTACATGGAGCTAGAGAAGAAAGGGAATGTCTGACTGCCTCCCTTCCTGTTACAAAGAATTGAAGTGGAGATATAAATTACTCTTTTCTTATTACTGGAAAATATTCATTGGATGGATGGATAGATAGATAGGTAGAGAGACATAGACATAGATATAGATATAGATGCAGATATGGATATAAAACCTAGTCCATTTCTGAATAATTGCTACCCAGGAGACTTTAGGGCTATTGAACCTACTTCGTCCAGCACTATCCCCAGTTTCATTGTCAGTAGATTGCCCCATAGAGATAGTACTTACATTACCAATACCATATGTAATACAGTTATCCAAAGATCATTCATGCTGTCTAAAATAAATTATGGTCGATTATATTTGCAAAACTGATAGAAAACCTGCTGTTGTTAATTTCTCAAACACACAGCTATTTCTTTTTTATTTATTTATTTATTTATTTTTATTATACTTTAAGTTCTAGGGTACATGTGCATAACGTGCAGGTTTGTTACATATGTATACTTG
>NW_012119376.1:12258952-12312632 GCF_000951035.1 Colobus angolensis palliatus | reverse complement strand
CGCTGGTCGGGCCGCAACAGCTGACCCGCACCGATTGTCCGGCACTCACTAGTGAGATGACCCCAGTACCTCAGTTCAAAATGCAGAAATCACCCGTCTTCTGTGTCCTTCGCGCTGGGAGTTGGAGACTGCAGCTGTTCCTATTCGGCCATCTTGCTCCGCCCCCCACACACAGCTATTTCAAGATGAAAACTTTCACATAAAGGAAACTTTTTAAAGGGGTTTTTAATGTGCTTCATTTGGAAAGTCAACTTATATCCTCAAAATAACTTGAAATTCTTTTCAAACTTTGTTTTAACAAAATATTTTTTGTTGCCTCATTGGGATTGGAAGAAATGTCTTTTCATTTAAGAAAAAGCTTTAAATTTGTGCATAGATTTAGAATTAAAATGATTTAAGTAAGAAAATGACTAGAGCACAGGATCTCAGAGACAGCCTAGAAAGAGGAAAAATTGGGAAGTGGATACTAGATCAGATGCTGCTGCAACAGTCTTGATTTAAAATATTTCTAGTTCTAGACATCTACAGTGGGAAATGGGAATGGGAAAAAAATCAGTTTCTGAAAATAGGTAGAAAAATTGATATGAGGCCAAGACTAAGTAGAAGTGAAGGCATAGAGTTGAGATTCAGCAAATGTCTCCATTTTGTGGAAGAGGAAATTCAGAGAGATGTGATAATATGTCCCCAAACATTTGTTTAATAAGTTGCAGACCTAGCATCTATGCTTTAGACTTCTGACTTCAAATTCAAGACATTATCTAATATAAAGCCGTAACAAATGCTGATAAAAAACAACTTAAATATACAGAAACAGAGAGTAGAAAGGTTACCAGGGGCAGAGGGGTAGAGGAAATGGAGAGATAAAAGGTCAAAGGGCACAAAGTTTCAATTATGCAGAAGGAACATGTCTAGGAACCTAACGTACAGTATAAAGATGATAACTAAAAATGTTGTATCTGGAAATTTGCAAAGAGATTAGATTTTAGGTACTTTTACTACATACATACACGCAAAAGGTAATTATATGAGATGATATGTTAATTTGTTTGACTGTGGTAATTATTTCATTATGTATATGTAGATCAAAGCATCATGTTGCGTATCATAAATATATACAATAAAAAGAGCTAAAATAAGTAAAAATTTCATGGAAGTCTGTTCTATAAAACACATTTGATTAAGAAACAAAATGAGTCGGAACTCTCTTTCTGATGGAAAAGTAGCTTCCTCAAATGAGTCCTTTCTTGTAAAGAACTAGTTAATCACCACTAGCTCTTGATGGAGAATGAAGAGAGTGAGGATGGTCTATTCTGGGCTAGCGTGTGGTCTCTGGCTGGCCACACTGAAGACGCACACTCTCAACACAGTTGAACCAGGATAGGTGGTTGGACTCACACCTGCTGGCTCATGGTTCCATAGTGAGCTACCACACTGGAAGAAATGACATAGTGACTACGGATTAATTCATGCCCAAGCCCTCAAACGTCCTATGAAAGAATTTCAGGAAAAAAAGAAAAAGAGCAAAGTTGATCATTTCTCCTTTTTTTTTTCTTTTTTTTTTTAGCTGAGGGAAAAAGAGTGTGAAAAAAAAAACACAAATGTCTTGCAAATAAATAGAAAATGAGGCCTTTAAAGACATGGTTTATACACCCCAAAGAAATTAGCTCTTATTTCAGTCAGGATCACAGAAGCCTTGGATATATTTTATATTTTCTTTTCAGAAGTGTAAAAAAATACTTAAAAGTGCATATATAGACTGAACATAGATTTATTGCCAATGACTTTTGTAAGGCGGGTGGATTGAGGCCGCTAATGTAGGTTTATGAGTACAGCTGGTCCATTTAACAGCAGGTTTATAGGCACTCCTCAAGAGCAGCCCATGTCTGTGGAAGGTATGGTATCACACAAACTCTGTTGGACAGATGGGCCCATCTATGGGCAATGCACTATAAACCAACCCATAACTACCGCAGCTGTGACCATAAACCTTTTTAGAAAACAACTAGAAAAATCTGACGTAGAAATGGTTGCTGTGTTTCCAAATAGAAAGGTGGAACAGGCAAAGTGAGTGCCAAGGCAATGGCTTGGATGAACTTACCACAGACTCAGGTTAAACCAACAAACCCTACTTCACTCTTACTCTGCATTGTTTTCATAAATCTCTGTTGAAGGATCAGGGGCAACCCATTTTCTGCTTTTAAAATTCTAAGTGCCTGAGACCACTGGTATTCCATTGAACACCCGGTATTCCTTGAAAAAGTCACTGGGATGTTGGTATTCACCTACAATGTTAGTATAGTATTTGCTTACACGGGCATATGTTGGAAGATTTGTCTCCTATGTAATGAAGACACATTTCAAAGCTGAGATTTTTCATCTGTTAAGAAGGCATTTTGCTTTTCCTCTGACATTTTGAAATATTTATTTTTAAAACAATTTTGTGGATAGGACCACCAGCAGACTAGTTAAGTGCATCATAGAAATAACTATGACAAGATTTTTGTTTTCGTTTTTCACTAAGGTAGTAAGAGAGCAAGTATACTTCATTTATAGTAAACATGGCTGCTGTCCAAAGCCCCTTGGAGGATAGAACCATCTCTTACATATTTTTGTATTTTCATGATGTCAAAAGTTAGAATTTGCAGAGAAGTCACTGTCATTTGGTCAGTATAAGGATTTCGTATTAAGATGGGATACACAAATGACAATTTTTTATTTACTTATGTAATACCAACAAAATTTCTCAATTTTCCCTTCTTTTGGTTTGAATTGTGACTGTAGACCAGTCGCAAGTGGTGATGTATACATGTTTCTTTCTATTACCTATTAAATAATATTTTTAAAATGTATATAAAATCATCTAGATTTTATATGCCATTATATTTATTTGAGAGAAGTAAATAGTGATTGGAAATGATGTTGTGTGTATGTGAGTCTGCATGTGTTGTGTGCGTGTCTGGTCTGTGTTTGTAACCTTATTATGAGACTGACCTGGTCCCTGATCTCTCTCTCTCTTTTTTTTTTTTTTTTTTTTTTTTTTTAGTAATTTACTATATCTGGTGAATCTACTTGGACACATTTTGAGTTGCACTGAGAACATTTTGTGATTAATTAATATCACTTTGATGAAGGAATCTGTTATTGACTTTACAGCATACTATAGTTAGCAAGTATGATTCATTCCTTTTTAAAGGAGTATTCCTTACATTAGAGTCAAATGTTTGTATATTTATCTCTGCAGTTGGTTCCTTTAGTGGACTTGCAAAATAGCTAGTAAGAGGCTTAAATTTTCTATTGTCATAGTATTTAGTCAGTTTATAGAATGCTTATGAAGGCTGATTTGATATCTTGTACACTGTTGTAAAAGATTACATTACTTGTTCTCAAACAGAATAAATGGATGTGGGTAAACTCCCATTTTCTCTAGATGACTTTTTAATTTTTTTTGTCTTTTTGAACCTAGGTGAATAGAAATCAGAGAGTACATGAGTACATATTATTTGGAGAAAATTGGATTACTCAAGGCAGGATAACTAAATCATTTCAAGATGACTTTTAAAATATTTGAAGAAAATACAGATGACTACTTATGTGTTTCAGAAGAAAATTACACAGAACTATGATTATGTGTCTTTTTCTTCTGAAGAATAATTCAAGTGATTTAATGTGATTATGGTTTAGATGAGAAAGGAAGCAAAACAGCCCAAAAATCTGGATAAGCATTTAGCAAGAATATGAAAGGTGACCTAATTTAGAATTGTAAAATGACACCCAGTGGGATATTTACATTAATACAGTGAACAAACATATGGGATTGGAAATTTCGCAAATAGAAATTTTCAAGTCACCCAGAAAGGTAACTAGATTATTTTATTTATTTGAAGAATAAATAATACTACTGTGAAGATGCCTGAAAAATATTCAGGGTCCAAGAAGTCATCATATTCAAAATTGTCACTAGTGAAGTCAACCACCAGAATAAGACTTAAAAAACAATTAAAAGTAACTTGTAGAGACTTACACATTTCAAATACTTTGATGTATTTTATTTCATTTACTGATTACAATAATCCTTTGAGGTGAGCAGTTCAGGTATTATTCTTCCATTTTGTAAATGAAGAACCTAAGGCCCAAAGAAATTAGCTGTTTTTCATGTCTCACATCTAGTAAGAGGTCTACCTTGACCTTCAACACAAGTCTTGAATTAAAATTCACATATTACCTAAGTAGAGGAGGGTAAAAGAAATCCAATTCCAATCCAATTCCACTACTGATGATATTATTACTGTTGCACTGGAAGCCAAAAAAAAAAAAAAGAAGTCTCATAGGAAACAGAATGCAGGACAGTTACATTTATTGTAAGAGGGCCATTGAAAAATGTTGCCATTTATAGCGCTGGTTTGGGAGGGAAAAGTTAGGTCACACTCTGCACAGCTGAAGGGAGGAGCTGAATGAGCACATTGGTGATGAGGTATGAGATATTAAGATGAAAGGACCAAAACACGAACGTCACTATTTGACTAGAGCTGGTCCCACATGGGTATCGAAGTGAACCAAAGCAACTGTGGAAAATAACAACATATCTTTCTTTTATTTTTAATTTTCTCATATTTTCAAATATATAAAATGATAGCTCTTCACTTTAGCAACCTTGGGTAGAAGATGGAAGAAAAAAACACATCAAAAGGAACTATTTCATTCAGCCACCACATCTGTTCCAGTACAACTGGACATTCCAAAAATCTTTTGTGCTTGTTCTATCATGCCAGATATTCTATCTGTTAGAGAAGAGGTCACAAAATATTATCTAAAAATCTGAGCATTTAATTTATTTTAACTTTAATTTTTGTATTGTTCAGTGATTACATAATTTGCTGCATATTCCTTTAAGTTTATAATTTAATCTTAGCTGAATTATTATAAATATAATAATATAGTGTGGTTCATTTCCATTTGATAATATCTTGAAGAAATGTTAAATATTCTCATCTATATATTTTTCCTATTTCATGATGAGGATTTTGAACTTAATTCTTAGACATAAGGAGACAAAGATAATCTTACTTTATTTAATCCTCTCTTCATTTCTTCCGTTTGCTTGCCTTCTTTAACATTGATCAAGTTTTTCCATTCCTTTTTCCTCCAATTACTATTTGAAAGTCTTATAGTCTATTTCTCTATAAGAGATCAGCCTTAAAATTTAACATGCTACTGTTCTTGACACAGTCTGAGGTTCTTAGAAACCCTAACATTTTTCCTAGCCAGTAAAGGAACACTGAAGCATCTTCACTCCAATTTATTTCCTCTATGTAACAGTTATCCACTATTTTACTTCCACTTTATTTTTATATACTTCCAAATGAATCATTTGAAAATATATAACCAAATCTTATATATCATTGTTCAACCATTGACCAATTTTATTTCACATCATTGCTTTTTGCATTCTCTATATTCCTTCTGTGTTAAATTTTCTTCTTAAAATGCATTTTAAGAGTTTTATTCAGAGAAAACCTTGTCAGTTATAAACTCCTTCAGAATCTTTGTCTCAAAACTCCCTTAGAGGGAGTGTTTACCTTTAAACCCCTCTCTTGACAAAGTTGATTTATTTGTTTTGCAGTTGTTTTCACTAAGCACAATGACTTGATATTCCATTTTCTTCTGACTACATCCTTGCTGAAGGAATCTTCTTTAATGTAATCATTGTTCTTTTGTAAGCAAAGGGTTTTTTTCTTTTCTTTCTTTTTTTTTTTTTTAAAAAGATTTTCTAAATTTGTGGGTTTCTGCAATAATTCATTTAGATGGGGAGTTACTTTTACTTATCATGCTTAGTATAATATTTCTTTAATTTGAGTATTCAAGCCTTCATCAGTTTAGAAAAATTGTCAAGGATCAACTCTTTAAATATTGCCTTCTTCCTATTTTCCTTTTTTTTTATTTTCCACATGGAACTTACAAATAGATTGTATCTTGTCATTCTATATTCCATATCTCTTAATCTCATTTATGTTTTCCAACTCTTAATCTCTACCTTTTCTATCTTTGGAACAATTTATTAGTTTTTATTTTTTAAAACAAAGTTATCTGTCTTCCAGTTTAGCAATTTTATGCTACCTGGTGTATTATTTGATTCTTTTTCAAGTCTGACAATTTTTTTTTCATGATGCCTTTTGGTTCTTACATAGTTTCAACTTTTCCTTTTGTGTTTTTAATCATTAAAAAAAACTTATTCTGTATATTCTGTCAAATTATTTCTATTATTTCCTCCTATTGAGGTATGCTGTTTCTTATGCCTTCTGAATCTTATTCATGGAAGATTATATCCCTGGATATTTTATTATTCTGAATTATAAATCCTATACTATAGGAGTCACAGTATCAGCTCATGAGCTAACCATGCTGATGTTCAGTTCTCATTTTATTCCAAGCACATAGGGAAACTTGCTTTTGGTGAATTTCAGCTAGGTATTTAGAAGACATGTTTTTATTTTATCTTGAATTTCTGTGTGTTGGAGGTGAGTGGGTTTACAGGCTGGCATTATGCCTAGTTACACGTGGATGAAAAAGGTATTGAACTTGCTTCTGGTAGAAACTTTACCTAAATACATAAAACTAGGAAGAATTAAAAGTCAGGTTTTTAATTTTGGTCCTCAGACTAATGCATTATAGAGATTATTACAGTCATTACTGAATCTCCAAGACAAAAAAAAAACCCCAAAGTAAGAATTTGATCAAAATTCAAATGAAGCCTTGTCTTCATAGTCGTATTATTAATTCTTCAAATAAACCATTCTAGTTACTTTCTAGGGTGATTCAAAAATTTCTATTTGAATGCAAAATTTCCAATCCCATATGTTTGTTCATTGTATTAATATAAATATCCCACAGGGTGTCATTTTACAATTCTGAATTAGGTCACCTTTCCTATTATTGCTAAATGCTTATCCAGATTTTGGGGCTGTTTTGCTTCCTTTTCCATATAAACCATAATCACATTAAATCACTTGAACTTTTCTTCAGAAGAAAAAGACACATAAGACTCATAGTTCTGTGTAATGTTTTCTCATGATTTATCAGTTTTCCTTCCTCTGTGGTGTACTTGAAATAAGACTACCAATCTACAAAGTTGGCCCCAAAATAGGAGATTTGGTTGCTTCCTGCCTCTTTTGCATCAATAATATGTATTTTATTTCAAGGAAAAAACTTTAGAAGGTTTTCTGTAGTAGAGTGACTAATTTACTATCCTCCTGGGTAGCAGAAATATTCATGCCAAGAAATTATGAACGTTTTATATATCTATGGTTTTTGCTCTGGTGGCCCTCCACTTACTGGCAGAATAATGTGGGAATCACATGAAACAGATGGCCTGTGAATCAGTGTAAACATATATATAGTATGAAAATAAATGTAGCAAGTGTATGCATATGAATGCACATTTATGAATAAATACTAATATTATAATTGTTAAAAGTACACTATTGATGTAAATCACAGAAGTGTTCATAAAATAAAAATTTATGTAAATCAGATTTACATACAAGGTAATTCTGTGTAAATGACTTTATAAAGAAAAACTATTCATTTTGTAGATATGATCTAACCCAAGGATTCCAAATCCTTCTGTACTCTACAAATAAAAGGAAACTTGGTGAAATTTAAATTGCAAATAATTTATTTTTATTGTATTAGTCTTACCTATTTTTTTGTTTGTCAAATTATAGCATTTCCGTCAGTTCTGCTAAGCTATTTGGGAGTTATTTGGGTATTAAAAGAAATAAATAGCAACAACAGCAAACCAAGAAGAAATTCAACTTGTACAGCAGAGAAACAGGACAAAAATTGATAGCCTGCTTTTGATTTTTAAAACAGGCAATTAAATGAGAATGTATTTTTCAAGTCTCATCAGTGTAGCCTTAAAGATTACAAAAGGGTCAGTTTTCTAAGCTTTAGGCCTTACGAAGATTCCTGGGATGGCGAAAAATAAAAAGATCTAACTAGCAGAATATGAGTGAAGTGAACAATTCCATATCTGATGCATAAAAACATCCTACTTGATCCTCCACACTCTTTCTTCCCTGATCTACTGGCCAGATGCAGATGATAGGCCGAGGATCCATGAAATGGAAGAATCCACAGTACTTAAAGAACCACGTGATAAACTTCCCATTTATCAGGATATCCATATTGGACTTACATGAGTAAGAAACAGATTGATGGATTTAAGTCACTGACATTTGGGTCTTTGTTATATTAGATAGCATTATATAACTATTAAAAATATGTTAAAAGAAGTTTGATAGCACAATTTGTTAGGATGACAGGTTGACCATAGTCAAGAATAATTTAATTATACATTTAAAAATACCTAAAAGAGTATAACTGGATTGTTTATAATGCAAAGGATAAATGCTTGAGATGATGGATACTCCATTTACCCTGATGTGATTATTGCACATATTTTATCAAAAATAGCCGATATACCCCATAAATACATATACCAACTATGTACTAACAAAAGTTAAAAATTGAAAAATTGAAAAAAGAGGTATTCCAACCTACATTTCTAGCAATCACACAGGTTATTTGAAAAATAGCAAATTCTAATTTGCATATAAAAATAACATTTTAATAATTGTTTAGCTGTTAATAAATGAGACAAAAAAATAAATGCCAAAGATACTTGGTTTTGAGGAATAACAGACTTTTTAGAATAAAGTTTTGAGGTAGAAAATCTGAGCATATCAACCTAGCAATGAATAAGCTCTCCAGTAACCAAACTAGACCCTGTGATGGGATCATCTGTCAAGGGATGACACTATATATTTTATTGGTTATGTATTGCTCCATAATAACTTATCCCCAAACTAAGCATCATTTGGGA
The DNA here is from genome assembly GCF_000951035.1 of Colobus angolensis palliatus. Classification (NCBI taxonomy): domain Eukaryota; kingdom Metazoa; phylum Chordata; class Mammalia; order Primates; family Cercopithecidae; genus Colobus; species Colobus angolensis. Next base: position 12,303,751 of record NW_012119376.1, on the reverse strand, counting down.
TAACATTATTATCCCAAAACTAAACATTGTATCCCAAAACTAAACATCAAATAAGAAACATTTGTTATCTCACACAGTTTCTGATGGTCAGGAGCTTAGCTGGCGGCCTTCATGAGGTTGCTGTCAAGATGTTGGCTGAGTCTACAGCCATCTGCATGCCCAACCAGGGCCTGACAATCCACTTTCAAACTCCATAATGGCTGGCAGACCTTAATTATTCATTACGTGAACCTCTGCCTCTTCAATGGGCTGTGTAAGTGTTCTCATTACGTGAACCTCTGCCTCTTCAATGGGCTGTGTAAGTGTTCTCATCACGTTACATCTGGCTTCCCCAACAGCACTAATGAGAAGGAGAGACAGAGGCAGATGGAGAGAGAATTCGGAGAGAAGCCTCATCCTGAGGAAAGCCTCATCCCCAGGAAAGCCTCAGTCTTTTATATCTTAGTCTCAAAAATGATATATATCTCTTCTGCCATATTCCACTGGTCATACCCACCAAACCTAGTGCCATGAGAGAGGGCAATACAGGAGGCTAAGAATACAAGGAGGCAGGGATCCTCAGGGGGCATTTTGGAGGCTGGCTACAGCATACATAATATAACCTCTTTGATGGTTATGAATATGGAATAACTATCATTAGTGTTACAAAAATGTTAAAGTAAAAACAAATGTTTATTGCTTTTTTTTTTACAAGGAAACGTGTTCATTTTGAAATAAAGTATTTGAGTAATATAGATGTGCATAAAAACAGCAGATGTCTCCCTGCAGTGTCCCTCCTGCACCCTACCTGCCTTCATATTTTTAAATTTTCTTTCATCCAGGAGCTTGTTACTCCAGAAGAGTTTGCAAATGACAGAATATCTTATAAAAAAGATTTGTTCAAATTATTTATTTCAATTGAGAAATAGAAATTTCACATGTTTATGGTACACAGCATGTTTTGAAATGTGTAGAAATTGTGGAATGGTTAAATCAGCTAATTAACATCTACATTACCTAACATATTTATCATTTTGGGGTAAGAACACTCAAAATCTACTCAATGATTTTTGAGTGTAGAATACATTGTTATTAACTGTAGTCACCATGCTGTACAGTAGATCTCTTGAACTTACTCTTGAGAAATATTTTTTTGAGGATACCCATAAATTAACACAGTATTACTGGAAATCCTGGAAGTCCAGGGTTGTATTTTAGTTCCATTGCTCTTCCAAAACACCTAACACAATAGGGTTTTGCCATAAGAACTCAGAAATACTTACTGATTTGAAACAAATTTAATGCCAAGAAGTAGAGAGATGTATTTTCTACACACAAAAGAAGAAAATCATGTGTGTCTTTTTTTATACAACTGTTTTTCAATGAGTCCATTAAATAATTGGAAATAAAGAAATCCAGACTCTAAGATATATAGCATGGCTCCATTTAAATGATGCTAAATTAGCTGAAACTTAGGTACTGTAGCTCCCTCAGGACTTTCAAAGAGTTTTGGCTTGAGTACAAGGCTCACAAAATACTATTAGCTGGGGACCTAGGGCATGTTTTCCAGAGGGCTGCTTGGTCCCTATTCATGTAAAACTTTGTTTATCCGGAAGTTTCATAATGTACATTGCTCAACTCTGTCCACCTTTCTAGCATCCAGTGACAGAACAATCTACCTAACTAGTCTTAGTTAACACAATTATAACTTAAATATTAGTAAACTGTATTTTTCCATTAAATGAACAGTCCAGAATATCACATTTATATACAGAACATCTTTATGGTAAAAATTTGAACTGAACTGTGCCATTTACGTTTTATTTCTTGTCATAACTATTTCCAACTAAGAAATTCACAGACTCCAATCAAAATATTTTTCCTAACAATGGGCATTTGTAAGCATTTATTCCATAATATGAATGAATCCATTAATTAACTGCAAATTTTACCCTGAAGAAAGGTATCAAGAAAAAGCACTTTTATGTATATTTTGGTTTCTCAGAGACATCTGGATAGAGTAGACATTGGTTTTAAAAGGGAATCCCTTTGTTTCATGAAAGTCTTCCATCCGTTATAGTCAAAGGTGAACATAGCATAGATTCACCAAATAATCTACTTTAGTGTGAAATCCTGGTAGAACATTTGCTGCAGGAAGTTTTAGCAAGTTTAAAGACTCTCTTATGTCATGGATGTTCTTGTCATTGTATGTCACTCAGGTATTATGATCAGCATGTAATTTGTGTGTGTTTTTATTAACATATAATTATTATGCATATATAGTATGCAACTGTTGGTTGCCAGCACAATGGCCATTTTCCTCATTTTTCTTACCAACACTATTCTGATTTTTTTTTCAGGTATTTGGCAATACTACATTCAGGGAAGATGCACCCCTTGTCTAAATTTAGGGGATAAACCACTACTGTTTTAAGCCAAGCCTTGCAATCATCCTTCTTTGTCAGTGAATGTTTAGGGGGAAAATATGTGATTCATTTCTGGATAATGAGATGCAAAGGTAAGTAGGTTATAGGATTTCTAGGCAAATGCTTCCTCCCTGATAACAAGAGAGATGTGCAAGAAATAATGTCTTTTTTATTCTTGCTTCGGATGCCATACTGAGAAGAAATGATGGAAGCTGCTGCTACCAGCTTAGTGAGAGGAAACCAAATTCTCCTCTAGCATTTGACTTCATTAAGCTGCTGAATTAACCAACCACGAAGCCCTCTAAACTTGACTTCTTGTTATGTGAGCCAAACAAAAATTCATCTTTATTTATTTCACTATTTGCACCCCAAAACATCTTAACTGATAGATCATTAGCCGTATGTATCATTTAAGGGGCTAGTTTTATGCACTTACTTTATTCATCTATACTTGGTGGAATTTTGTTTCCATAATTGTTAGTAATGGCAACTGTGAATAATGTTTAATATCTTGTGGAGACTTTTTATGTTTATATTTTTGTGAAGTAGGCAATATTGTCTCCATTTTACTGATGCCAAAAGAGGGGCTTACAGAGTTAGTACATCAAAGTTACACAGCTGGTCAATGCTAGAGCTAAGATTTGCTTCTAGATGTGTTTAACTTCAAAGAGTAAGCTTTTAGTTATCGTGCTGTACTTTCTCTCTACTGGGCAGTGATGCTGCATAGTATCATCTCACCCTTCCGGGTCTTTGTGTTCTTAATGCACTTCTCTTAGCTGTCACTTTTTAATGTTTCCCTAATTCTTGTTTTCACCCATTATATTTAGAATGTTCTCAAGTATACAGTGAAGTTGAAATAATTTTATGGTGAATTTTCATACTCACTACCTAGACTCTTCCATTAACATTTTACTATAGTTACCCAATCAAATATTTTGTGATGTTTTATTATCAACCCAATCATGCCTTTTAAAAATTCTCTTCTTCAGTTTTTAGCTGATTTCTAACATAGGCTATATCTGCACATTTTCATTTACAGTGGAGTTGATGATCCCTTGCATGCTCGTTTAGTTTTCTAAGGTCCAAGTGTTTTAAGTGGTTTTAATATTGTTTTAAGTGGTTATTTGCATAAATAACTTCTCTTTAATATTTTGCTTCATGTTAGAATAATGTAATTGTGTAATGCTAGTATTAATGATTTAAAATAGTCAGTATTATAACCAGGTCAGGTCTGAATTTGTGAGGTTCAGTATAGAAACGGGGCATGTGATGTCACTATAATAGACTCAGATTGTCTTTCATTTATAATTATGGTTCCACGATGGTTAATAATGGTGTCACTACATACTTACTGAAACAGACAAAAGGCTTATAACATTCCTAAAGTAGTTCTGGTTCAGAGCACTCATGCCTATTTTTTCTAATTTTAAGAGTTTAAAGAGGTTACTCTCTTGATTCACCAGCAAGAAAGTTGTGTGTTTTTGTGTGAGTGTGTGGGTGTGTGTGAGTGAAGCCACAGTTCTTTGTCTGAGACTCCCCCGTGCCCTCTGCAATAAGTTTCTGTTTCTGAACTTCTGGCCAGACTTACTTAGGCCAACAGAATAATTCAGCAAAGTTCTTTAATTCAGTTCTAATAGTCCAACTGGGAAATGTAAAAGAAACCAGGTTTGTAGCTTGGGTCTCCAGCCTCCCTTTTCTATTTCCATAGCTTCTAGTTCTTCAGTTGCTCATAATTAAAAGCCTTGAGGAGGCAAGTGGTGATATTTTAAAACTTATTTCTATCTCCCTATCTTCATTCATATAAACAAATAGTGATAAGGCTCTTTTATTTTCTAGGCTTAAATATCCCATGTAATAAAGGAAAATGAATGTCTATATCAACTATTTGATGAACTATTTGATATCATTATCTGGCTTTTAAAGTTTATTATTTGCTATCTTTTCACCTAAGGGAAAGCAATGCCATTGTTTTATTGTTCTGTGGTTTCTTTCCTTAATATTCTTTGCCTTCTTATTGTCCACATAATACAAGTATTTTATTATCATTCTCCTTACAATGCATTTGCTGATCAATTATATGCTTATCACTTATTTTTCATTTTTTAAACATATATTTGTTGAACTCTTTTTTTGTGCAAGACACAGTCTGGAACATAGAGATAAAGCTGCCATTAATCCTGTCTTCAAACAGCTTATACCTAATAATATGCATAACTCCTTTCTATTTTATCTCCTTCTTTTATTTAATTCAAAATAGAATTAGTAAAATATATTTCAGAGTAACAGGTACTTTTATAAAGTTGTGGTTTCCTATCCTTTTTCTCCCCCATAATTGGATAGCTTTTTTTTTCCCTCTCAACTATTTGATCTGTGTGTGGAAATGGTATTATATATTACATGCTACCTTTATAAATCAGAAACTTGAATAATTCAAGAAACAAGAGCCAACTTGCAATAAGTCCTGCAAAAGTAAAGTGGAAAAAAAAACCGCTTTGGTAAAGAAAGTTTTTAAAGTAACGCTGCTTTGGTGCTTCAAAACCTCCCTGAGGAATGGTACCTGAGATGATCTCACATATTCAAGGCCTGGTAAACATGCTCACACCGTTAGAAAGTGAAAGTCACATATTATAATGAATACTCATAGTATCACCTATATTTCCTTTACTCCAAGGAAGTGATTCTGCCTGGTGTCATGGGAAGAGCATAGGCTTGTAGTTGTTCGGAAATTGGTTTAAATCCTACTCCTCCATTTTCTTGGATCACATCCTTACCATCTGCATTCATCTTGGCAGTGCGTCTTCTCCAGTTTATTTTTTGTTTTTTATTTTTATTGTTTTCAAGACAGAGTCTCACTCTGTCTCCCTGGCATGATCTTGGCTCACTGCAACCTCTGCCTCCTGGGTCCAAGCAATTCTACTGCCTCAGCTTCCCAAGTAGCTGGGATTACAGGTGCCTGCCACCATGCCTGGCTAATTTTTGTCTTTTTGGTAGAGATAGGGTTTCGCCATGTGGGTCAGGCTGGTCTCGAACTCCTGACTTCAAGTGATCCACCTGCCTTGGCCTCCCAAAGTGCTGGGATTACAGCTGTGGGTCACCGTGCCCAGCCTGTCTTCTCCAATTTTATTCAGGGCTGGTTCCTCCTCCCTCTTTGGATGTTTGTTCAAATGTCTCTTCTTCAGTCAGGCCTCTCCGGTCTTCCCTCTGTTCTCTTTGCCTCTTACCCATCTCTGATTCTCCATCTCACTGATAAATACTACGACAAAGATGAGCCCAGTGAAGTGAGCGTAGCAGGAGGGGGAATCACTGGGCTTGTTATTTGTCATCTGTCTCTCCCAGTGGAATGTGGCCTCCATGGAAGCAGGGGCCTTTCTTTTCCTATTCACTGAAATTTCCCCAGGATCCATCTATAACAGTGCCTGGCACACATGAACTGGGTTCTCAAAATAACTGTTACTATTTTTAACCTCATGCCCAGGGATAGACTCTGCTCTCCTACTTTACAGAACAGTACAGTACCTGAGTTTCTCATGTTTTATCACAGGGCAGACTCGGAATGATGTGATAATATACACTGCCTTAGTGCTTAGACAATTGTTTTGTTAGGTTTAGCTGATTAAGTATTTCGCTGGGATGGAGCCAACGAGTATAATAATACTGGCAGGTGTTTATTAATATTACAACCTTATTTCCTCCTGCTGTTCAGGATCGCTAGCTTCTAAACAGGCAGATACCTGAGCCTTTTGTGTGCCGCGTGACAGTCTTGTATTTTTGTTCACAGGTGTTAAAACAAAACAGGGATCAGCAGATTTTGTAATCTTGTGTGCTGTGAGCCAAGCAGAAGCTGTGCAGCTTGTTTTCATGGCACAGTTCACAGTGGCCAGACAGGAATTAAGTAGGACATCACCAGGGGCACAACATACTTCTATTTATTTAATTAGTCCTGTTACCAAAGATCTATTTAAAGTGAGTGGTGGTAGCAGATAATTTTTTGAGATATTCCATATGTTCAGTTTTGTATTAGTTGTATCAGAAAATGTTCAGGAGTTAAAATAATTATATTCTTCATGATATTCAACATAATTTGTTAATGAAACCAGATTCCAGGTATTGAAAAACCTACAGTTGCATAGGCTTCCAGTGGTTCCTCCTGTCATTTTCCTTAGGAAACTTATCTTTCAGACTACTCATTATATAAGTTGGTACATTCAACAATTAGCATAAAACTCTTGCTGATGTATTTGGTTGATTTCCATTGGCTCCTTTCTTTTAGACTGAGAGAGACTCTAATATACGCTGGTGTTTTAAATGTTAAAGAAATTCTAAAATTATTTTTAACCCTTGTATAGGCACTTCTTGCAAAACCTGAAAATGTTGTGCAGCATTTGACATGACATAGCATGAGAAATAATAATTTATAGAACTCTCACCATCTTTCATGTGTAACACCAGGTGCTTTCTCAAGTGTGTGTGTGTATATATATATACATATATATATATATATACACACACACTGTATAATATTACTTTTTCTTTATATATGTAAAATACTTCTTGAAATCTTCCTTTTGCCTCCTGTTCCACCTTAATGTCCATTAGGAAATGGTCGTCATAGTATCAGGGAGGTGCCAAGACCAGTCCTTTGCTACTTTCTGGAGGATACTGCATTCTGGCTATAAAAGTAAAATGCTCATAATATTTATTTATGATTATAAACAAAAACAATCATCCATGGCCTTGACCAACATTAATGTTTGAACATACCACTTGCTGTTCTCATGTTCCATTCATTTTTAAAACAGAAATTTTGCTACATGTAACAATTATGGGAAATGGTCTTATAAAGACGAAGGTTTGAAATAATGAACAGAATTAGCACATATAATTTAGAGTTTGGGTGTCACTTCATACTTTTTATTAATCCATGAGACAAGTCTGTTCACAGTATAGTCACAGAGGTTGTCATATTGTAATAATAGATCTATAGCATTAAGAAAACTGTAAGAGATGTCCATGAAAAATATCTCCTTATATGTATTACTCTATCTTTACCATAATCTAGTGCAATACATTGCAAATGATTAAAGTGAGTCCCTGAGAAGTAGAGTAATTTGCTCAGAGTCATACAGTGAATAAACAGTAGCACCAGTATACAAAATATTTTGTCCAACTCCCAGGTCCCTACCATTTGCATGGTACTAAGGTAATTTTCATAAGATTAAAAATGTCAAAATTCCTTTAAATAAAGCATTTGAATGTAAATGCTAAAACAAATGAGAGCAAGGCAGATTTATGTAATAACGTGAGCTTCAAAATGCAATCACAAATAGGGTTAAAAGAATGGTTCATAGAGCCAAAGAGAGACATTTCAATGAGTCCAGGCAAGACCAAGACAATCTGATACTTTATGATGGTGGTTGTATTACTGGCAATTTTGTAAAATTTTCTTTGAGGCTGCATCAAATTACAATTTGAAAACAGAGTCCAAGTTTTGATTCACTTTTTCAAATCTAGAGAAACCTGCAAACATAAAAAGGTTCTGGGGTCCTCTCTAAGGAGATGCTATGAAAGGAAGGACACAATGCCCACTTTTCCCACTGTCCATCAACGTTCCAGTGTTCTGGAAGCACAAGACCTGATACAGAGCAAATCAGCTAATAGTAGCAACAGCAGAATAGGGTTGGTTCACTTCCCTGCTGTTTGTCTCTTGGGCAACTATTCTTTTCCATACTTAACCTTACCAGTAAAAGCAAACCCACTCCATTTCCTCAGAGTCTCTTCATTTTAATCTCATTTTTTTCTATCTCCCACACAACTACTACCAAAACATGCACACACAAATTAGAACAAAACTGAATTAGTTTCTATTTTTTATTAATATTTATCATATTGGAATTTGTATTTTCTCTTTTAATGCAGTAGCAAGTTTCTTGGGCTAATTAAGGATATGGGATGTGAAAATATAGACTGCTTTCTTGCAAAGAAAGGACTTTGATCGTTAAGAAATGAAGCTGGCTGTCTGAACTGAATGAGAGTAGGAATGGGATAATGCTCTCAGACATTTCTTCTGCAATTATACATTTATGCTTGACCAGGTTCTGCTATGATAACTTTATTTTTGAAATGATGCATTTTCCTTACACAAATAATTTCTAAATCCAGAAAAATTCTTTGGGAAATTATGACTTCCAGGACCAGAATTGAAGCAATGCCAACTTGAAAGTTTTATAAATTGGGCTCAAAGTGTGAAATCCTTCCAGCTGTTAAATGCATCCCATATCAAATTTATTCACAGTTCTTCAGAATATTTCCTTCTGTTTGAAGACTCTTGCAAATATATATGCCTAGAAGCTAGGATGTAAACATTCTTTTAAATCCTCTAAAGATTATGCAGAAAGAAAACAGAAAAATTACATGTACACAGGTCACATTTTTAGATGGTTTTGTAAGTATTTTTCTGTGTGGCTTTCTTAGTGCTCAGAATAGCTCTTCGAATACAAAATGAACTATGAACTATAATCTGCCCAATTTATAGTTTCGAAAGCTTTAGGCAATTGCATATAAGAAAGTGTGAATTGCAGTCTTTTTTTAGTAGTTGTTACTTCCAAAGACTGACACATTTCCCTGCTGATACAACAGCTGTGTGCATCCCTGGAGGCGAGGCATGCTCTCTTGACTTCCCCTTCAGCCTTAGCCAATTTATTCTGCATAGACCCTGGTCACATCCTACAGCTTATAGAATGTAACTGATTCGTAGTCCAAATTCTCAAACTCTGTTTACGATTGAAGAATTCAAATTTTAATTTGTGTTGGTGAGAAGCATAAGATTTATTTTGTGAGCTTTAAAAGCTTTGATTTTCTGATCATCATTTTATATCCATGCAGGCTTCAATAGCAGAATATCCCTAGGGAAGCAAGTACTTCTCCAGAAAAATGTAAGGTAAATTGTTTCTGCCTTACCAGATGCAAGAGAGGAAAGTATAGTGAATGGAAGATTGCCTCGATGCCTGATGTGTGGATATTTTCCCAGCCTGTTTTGTGAGTCTGTCAAACCCATAGACCTTAAGACATACAAGTCCTTAAGATTGTTAACTGATTCTATCTTGTATTTATTTTCATTCAATTCACAACTATTGTATGTAAAACATTAACATCAAAAAAACTATGTGAAAGACTATGTAAGTTATTAAAAGAATTTTATTGGCATCTCAAATCCTTATTTATTTTTATAGGTGGCATCCCAGTTTTGCAACTTCTTGAAATCTTCCTTTTGGCTCCCCTTCCACCTTAATGGCCATTAGGAAATGGTTGTCATTGTGTCAGGGGAGGTGCCAAGACCAGTCCTTTGCTACTTTCTGGAGGATACTGCATTCTGGCTATGAAAGTAAAATGCTCATAATATTTATTTACGTTTATAAACAAAAACAATCATCCATGGCCTTGACCAACATTAATGTTTGAACATACCACTTGCTGTTCTCATGTTCCATTCATTTTTAAAACAGAAATTTTGCTACATGTAACAATTATGGGAAATGGTCTTATAAAGACGAAGGTTTGAAATAATGAACAGAATTAGCACATATAATTTAGAGTTTGGGTGTCACTTCATACTTTTTATTAATCCATGAGACAAGTCTGTTCACAGTATAGTCACAGAGGTTGTCATATTGTAATAATAGATCTATAGCATTAAGAAAACTGTAAGAGATGTCCATGAAAAATAACTCCTTATATGTATTTTTATATCACATCATCAGATTGTTTATGAACAAGGACACAAATCAAAATAATGACAGATTGTCCACATTAGGTTAATCTGTACTTGATAATATAATGTCTTTCATTTATTCATCATTCATTCATTTATTCATTCAACAAATGTTACTTAAATGCTCATACTGTGTCAGGGACTATGCTAGGAGCTTAAAATACATCGGTGAATAAAATCCTCCACCCTTTTTCTTAGGGAATTTACCTTTTAATGAATTCTTCATTTTTATCTCCCAAGCTAGTTTAAATAACAGAAATTTTCATTAGCTTTTCAGTAATTCTGAGCCCAGAGGCACAAGGCACAAGAAATCTAGTCTGAGAAGCACTGGCTACACCAATGTCATATAGCAAGCTAATAATTTTCCCTGGATGGCTGCCTTTTGTTTTACTTTAAAAGTTATCAATTGAAAATTTATTTCAGGAGATAATTTTACATAAGTATGGACCATTGATTGGAATATTGCGTTTTGAATAATGACACTGATGCATTACAGAGGATAAAAACTGAAAAATCCACAAATTTTCTGTTTGATCTTTTAAGTAGACTCTGTGGCTACTGAACTCTGCTCTCAACTGGGAGGTGGTTCACAGATGAGGCTTCCATTGGAAGCATCATATAATGGATTTTCTCCGCAAGTATGTTGCCTCTTACCAGGCCTGCCAAAGGTGGATGCACATAGACCAAATCCAGTGGAATGACTTTTTCCTTTGTAATTTACCTTCTGTGGAAGGTAGGTCGGATGTCCTCCAAAGATGCCCACACCCTAATTCACGGAACCTATGACTATGTTATGTTACACAACAAAGATGTAATTAAGAAGAAAGACAATCCTAGATTATCCAATGGGCCCAATCTAATCACACAAGTCCTTAAAAGCTGAGAACTTTCTCCTGCTGGGGACAGAGCAGATGAGGCAGAAGGGGAGTAGGGAGGTTTGAAGAGTGAGAACTTCTGCAGTGGCTGACTTGGAAGATGAAGGAGGTTATGAACCAGGGAATAGGGGCAGCCTCTAGAAGCTGAGAACCTGCTGACACCCAGCCACAACCACTAAGGAAATGAAGACTTCAGTTCCACAACTGCATGCAACTAAACTCAGCCAACAACCTGAATGAGTCTGAAAAAGGCTTCTCCAGAGCCTCCAGATAAGAGGCCAAGCTGGCGATACCTTGATTTTGACCTTGTGAGACCTAGAACTGAGAAACCAGACAAGACTACTCAGAATTCTGATCTACAGAACTGTGAGACCATAAATTTATGTTGTGTTAAGCCACTAATTGGGTGGGAATTTGTTACGGGAGCGATAGAAAACGAGCACGACTTCTGATATAGTTTAATCAGTTGACACTAGGTAAGTCTTCAGTCATGTTTCTTTTTAGAAATAAACACAAAATTGTCATATCCTGGGGGTTTGTGTATTAACATTTTATATTATGTCAATAAGTGTTATTTCTGATAATTTGGCACTTATGTATGTGCCTGTATTTCCTAAGTGTTTTATTAAACATTCCTTATTCATTAGGTCTTGACCCTGGTTAAAATATATATAATACTTGAAAGTGCTACTCTTTGGTGTTCTTTCTGTGCCAGACTCCTCCCGTTTGTAATATGGAGATTTATTTACAATGGCGAGAACTGCTCTGGGGCCATCCATAATAACACAGAAGTCTTGGCCAACAAATGCCAGAAGGAGCTGTCTGGAAGTTTTGAATAAATAAACCTGGGTGGGAAGTATACAGTGACTGCACATCACCAATGAATGAATCAGGTTGAATTCCATCCTCCTCACCTTAAACTTCCTTGAGTGGGTGACAAGCACAGTATAAATCAGAAAACCGAGCCGTCAAGAAGGTTGCCTTGACCAACGACTCAAATCACATCAAGCAGAACCAGAAGAGACACCTGTATCCTCAGCCCCACAGTAAAACCCAACGACATGATGAATGCCGTTCAATATGTGTGACTTCACCATGAAATCTAAACTATCATTTGAAAGGCTGCTGAATGTGGTACCAATGACACACTTTGTGCCTAACTCTCTTAACATTTTGCTCATTTGATAGCCATACAACTCTAGAAATCTGATTTTAAAACAATTACCTTGGGTTCCAGGGAATAATTACTTTAATGATCTTTTAAATATTTTCCCCCTAAGAGTTGACCTTGCTGTAAATTCTTTATTGCCTATTTATATGGTGACAGAGGATTAGGCAGACACTGTTCTTGAGTTTTTACTGAGCTAAAGGAAGGTGGCCAATAGATGGCCTAAAAAAATCATGGGGAAATGTTTAAGGGAGAATTGAAAATTCAGTATTTTCACAAGGTACAGAAACATCCAAAGTCAACGATTAAAAAGAGACATATTATGGCAAATTAGCAGTAGGGGGAAACAGAAAATGTCACTTTCTGAATGAGGACTTAGAGTAGGAAGCTATCCTTTAGCTATCACAAATATTTTAAAATAATTTTATTGATACATGAAAACTAATTTAGAAATCACATTACTAAATTAATAAAATTGTAAAAATGATGGTACCCCATGAATTTTTAACAAGCATATTCCCTATGTTACACTTAGAACAATTTCTTTTTGGTAATGCAAAGTCATAATTTGCAAAATATTTGGCACTGTTGTTTTCTTTCTGCTTCACTATCTTTGAGTCTGTGACAGGTAGCTGATGGTAAACCTCATAAGGTTTGGAGCTATATTTGAAGACACTATCCAAAATATTTATTTGAACTTACACAAAAAGGCTATTTTCACCCTTAATATTAAAAAGCTGAGATGCATCCCAGGAGGCAGAGATCATTCATTTACATGGAAGCTCTTACTAAATGCAAGCTACTATGGGAAAGGAGTAAGAAGAGGGCACTATTCATTTACAGAATACAAGAGATACTGAGTCTGAGAAATTCAAGTGACTATGCCCATTGTATAATCGAAGACAACGAGTAGAGTGTTTGGGTGATGGAAAATGAAAATATGTTATTATAATATGCTAATATTTCATTCCATCTCCAGTCTGCAAGCATTTCTTGAGCACTCACTTTCTGCTAGGCCCTGGGAAAATGCTAATCTATTTAGCACTCTTCCATTTACAAAGCACTTGATATACTTTGACTTATTTGACACACTCATAAACACTTGGAAGTGGAGAAGGTATTATTAATAATACCATTTAAACAAAGAGAAGATACGTCCATGTAAATGGTGGAGATGGAAATCATAAGGACAAAGTGCGAACCAAAACAAAAAAAAAAAGTCCACCATCTGTAAGACCCAAAGAAGCAAAGCATGATGTGTTGAGGACAATAAATGATGAACAGACTTTGAAATAGCAATCAATCTTCTAAATTATATAACATTTAACCACAATTAATGCACAAGGCTTTTATGGGACAATCTTTAAAGCCTCCTCAATTGCATAAAACAATACCTGAAAAAATAAAATTGTATGATACATTTATGAATGGCAAGGCTTAACACTTTAAAGACACAAATTCTCACCAAATTAATCCAAAAATTCAATACAATTCCAATAGATATTTCACCAGGATGTTTTGAAGAATTTGACAAACTTAGTCTGAAATTTAGGAGCCAAGAATCACCAAAAGTGAATCTGAGAAGAAGATTCACTGTTGAATCCACATGTGGCTTCACCACCTTGGTAACAAAGGGGTGCCCCTCTCTATCTCCAATGCAGCAAGCGTGAGTGGGCCAGTCCCTAGACGCTGCCCTCTGAAATGCTTTACCATGTTGGTGCATTAGTGCCTGAGAATAGGCTTGCTCCTACTCAAGCATTAAGCATGGTGGCAATAGTAGGGCAAGTCCAACACTGGAGGACATGGAAGGCTTCTAATAGGCAGCTTTGGCTCCGGGACTCTCCAACAACCTTGCCAAACTCTCCTTAAAACAGCACGGCAGCCCAAGAGGCTTTTGCCAACCCTTCTTCTTTCCTTCCGTCACCTCTCCACCTGAGGTTAGACTGGCATGATGGTCTGATGACTCCCCTAGCTCCCAGCCTCTCTCTATCTTTGTGTCTGCTTTTTATAGGACTCAAACTTAACAATTATTAAAAAAATAATCAGTGTGGCACTAGCACAGAAATAAACAGACTCATAAAGTAGAATGGATAGCCCAGAAATTAATCTGCTTATTGTACTTGATGTATAATAAAAGACGATACCACAAATTAGTGGGGAAAATAGATTTCTAATTGAATGTATTGAGGGAAATTATTTCCATATAGGGAGAAAAGTAAGATTAGGTGCCTTCCTCATATTGCATACAAAAATAAATTTCAAATGAAATAAACTAAATGTGAAAGGAAAAATTGTGATTCTGTGGTGGGAAAGGCTTTTACAAAAAGTATCCCCAGAGTCTCAATCATAAGAAAATAATTGATACATTAAAATTGAGGATTAAATACATAGGTGACAGATTTGGCAAAGATAATCATAATACATGTAAAAAGAGATCAATATCAGAATGTATAAGACACTTCTGCAAAGTAAAATAAAAGAGGAAGGAAGAGAGAGAGAAAGGAAGGAAGGTAGGGAGGGAGAAAAAAGAAGAGACTGAGGGAGAGAAAGAATGAAAGAATAGGTAAAGCACGTGAATTGGAATGTCACAGAAGAGGAAATTCAAATGACTAATGAGGTAAGATTTTACGCCCATCGAATTGAATAAACTAAAAAAAAATGAAACAACACTAAATTTTAGTAAGATTATGCGGAAACAGGAACTCTCCTGCACTGCTGGTTGAAATGTAAACGAGCCTTCCAGAAAGCAATCTGACAGCACCTAATAAAACCGTGTAAACATATACCCTATGATCAGTCAATACCCCTTTTGAGTGTATTTCTCTAGCATACACAGACATGTTTGAAGATACTTAGCACAGTAATGTTGGTGGGAGAAGGTAGTTGGAAGCTAGGTAAAGGTCCAAAACCTAGGGAAATAGATAAGTGGCAGATGAATTTTAGATAATAATGAATAGTACCAATGTGGCTACATTTTGAAATCGTAAGTTTGAGAGAATAAAATTAGAAGTAGAATGAGGAGTATTACACAATATCATTTATATGAATTAAGAGCACACACACACACCACACACAATTGCTCAATAACACTGTATTGTGTGGGGATCATTACATAGCAAAAGATATATATTACAACATGAAAGAGGGTGCCCATGGGGAGCATAGCAGTGGGGATCTGGAGTAAAGAGGAAAAAAATAAAACGTGGAAAAGTTGTACAGACCAATGCTGGTGGATGCCATGGAAGAACAGCCTTTTTACTTCTCTCTTCCAAAGTCAATTCATGTTTCCAATCATTATAACACACAAATCTAGAAATTCAACAAAACCCAAATTTTAATGTTGGAGTGGCTCTGGAATAGCTTTCCACCGTTCACAACAAACCATGACAAATTTAGCAGCTAAAAGCAACATACATTTATTATCTCACGGTCTGCATGGGTCTAGGAGTCTGGCTATGAGTTTAGCCGAATCTCTGCTTAAGGTGTCACCAGGCTAAAATCAAGTATTAGCCATGAACATTATTTTCGTCTAAGCCTCATGACTCTCAAGGTCACTGAATGTTGGCAGAATTCAGTTTTTGGTGACATATGACTGAAGTCCCCAGCTCCTGGAGACCATCTGCCATTTCCTGTCGTGTGATTTCTCTGCACATCACAGAAGTTTGCTCCTTCAAGGCCAATAGGAGCTTCTCTGGCTGCTACTTTGAGTCTCTTTTAGTTTATTATTATTATTTTTGAGACGGAGTGGCCCTATCACCCTGCCTGGAGCTCAGCGGTGCGATCTTGGCTCACTGCAGCCTCTGCCTCCCGGGTTCAAGCAAGTCTCATGCCTCAGCCCACTGAGTAGCTGGGATTACAGGTATGCAGTACCACGCCCAGCTAATTTTTCTATTTTATTAGAGACAGGGTTTTGCCACGTTGGCTAGGCTAGTCTCAAATTCCTGACCTCAGGTGATCTACCTGCCTCGGCCTCCCAAAGTACTGGAATTACAGGCGTGAGCCACCATGCCTGTCTGAGTCTGTTTTAAAGGGCTCAACTGATTAAGTCAGGCTCACCCAGCATAACCTCTCTTTTGACTATCTCAGAGTCAACTGATTAGGGACCTTAATTCACCTACAAAATCTTTTTACCTTTGCCACATAACATAGCCTAATCACACGAGTGATAGGTGATCTCTTTGAGACAGCAGGGCAAATATTCAGCCGTATATTTGGCAAAATTGATGGCATGCCTACTATGTGCCCCATACCAGCAAAACAATTGGGTATAAGGCAGACAAAATAGAGTCCTCTCATTTTAGTGGTGAGAAAAGATGTGCACTCATTTAATTAAAACAAAAAATAAGTGGTTAGAGTTTGAATTTTGGGCACCATATTGCTTGAGTTCTGGCTCTATTTCATAGCAGCTGTATAACTTTGGATACATATTTGCTATAGGAGGAAGGATATATATACACACACATATTTACATACACATATATACATATTTACACATATACATATACACACACACACACACACACATACACACACACACATATATATATATATATACTTGTATATATATATACTTGTTATGGGAGGAAGGAAAAAGGAATGAGAGAGGTAGGGAGGGAGAGAAAAAGGGAAGGAAATAGAAAAACTTACAGAGTTTTCATTTCGATTAATGAGTTAGATATAAAAAGCTTAGAACAGCATCTGACACAGTGAGAAATCAATAAATCTCAGCTCAGATAACAGAGGCAAGTGTAAGGTCTTATGGGAGCATAGAAGAACAGACAGTGGTAGCATTTTATAGATGGAAAAAAATGAGACTCAGCAAACAATAGGCTTCTCTGCATTCACACAATTAAACAGAACCAGGAACAGAAATGAATTAACTCTGATCTGCAGTAGTTGAAAGCACCGTACTTAGTAAATAAGGGCCCAGGTAAGATCAGGCTGAAGACTAGCCAAGGACTTTGAGAAGGATGGAAGCTATTTCATGTGGATGAATGACCTCTACACTATTACTTCACTATGTAACTTTGATTCTCTAAGTGTTGGCATGATGATTATAATAAAAGTAAGGCTCATAGTTATGAAAATTTGTAAGGCCAACAATAATTTTCAAAAATATGACCTCAATTAATCCTTTAAAAAAATCTATAAGTGACTTTTATACGAGCCTTCTCAAATCCTTTTACAGGGGAATCAGTAGATAACAATTTTATCAGTTCAACAAATATTTGTAAGTACTCTCTGTTTGCCACACTATATAAATTTTGCTAAACTGTATAAAAAAACTTCTTAAATCACCAGGTGCAGTGGCTCGAGCCTGTAATCCCAGCACTTCGGGAGACCAATGCAGGACTATTGTTTGAGGCCAGAAGTTCACGACCAGCCTGATCAACATAGCGGGACATCCTCTCTACAAAATTTTTTTGAATTAGTTGGGTATGATATGTGTGCATGTAGTTCCAGCTCCTCAGGAGGCTGAGGCAAAGGATCACCTGAGCCCAGTAGTGTGAGGCTGTAGTGAGCTATGATTATGCCACTGCACTCCAGTGTGGGCAACAGAGCAAGACCCTTGTGTCTAAAATAACTAAACAAAAACAAAAACTTGCTAAATAAAGCTGAAAAAAAAAAGCCAAAATATTTTATAATGAGCCATTATTATATACCAGATAATGTGGGTACAAAATGAATAAGACAAATTTATAGCAGGGAAAAAATTCCAACTGTTCCTCAAACGGGGGCATCTGCTGTGGAATAACAAGATTCTAGAGGGATTTCTGGCTGCTTTGAGTAGCAGGACAGCCTGCAACTGATTAACTCTCCTCACCTGTGCCTGTCATGGCCCACACTGAAATGAAAAGTTATTACTCGGTATTTTGTGGGATTAGTTTGAGAATCTGTTTATCCTGAACGGTAGATAGAAAAGAACTGCTATGAGATAGTGAAGTTTGATCAGCTTAATAAAATCAGCAGGGGAATTCAATTCCACCCACCAGGCAAACTTTCAAATTCACATTCAAATTAATAATAGTGTTGTTCAGTTAAAAGATGCTTTGATCCGAAGAATTCCCAGGGATTTGCAAATTTAGGTGGTTGATGTTCAAGAATGGGGTTTACAGACAGCTGTTTGAAGTAGGAGAACAGCCTGGTAGTGCCTTCTATCAAAAGCAGAGTTATACTCCAAAATGTTTCATTGTGTCATGGTGAAAACAGCATTTGAGAATACAAAATCAGGACCTTGTGACCAAGTTTATATTCTTAAAATAAAACAATTAAACAATTATTTGACTAAATGTTAGTCAAATAGAGATCAGTGAAGGTTAATACATCTTAAAGTTTATAATTAAATTGGTATAGAATGCTAATTTCTATACTATTTTCCTCACCATAAACTTTCACCCCAAATGAAATATAACTAAAGTTGTATTTTTAAACACATACACATATATTTTTTTCTTTATCTGATGTTCCATTCAAATATCTAGTTAAATGTTCTAGATATTTATTCATCACAACAACTGAGACTGTTTTGAGAATGAAAGGGGGTACTTTTAATAATTACACTAAGGGAACAGGTGTCAACTGGAGACGTCCTCGGCAAACCAGGACATATGGCCACCCTATGATTAGGGCTTTTTCGAGTTACAACAGTTGTTGACTCCTGCATTCTGGGCCATACTTCTCATCTCTCTGAATCCCACCTCTCTTCATCTTGTATTTTCTCTTTCTGTGCTTTCTATGTGAGATCTCTTTATCCTCCCCCATTTATTCAATAACTAGTTAATGAGCATGCTCCACCTGTCAGATATTATTCTAGTAGCTAGACACACAAATTTGGCCCTGGGTCTCTAGATGCTTATATTCTAGCCCGAGTTGGGAGCACACTTTAACTAGTTTTATAATTAGGTATTTTATAAAAATTTTGAAGTATGCTATAAAGGTGAATCACACAGTGCCTGGGAGCATATAATCTGTCCCGCCTGGAGAGTCAGAGAAATCTTTCTTTACAGATGTCATCTTAATAAAATTCTGGGGACTGTGTTTATTACTCCTCATCTCTGCTGTCATCTTCTTCTGCCTCCCATCTTTTTTATTATTTTTATTAATATTTCTGGTCTTCAGTTTCTTTTTTTCTACTAATATTGTATCAGGGTGACACCAAGATGTGCTACACTGAACCCAACTTCTGCATGTTTAAGACAAGGTATGCAAAATTAAATGAATCTATACTCCAGTTTTGTGAATAATTCAGATACACAATATAATGCAATGAAAGATGGCTGTGCTACCTGATCAGGTGCCTGATTGGGTACCAGTGGACAAGTTTGCCAAGCAGGAGTCCAAAAATCTCGCTTTAGTCAATACATGATTAACTTGCTTCCCTTCAGTACTTGCCTGTTCTTTATTTCTTGTCTCTTCTTAACTCTTCCCTTAAATGTCAGCATTCCCTAAGGTTCTGTCCTTTGCCTTCTTCTAATTTTTTTTTCTTTGGGAAACTCTTCTACTTCCATGGCTTAAGCCACCACTTTCAGGCAGATGGTTCTGAAAACTTTTTCTTCTGCTCTCTAGGGAGTTCTCAGCAAAGAACAATTCTGCATTTGCAGCTGTGTGCAAGACAGTGTCACAGTCCAAGCCACTGGCACTACCCAGCTCATGCCACCACAATCTTTCATTTTGATCACTGCAAAAACCTTCTGACTGGTTTCCCTGTCTCCAGCTTTGCTCGCACCCAAATCAATTTTGCCTCCACACCATAGCAAACGTGATCTTTCTAAACTGCTTGTTATCATGCTAACCCTCTTCTTAAAACTCTTCCCTAGATCATTGTTGTTCCTTAATTAAAACCCAAGCTCTTAACAGAAACGGACACTCTCTGCATAGCCTGGCCTGTTTTTCCCTCTAGACTTGCCAACAACCACTTCCCATCTTACACATATAGCGCACTTCCTGCTCTATAACCTATGTTGTCTCCTGACTTTAAGCCACCACACATGCTCTTTCATCTTCTGAACATGCTCTTTTCCTGTCCTGACTTTCACTCATCCCTCAGGCCCCAGCTCCTTAGGAGCTTTCCTAGATTTCCAAGTCTGAGTCAGGTGCTCTTACTGAGAGGTGACAATGCGCTGGCGGCCCTCGCTCGCTCTCAGTGCCTCCTCGGCCTCAGCGCCCACTCTGGCCGCCCTTGAGGAGCCTTACAGCCGGCTGCTGCACTGTTGGAGCCCCTCTCTGGGCTGGCCCGGGCCGGCTCCCTCTGCTTGCAGTTAGGTGTGGAGAGAGAGGCACGGGTGGGAACTGGGGCTGTGCGCCGCACTGGCAGGCCAGAGTGAGTTCTGGGTGGGCATGGGCTCCCTGTGCCCCGCACTCGGAGCAGCCCACCGCCGCTGGCCCCAGGCAGTGAGGGGCTTAACACCCAGGCCAGCAGCTGCAGACGGTGCCCTGTGTCCCCTGGCAGTGCGGCCTCCCAACAGAGCAGAGCTCACAACCTGCAGGCCGCCATGCCCAAGTCTCTCCACTCCCTGGGCTCCTGCCCAGTCAGAGCCTGCTGAAGGAGCGCTGCCCCCTGCTCCAGGGCGCCAGGTCCCATGAAGCGCCCAAGGGCTGAGGAGTGTGGGCGCACAGCACGGGACTGGCAGGCAGGTCTGCCTGCACCACTGGTGCAGGATCCACTAGGTGAAGCCAGCTGGGCTCCTGGGTCTAGTGGGGACTTGGAGAACCTTTATGTCTAGCGAAGGGATTGTAAATACACCAATCAGCACTCTGTGTCTAGCTCAAGGTTTGTAAACACACCAATCAGTGCTCTGTGTCTAGTTAATCTGGGGAAGACTTGGAGAACTTTTATGTTAGCTAGAGGATTGTAAATGCACCAATCAGCACGCTGTCTAGCTCAAGGTTTGTAAATGCACCAATCAGTGCTCTGTGTCTAGTTAATCTGGTAAGGACTTGGAGAAATTTTATGTCTAGCTAGAGGATTGTAAATGCACCAATCAGCACTCTGTGTCTAGCTCAGGGATTGTAAACGCACCAATCAGCACCCTGTCAAAATGGACCAACCAGCTCTCTATAAAATGGACCAATCAGCTCTCTGCAAAGTGGACCAATCATCAGGATGCAGGTGGGGCCAGATAAGTGAATAAAAGCAGGCTGCCTGCTAGGGTGTCTTTCCACACTGTGGAAGCTTTGTACTTCTGCACATTACAGCAAATCTTGCTGCTGCTTACTCTTTGGGTCCACGCCATCTTTATGAGCGTACCACTCACAGCGAAAGTCTGCAGTTTTACTCCTGAGGGCAGCGAGACCATGAACCTACCAGGAAGAATGAACAACTCCAGACGTGCAGTCTTTATGAGCTATAACACTCACGGCGAAGGTCTGCAGCTTCACTCCTGAAGTCAGCGAGACCACGAACCCACCAGAAGGAAAAACTGTGGACACACGTGAACATCTGAAGGAACAAATTCTGGACACACCATCTTTAAGAACCGTAACACTTACTGCGAGGGTCCACGGCTTCATTCTTGAAGTCAGCGAGACCAAGAACCCACCAATTCCCGACACATTACTATGTGCTCTCTCACAGCACCCTCTACCCTTGTTATCACAGCCCCGTTTTACTCTCACCTTTAGCTTACTCACATTCTCCACTTGGCTGTGAAATATAGCATGGAATGTAAATACTACTATAGAATGAGAAGATTGAACATGAATAGGCACTCAGTAGCTATTAGTGTCTTGTAAGGGTCTTAACAAGTGGTTAAACTTTGGTATGAGGTATGAGAAATCCACAGAAGGAATAGCAATAGCAAAGATGTGTCTAGAGATGGGAAAATGCAAGGCAAATGTAGTAATTAAATCATGCAGATTGAAATATACACTCAGATAGGAAAATAATGGGAGCCAAGGCTTGAACAGCTACGCCTTGAATGCCAGACTGAGAAATTTGGTATTTTTTCCCAACATTTGCTGGACATTAGATTTACCTGGGAAACTCTTATCAAAACACCAATACCTGGGCTCCACCTTCAGAGATACTGAATTATCCCAGAAAGAGACTCAGACAAAAGCATTTTAAAAAAACTTTCTAGGCTGGAATTAAGAATCATGACTCTAGGAGGCAAAGGAAATTTTGGAAGTTTTTGAGTATAATCTAGTATATATTAAATTTGTAATAAAAATGTGTCAAATGAATGTTGATGTTGCATATACCAGATATCTTTGTTATTGGTTTTCAGAAATTTTTCATGTTTTATAAAAATATATTTATTCATTAAAAAAAAAACCACAATGACTTTATTCCCCTTTGTTACAGGTAATGTGTAAGAGCCCACAAAAGTCGCTTAATTTTCTCATGCTTTAAATTTTATTTTTCCTTTCCTTGTGTGTAAACACAAGTGTTTTAAGCATAATTTGAACTGTTTTTTCCCAGAATGTGCATCTTTATTTTTCCTGAATATTTCTATTGTCTAAATACGTTAGGTGAAATTTACTGCTTCTACGGATGGCCTAAAAGTTCTGGCAATGAAAGAAGTAAAGTGTGAATGTATTCTTAATACAAGCTATTCAGATGTCTTCATCAATTATTATGTGAAGTCTTTCCAGTTCTATCCTAAACTGTAGAAACTCTTCCAGTTAAACAACAGGGTGTGATAAGAGTTTCATAACATGCTGCCTCTAAGAAGTAATTTCATTGTACCAAACTCATTTTCACTTTTAATAATCTTGATTTGATCCTATATCACTAATAGAGGCTTTAAAAATCAATTTATATATTTACTAGACACTATGAGGTTCATGATGCTCTTACTTTTTATAAATAATAAGTATGTATATACATTTTTTACAAATAATAAATGCATACATAAACATGTTTCCTGCTATTATCTGTATGTACACATTTTAAAAAATAATAAATTACTTTTTACACATTTATTGTTTGAACAAAAATGTGGTAATGTCAGAATTCCTCACTGTTAACAATTACCTCTAAGAAGGTCTAAAGTTTTTATTCTAGGACTTGAAGGGGAAGTTAGCCGTATTTATATACTACTTTTCTCAAACTTAGCTCTCAACTCAATATACTATATTTGACAGGCAGACACAGGTATTATATTATGATAAAACAATAGTGGTGCAATTGTTTCTTAGATTGAAAGAGATGCAGTCATTGCACTAGTGCAAGAGTAAAGGAAAAAAAGAATTGTCATTATCCAATGAATTAATAGAGTTCTAATCCCACTTGAAGAAGAATTTTGTTTTTCTGAGGAATTCCAGTATTTATGCGTCTGTGAAGCGTTTTCTAATATTGACTCTTTAGTTGGGGGCCAGGAAATATTTTTTTCTAATTGAGAAGGAAATTGGTTATAAGCAAATTAATTTGGGGAAATGGTGAGATTTAAAACTCCCGTGTTTTCATCAGTACCACATTTTTCTGGAGTTCTAGCTATCCTTTGTTCTTATATTTCCAAAATATCTAGTAAATTTAAAAAATGCAATGGGAGACTTTAAGCCCACAGCCCAGCCCTTGATAAATAATCAAACAACAATCGAGTATTTATGCTTGCCCTGCAACAGAAAGGTTAGAGTTCATTGAAAAATCTTCTTAATTTAAGAACTGTAGTTGTTCCATACAATCATAAATAAAAGAAGTAATTATAAACTTTGGGGGGAAAAGGACTAAAAATATTTTTGAGAAAAATATGGCTTTCTAATCTAATTGAAAGTAAGGGAAATTTTTTGTGCCTTGTAGTGTATGATTATATATAGTTGTGTGTGACTGGTGAATGATGTCTAAAGAGGTTGCTCAAGGTTACAGGAAAAACCCTAAGGAATTCTTGCAGCAACATCCTGAAATAAGAGCTCCTACATAATAGATTCACTGTGGTTTCCTTAGTGAAGCGAGCCTTCTATGAACACACAATCTTTAACTATACAGGATCAGGAGGAGAATTGAGTCATGCATTGGAATGCTTTTAGCTTTGGTTTACCCCTCTGTTTAAAGAAGAGAGTTATAAGATTTGCTTAATTTGATCATTTTCCTCTTTCCTTTGGTAATCTCCCTGCTGTATTATAAGATATATAATGCTTCCTTCACACTTCAAATGAAAGTTGAAATGAATTTTTCATGCATACTATGTTGTAGATGCAAGGTCAAAAATTTACTTCAGGGATCTGAATGTGTAGCATATACAACTGAGTGTTGAAAGAAGACAAAATCTTTTTCATCACAAAGAACATGTGCTCATTAAGAATCAGAATGTTCAATTGTGTGAAGATGGGAGATGGAGAGATTGGTATTATGGCCTTGGATCCAGAAATCAGGTATTTACTCAAAATTTTCTCTGTAGTTTTCACCTATCATCTATTCATTTAACCTGTTTACCATAATTTTTTAAGTTTAATTAAGAATCAGTCATCTTTTCATGTTGCCAGATAACAGCCTTGACATTTTAAAGGGAGACATTTTTCTCATATTAGGTTCTAGATATTGTGTATGACAGTGGAACTCCTAGTGGGATTTTCTTGAGTTCATAAGCACCTATTAAAGATGCTTATAATAAAAGAATAAAAGATAAAAAAATCAAAGAAATGTCTGAAGAGATATTCTGGGGCTTGATCTATTGGTTATTAAAAATGTAATACAGGGCTACATTAACAAGGCAGAGTGGTTTAGATTCAAGAACCAAAAGGCAGATTCAAGAAATAGGAAAAAAAAACTAGAAACAAATCCTAATTATGATAAGTATTTTCTATATGACAACAGCACCACTGCAAATAACAATAAGCAAACAAACAAAACTCCAATAAACCAAATGAAATCATTAAATAAAAATACAATTGAAAAATCAAAAAAGTTGCAAAGATATATAATGAATGCTGCTGTAACAGTGGATTAAATCAACTATGTTTAAATATTATAACCAAACACATTTCAGATAAATTAAAAATGTCAAAAATAAAATGAAAATTTATGTAAATAATAATATAATTCCAGATTTCATAAGAAGAAGTAATCACTAAAGAAGAAAAAAGTCAATATAAAAAGCCCAAACTGTGATACATTAAATCCTTTCGTAAGCAAAATTAAGGGGTCAGCAATAAACTCAAAAAGTATTTTCAGAAAAATGACAAAGGGTTATGTCATTAAATAGAGCTCATGCCAACCAGTAAGTTTGCCAATAGGAAAAAAGTCCAAGTGCCTGTAAATAAGAGCTCACAGATGAGGAAAATATATGTCACTAATAAATATAATAAAACATGTTACCAACTTAAAATGAGATATCACTTTGTCTCCTGGATTAGAGGGGCCAAGGGGAGGTACAACGACATTTCACACATCCTCCATCCCACCTGCCAGCCCAACCCTGTACTAGAGGGGTTTACTCACCCAATCTCCCTTCTGAGACTGTAGTCTGAGAATAAAAAAAAGATAAAAAATCAAAGAAATGCTTGAAGAGGTATTCTGGGGGGCTTGCTTTACTGGTTATTAAAAATGTAATACAGAGCTACAATAACCAGCTACTCTTCAAGTATAGGGAAGAGACAGAGAACAAGTACCATGTTATAAGAGCAGGTTAATTGCTGTGTTAATGTTTTGCTGTGAGCCTAGGTCTGGAGGAACTGTTTTTCTTGATTCCCTCCTATTTTGCAGGATTGCAACGCTACTGGAGATCCCTCTTTGACCCCAGGGCTAGGATGGAGAGAAAGAAATAAAACTGAGATAGTGGGAAAGGGAGGATGACTCTCTAATGTCTGTCTGAAATAGCCTCATTTCAGTTGAGTCATTTGGAAGGAAATAGTTGGTCACTTAGAAGGAAAGTAAAGAGGTGTTTTGTATCATGCTATGGGACACATGTGTATGTCAGGTTGCCTAACCTGAAGATATTCTTTTGAGCAGTGGACTAGTAGGACATAAGGGATGGTTAAGGGGTTTGTTATATTAGCAGAACTTGTCCAAAATAGTAATGCAGGATGTAAATGAGAGAATATTGAGATAGTCACTCTAATACTGACACTGATGACAGTTTTAACTGATACAAGCTTTCTATAAACCATTTAAAGTACCAAGAGTCTTACATTTTAAAAAATATCTTCTTTGATCCCCAACTACATTTCTTAGCATTACTCATTGACCAAACTTTTGAAAAACACCACTTTGTGACAGGCAAAGAAGATGAGAGATACAGCAATTAACAAGGCAGGCCAGGTACTTGTTCTTATAGTACTTTAATTCTAGTGGGGCCAGGAGAGAACAGACAATAGCCATGTACATAAACAAATAAGTAAGATATTATAGAAAGTGATACGTAGAGTGAAGAAAATAAATTGGAGTAATATGTTAAAGAGTGACCAGGAAATGTCAGGCAAACTCTCTTTGAAGAGGTGATGTATTAGTGAGGGTTCTCCAGAAAAACAACCAGTAGAATGTGTATACATCTCTCTAGATGGATAAACAGATAGATACATAGATGGATAGATAGTTAGCACACTTAAGTACATATATATATGTAGTGTAGAGAGAGAGAAACAGAGACAGTAAAAGGTTTGTTTTAAGAAATTACTCTGGTGGCAGGCACCTGTAGTCCCAGCTACTTGGAAGGCTGAAGCAGGAGAATGGTATGAACTCAGGAGATGGTGCTTGCGGTCAGCCGAGATCCCACCACTGCACTCCAGCCTGGGCGACAGAGAGAGACTCTGTCTCAGAAAAAAAAAAAAAAAAGAAATTGACTCACATGATTGTGGGAGCAGGAAAGTCTGAAATCTGCAGGGCAGACCAGACCAGGAGGCTGGAAACCCAAGGAAGGAGTGATGTTGCACTACTGTGTCTGAAATCAGTCTGCAGGCAGAATTTCTTCTTCTTCAGGGACCTCAGTCTTTTCTCTTAAGGTCTTCAACTGTTGGATGAGGCTCACTCACATTATGGAGGATGAGATGCTTTACTCAATGTTTACTGACTAATCACATCTAAAATTTATCTTCACAGTCATGAAGACCAAGCAAGTTAGTCTTGCTCTTATTTGACCAAGCAAGTGAGCACTGTAGCCTACCCAAGTTGACTCATCAAATTAATTGCCACAGGTGATATTTCAGCTGATAATCGAATAACAATATGTAACCAGCCACGTGTGGTCCTGGTGGAAGAGATGCAAAGGCTCTAAAGCAGAAGAGTGTGCATTGGGAACAAAAAGACCCAGTGTGCTAGGTCTCAGTGATGTGCTCTGGTCTGTTCATACTGCCTCTAAAAACCCTCCAAAAAATCAATGAATCCAGGAGCTGGTTTTTTGAAAAGATCAACAAAATTGATAGACTGCTAGCAAGACTAATAAAGAAGAAAAGAGAAGAATCAAATAGATGCAATAAAAAATGATAAAGGGAATATCACCACCGACCCCACAGAAATGCAGACTACCATCAGAGAATACTATAAACACCTCTACGCAAATAAACTAGAAAACATAGAAGAAATAGATAATTTCCTGGACACTTACACTCTCCCAAGCCTAAACCAGGAAGAAGTTGAATCCCTGAATAGACCAATAGCAGGCTCTGAAATTGAGGCAATAATTAATAGCCTACCAACCAAAAAAATCCAGGACCAGATGGATTCACAGCCGAATTCTACCAGAGGTATAAGGAGGAGCTGGTACCATTCCTTCTGAAACTATTCCAATCAACAGAAAAAGAGGGAATCTTCCCTAACTCATTTTACAAGGCCAACATCATCCTGATACCAAAGCCTGACAGAGATACAACAAAAAAAGAAAATTTTAGACCAATATCCTTGCTGAACATTCATGCAAAAATCCTCATACTGCCTCTAAGAGCTAATTACAAACATCTCTTTTCAATTCCATGGTCAGTGACATCACACTAGTAGCTTGAAATCAGTAAGTATTTATACCAGAGGAGTATGTACACCAGAGTAATCAGCAAATGCTACAAACCAGGACTTTTATTACTCCCACTTTTTAAACATTTACCTGCAAAGTACTCATGGGAAGAGCTCAAAGGGGAGGCATGGCCCTTAGATAGCATGTCTCTAGGCTTAGCTCTCAGTCTCAGTGTGATGACTGATATTTTCCAGTCGTATTACAAGTCAAAATAATTCATATTGTAGTGTACTCTTGAACAGGTTTCACAGGGTGGCAGGATTGCAAGTAGAAAGGATAATGAGAAGATTACTGAAGCAGTCTGGGGACGAGATGATGGAGACTACACGGGAGTGTGGCAGGCACCAGGAGAGATTAAAAGCTTTGAAGGGCACATTTTGAATGGGGTGCTTATAGCTCTTGGATGGAGGAAGCTGCAAGGAGAGAGATTAAGAATGACCCATGGATTACTGACCTAAGCAACTGGGCCTACCCGCGTTGGGGTTCTTTTATGACATGGGAACACTTGGGAGGGAGAGTTTCAACAGGGAAATGTGGCAGGGGGAGTCAGTTGTTGCTTTGGCCTGATTGACTTTGAGATGCCTGCTAGATTTTGAAATGCCTGAAGCCATTAAGGAAGAAGTTTTATATGTGAGCTTGTATTTGGAACTCAGTGGAAAGGTCAGGACTGGAGATGTAAATTTGGGAATCATCTCTATACAAAGACTAACTTTCCTAAGGAAATAATCAGAAATTCAGACAGACTAATAGGTTAAAATAAAAGAAGGACACAGAAATGTATATGCTATATGGCTGAATAAGGAAGATATATTGAAACAATTAGTCAATAAGCCATAATTCCACTTGCTGTAGGTAGTGTAATTATGAGTAATTTAAATTTTTTGTCCTTTAGATATTCACCACAACAAATAAGCTATTCTTAAAATTAGAAGAAAACAATCTTATTTTTAAAGAAATATAAAAACATTAAATTTGTTAATGATAACATTGAAATAGCAAAGTAGCTAAAAATTTTATTTGACCACTGGTTAAATTGTTTCTTTGACTTAAAGAGCTTATAGTTATGTAAGCACACTATTTTTTACTTGTCTTTCCCATTATTAAAATAATACATGTATGTTACAGATAAATTTGAAAAGATAAAAGAATAAAGAGAAATAATTTTTACGTATTATTGAATATTTAGTTTTCTTGATCCAATTTTATCTACTTTTTTGTGATATGCTCCTATCATTTTATATCTTATTTACATCTTATATCTATCTTTTTATATCTTATAGAAGCTATGTTATTAATCCCTTAACAGTGCATTTTTATAAGAGGTTAAAAGAGGTTCATGACTGCACATGGTTTTACATCTTGTGATAGTGTTATGTAATGTTTAGCCTCTATGATACTGCTGCAGTCTAGTGTTTCACTGGAATTTTTCATTTTCACTTCAGTGCCATAAAACTGCAACCTCAAATTTATTGCAATATTTACATATATGACAGCTGTTAAAACTACAGTAGTTGAAACACACTTAGGGAATAGTTACTGAGACAAATGTGTGTATACACACACACACACACACACTTTCATATAAGTTATTTATTGTAACGTTGAACTTTTATTCCCTCGTGGTGAATAAAAAAAGGACATAAGTGTTGATATTTATAACATTACCTACTTCCCTTACTTCATTCATGAATTTCTTTATTCATATCAATACTTACTGAAAAGTTTATAAAGAACCTACTATGTGCCAAGCAGTGAGCAAAACACAGCATAGTTGGGGAGACAGACACATAAATGGAAAAACAGTGTTGCCATATGGTGAGAACTGTTGAAAGGGTATAATCAACATACTTTGGAATCACACAGGGGAATGGGAGAAGGTGACCCTTGAGCTGGGTGTTAGAGGATGAATGAGCATTTACCAGGCAAAAGAAATAGCATTTGCACCTGCAAGGAGCCATGAAAGGAGAAAGAATGATTGAGGCAGGAAATAAAGTTCAAAAATGAGGTTTGGACCAGCTTGTGATGGGTCTTGTGTGCCAAGTTAAGGAATTTGGATTACATATTGCAGGTCGTGGAAGTCAACAGAGTTTGCTTTGCATTGGAGAATGTCAGAATCAGTTTGGGCTGGAAAGAACATTCTGCAGCAATGTGAGGAAAGATTGGATTGGAAAGAAAACTGGGAATAGGAGCACTAGGGATAGGTGAGTTCAGTGCAAAAGACAAGGAAGGCTGAAAGCTTTGGCAGTCTCTGAGGATGGGAAGAAAGAAGACAATTTGGCAAAAATGACAATATTTAATGAAATGATTAAAGCAAGAGCAGGATGAAAAAGAAAGAAGATAGGGAATATATTTTTTAAAAGAAGGTTGGGTGTGAAAATTAGAGAGTCTGGAAAGTAATTTGAAGAAGGGTTAGAATCAAACAATTTTTTAAAGGGTAAGTAAAATTTGAGGTTGGTCTAAATTGAGACCAATGTGTTTGAAATAATATTTTAATATTTCCTGGGTTGAGATAGAGATAAAAAAAAAGGGCTGATAAGAGGTCTACTTTCATCTAGACTACATAGTGCCCAGAAAGAAAGAGAAATGAGAATTTACTTAGTTTTTTATTTTTAAGTTTTTGGGCACATAGCAGGTGTATATATTTATGGGATACATGAAATGTTTTGACACAGGCATACAATGTGAAATAAGGAAATCTTGAAGATGCGTTCATCTCCTCAAGCATTTATCCTTTGAGTTACAAACATTCCAAGTACACTTTTTAAGTTATTTAAAAATGTACAATAAAGTTATTATTGACTGTAATCACCCTGTTGTGCTACCAACTAGTAGGTTTTATTCACGCTTTCTAAGTGTTTTTGGTACCAATTAACCATTCCCACCTCTCCCCTAGTCCTCCACTACGTAAATGGGAATTAAAAGATGATCAGAAGACAGTTGGGAGCAGAGTGAGAATAAGAACCTTCAACTGCCATCTCACCTTTCAGATCACGAAGAAGTTTTTCACAATGAGCAGAACACTCAACCTGACAGCAGAATGGATTAAGTCACTGCAGCGTGGCAGTGGAATGGTGCTTGATGTTGGCAAAGGAAACATGTACTTCTAGACTTGACACTTTTCCCTTAGTTTACAGTTTCCAAATAGAAACATCACTTTAAAATAACATGGAGAATATACATGGATGTACTGAACGAAGAATAAAGTCTGTGTTGCAGTCCTGGCCCCATCGACTTCTACAAATATGGCTTTGGACAAATCACCTAACTTTTACTTTTGAGAATTTAAACTTATCATGTATAAAATGGTATTGCTAATATGTTTGCTGCCTACCCCATTGGGTTTTGTGAGGAATAAATGATAATGCTAAGAAAAATGCATTGAGAATTATAAATCACTATTCAAATGCAAGTTATTTATGTGATTATTGTCATTATTATTAATACTTTCACTCAGCTAAAACCTTAGAACCAAAAAAATCTGAGAACTTGCTTACTATTAATAACTGTCTTATTTGATTTAGGGACTCAAGAAAGTATCAGCTCACATGACTGAGTTTCATCAATTCCAAGTTGTACATTGAGAATCACAATAAAGATCGGGAATATGAGACTTTAAGCATAATTCTTTTCCATCACCATCTGGCTATTTCTACTTCTCCAGTCCTAACTTCTAACCTGATCTTAGTCAGCAGGGCTAAATTGCAAAGTAGAAAATTTCAAGGAAGCCTTCTTCGGGTTCCATACTCTGCTTTTATGCCTTCTACACAAAGAAAGGGAAACAGAAAAAAAAAAGAGTGGACCTCACATTCATACACAACTTCCTCCCAACAATTTCCTTAGTAGAGCCTGGGAGGTCCTACTTGAACCAACCCTGCTCCCTCCGCTGGCTCTGCGCCACCTGATGACCTCCATACCATGCTCCCTTGTATCTCAATACTGCTCACAGGTCACCTCATCAGAGACACCTTCCCTGATTACAGCATATGAAATTACAAAACAAGCCTGATCTCATTCCATTGTCTTGCTCTGCTTCACAAACCTCAATCACCAGCAGATGTAGAGTATACTTATCTGTTTCTTATCTGTCCCTGCTCCCATCCATGTAAGCACCGCAAGAATCAGACTTGGTTTACCATTGTAACCCCTGAGTCTGCCATATGGAAAGTATTCAATAAATCATTGTTGAACAAAGGAATGAATGCATCTGTGAATGGATATATTAATTTAAAATGTCCTGGTTCTTAGAAGGATTTTCAAATTTGAAAATATGAAGGGGTGTGAGGACTATTGCTCAAGGTTAAAAGAAAGGAAAAATAATGCATCATTCAGACAATTGACGGACTTTGAAGGAAGAAAGCAGGAGGAGCAGGGCAGGGCAAGTTTGGACAGCACAGCAGGTAAAATGACAGATTCTAATAGGGTGACCAACCCATTGTGGAGGATCTAGACATTTTCCAGCTATAGTACTAAAAATCCCTTATCCTATGCAACTCCTCAGTGCCAGGCAAACCAGAACTGTTGGTCGCCCTAAAACTTAGAGTTAAATATTCCCTAAGGATTAGAATTCCTTATGCACATTTATTAGCAATGAGACCTTGGGCAAGACAAACTGTCTCTGATTTTAGTTTCTTATTTGTAATTGGGGCTAGAAATACCTGGTTCAAAGGTTTGTAGATATTTCTTTTAAAAGACTCTATATAAAACACTTAACACATTGCCTGGTATGAAATGTGTGCTGGATAAACAACAAGGTAGTATTATTAAAGTGCTTGGTTGATAATTGGCACTCAATAAATGTTGGCTTAAAGAGTAAGGTAGATGCTAATTCCTGGGTGTTTTGTGTGACATGGATAATGCCCTTTAATAATAGAATTGCACTATTTCAAAAGGTATAATAAAGAGTCTTCATGATGAAATTTTAATACTGCATTTGCCTTTCTGCTCTCAAAGTATTTATCATAATATCTTCATCTAGAAGAAAAGCATTTTTGTTTTTATAATGTTCTTTATTATTGTTTTAAAAAACTATGTAGTGCAGTAAAAGGTAAAAAGTAAGACTTTTATGAACATTTACAAAGTTTTATACATTCTAAAACATAACATAAATATATTTTACTTGCCAGCATCAATAATTTATTCAAAGTCTTTTAAATAAGGCTGGTATAGGCTGGAAATATCATATTTTTGGAAAGCATAATTCTTCTCATCAACAAAAACAAATGTTCCAACTAGTTTTATGAAATAAAAGCCTTTAAAATAGTCACTTGCAGTGGATTTGAAAAAATGTTCTCTTGTCTGTTTCTGTTAATGCCCTCATGAGTTTTACTAGTTGCAACTGAAATCACAAAAACCAGGGCTTGATGCTTAACTGGCAAGAAGCCAGGATAATGAAATTAATAACATATGCTGAAGAACCCATTTGTAACAATTTTTTCATTTAAAAAAATAAGGCAGCTCAAAGCTACTGACAGGGCTTTCTCCCCTTTCCCCCAACCCTTTATTTTCTTTCGCCTGTAATATGTCTGTATGTTAAAGCTGATAGTTCTTAGTTACTCTCACAATTCACATCACTCCAAGATTTAAGCTATCCTGTGGCTGATAGGAAGAAAGTTTATTTTGTTGTTGTTTTTGTAAGCCTTTTTTTTAGGTCGCAGTATGATTCTCTGTCTTGTCAACCAGCAACACTCTGCAGTTTAGAGCCGAGCCCTGTGGTAGGGACACTTTTGAACACCAGGTCTCGGTTGCTTTGGCTGATCTCACCTGTCAGCAACCTGACATGGAACTCTTCTGCATGTAACTCTTGAATCACAAAGGCCATGCCCAAAGGTATGCGCATCTGATTTAGAAAAGAACCCTCTGAAGCCCTCTCTTAGAACTTCTTCACCTTCACTTTATGTACATCTCTAGCAAGACTGGTAACCTAATTTGCAAATGTAATAAATTATGGACAACAAATTAGAAGGAAAGAAGCAAGCAACTGAAAGCAGCAAAAAGAACAACTGAGAGTTAAGCAGGAGTTGGAGAAATGCTGAAATCAGGCATAGGAAAAAATACAGCTCTCTCTGTCATCACTGGGTGAAGAACCTTTATAGACTCTACAGGTTTAGGGGGCATCACAGGATTTCAGCAAGTGTGAGGCTCTCAATCACTGCTGTGTCGTGATAGGTGTTCATATAGATAAGCATGAGTCATAAGGAAAGGTCAGGTGCCATATTCACTGTTGAAGAACATGGGCAAGATTGTCATGCATTTCTTCATAGTTGTTCAAATAAAGGATAGATGGATAGATAGATGGATAGATAAATCTACAGCAACTCATATATTATAAATGTGTTTGTGTGATTGTGCACAGAAGTGCATCATTATCAGAGTGCTCAGATTACACACCAATAATGGATCTCTCTGAGCAGTGGACTAGAGGAAAAACAGAAAAGAGGGTCTCTACTTCATATAGTTCTGTTTTGTTGAAGTTTTCAAAATAAGCATGTTTATTTTTTAACAATAAAAGTATTTAAATATGTTCAAGGAAGGCTAAATCACAGGTGCGTTCTTACTCACGTACATTTTATCAGTCAGCCCATAAGCCAGCAAGATCTTGAGGCACAGGGTCAATATTCATTCTTCCTACCAGACATATATTGAACCTTTGCACTGTACTATACCCCTGCAGGATATCCCTGTTTTATATGCAGAAAGGATAAATCAGATCTCATTCTTTCTCTCAACAAACTATTAAATGAGTAAGAAGCTGAGAGGATAATAAAACGCGATGGGAGCAATGTGGGGAAGTGGGAGGTGGGGGAGAAAGACTTAGAACACGTGACCTTGAAGCCCAGACAGGACAGGGTGCAGCCAAGGGGATGCCGGGAAGCCAGTGGGAGGAAGCAAGGCAAGGGAGCCTCAGAGAATGACGAGAAAGGGCCTGAAGGGCCTTGCCAAAGCCCTGATGGGAAGAGACTGAAGACAAACTGCAGTGATATTAGAATGTTAGAGAGGTCAGAGCCATCCCCAAGGTGGGACCTTGCTTGGGGGCCTAGTTTGTTCCATTTAGGATAGATTTAATGAACACAGATGCTGCAAAAAGTCTTCCGTTGTGTATCTCTGTGTTCGTCTCTACCCTTACCCACTCCTCTTCTTTGTGGCCCAACTCTGTCTGCAATTCCAAGACACTGGAGCCCCTAAAGACAACACCAAACTAATGCAAGGTACGGACACATTTAACAACTGCTCTCTTAATAAATAACTTCTTTAGAAAACATTGTAATTTGTAAAGGGTCTACTTTGTAAACTCCACCAAGAACCTTGCATATAGAACACTAAGTATTGGTCTCTTCATCATAAGCTATTCTTTGTCTTTTGAATTCAGGAATAAGCAATGACAAAATTCTAGTAAAGATTCTTTCTAATCAAAGAAGAAAGACACAGCATTTGGTTTAAGGGTCTTAATGTGTGTGTCACTCTATTTTAAAGATAAAAAGGACAGCAACAAACTGGTATCAAAGGCATGCCGTCTTCCTGAAGATTCTTCCTACACTCCACTGACTTATATGCCTTTATATGACTGTATTGGGTGGGTGGAGGTGGAGGGAGAAGTGATATTTAGTTGGAGGTTGTCATAATATTGGATAGTTGACCTGGTCATTATCTCTAATTCAGAGAGGAACATGATGCATTTGAGCTCTGCAGCACAAATTAAAAACAGCATTTTGTAAGTGCTGTTCACTGCAGTGACAAAAGACTACACATTACATTAAAAAGTTCTTTTGGAGGGCGTATGAAAGCTTTACTGAGAACACATGGCTGATTTCAGCAAAAAAGTAGGTGTGACAGGAGAAGAAAATCACAGCTGTGTGTGTGAATATACAGATGGGAACACAGAGAAACTGAAAGACATAAAAGTCAGTGAGTTGGGCATCCAGCATTAGTAAAGGGAGGAAAGGAAAACTGAGAGTGTGATGAATAAAGTAGTGGTGGGCAAACAAGTTAGACATACTTAATGTGACAACATGCAACTGAGAGAAAAGTGGTACAGCAAGCAGGGACATTGGCTGCGTATTACACACAAAATACAAAGAGAAAGAGAAATCTGTGGCACAGGCCATGATATTTTCAGGCTATAAAACCCCGAATTGCTAAAAGATTTCCAGGAGGTCTTCAAAAATCATAAGACAAAATTAAACCCTTACTAAGTTTTAAAGCTGTTGTGAAAGAAAAAGGAAATTTACTGTTGACTTGAACAGAATGCAATAATGATAAGTCTGAGATAAGAAACTGTTATTGACTCTAATCAAGAATTCTGACAAACCAGAATACATCTAAACACTGTAAAGATGAGGAAAAAGCACATGTTTTTCTATCACTCTATTAAATAGGACTCTATGTCAACCAGTACAAAAGCAATGTAGGAGGGGAGGATATTATAGAAAAGAAACAGCATAAAATATGGCCAAAACCAAGAGAACTTGGGCTATCTGTTAATATTTTTATATTCAATACTAACAAACACAATATGATGTGCCAGGCACTCTTCACAGTACTCTAAAAATGTAAAATCATGGAACCCACACAGCAGCCCTATGACAGTTACACTGTGAGTATCATTCCCAGAAGAAATGGATGGATAAATAAACTGAAACCCCAAGAGTCTAAGTATCTTTTCCAAAATAATCAGCTAGTAAGTGACAGAGCAGGTTTGAACCCAGTGTCTGTGCTTTCAACCTCTCTGTTATATTTACTGACTTTTGCCTTCAGCCATAACATCCCACACAACCTGGAAGACTAGTACATTCTTCTCATTCAAACACATGTGACATAATAATCACTACTATAGATTGAAGCTAGCCTTCTCCAATGATCACCCAATTGTTAAACTATCCTTATTTAAATACATTTATCTTTTTCTTTTATTTTCTTCTTTCACAAAGCAAGCATTTACTATCTATTAAATATATACTTGTGTATATATATGTGTATATATACACATATGCATATACAGAGATACATACTTAGATCCATGGGAAAAACAAAAATTGTGGCATATGGTCTGCCAGGATCTAAATGTTTGGGTCCTCGCAAGACTCATGTGATAAAAGGTAATCACCAATATGATGGTGTTAGGAAATGAAGCCTTTGGGAGGTAATTGAATCATGAGAACAATAGGATTGGTGCCCTTATAAAAAAGGCCCCAGAGAGCCACCTTGCCTCTTCTACCATGTGAGGACAAAGCAACAAAGCACCATCTATGAGCCAGAAAGCAGACCCTGCCAGATACAGAATCTGCCAGACTCTTGATCTTGGAATTCCCAGCCTCCAGAAATCTGGGAACTTCATTTCTGTTGTGTACAAAGTATCTGGTCTTAGTCCATTATAGCAGTCCAAATGGACTAATACATAGTCCCTACTTTCAAGGACAATACATTAATTGGAGTAGGATAATTGCTATAAAAAATCACAATATTTCAGTGGTTTCTCACAATAAAACATTGCTCTTCCTATTCTAGTGAAGATTTCAAGGGGTGGGAAGCAAAAATAGAGGAGTTCTATACCCAATCGGGAACATGCAGCTTCTCCATCATGAACTCTGTTCTCCTCAGGAGTCAGCTCCATTCAGCAGGTGCTGGGGAAAGAAAAGTGGGTGACATCTGGCAGGTTTGTAAGCGCCAGGCTGGAGGAGGGAACCTGGTTTCTACTCCCATTCCTTTGGCCAGCTCTTGGGTGCATGGCCACACCTGATGGGAAGGTGGAGCCCCAGAAGAGCCAGGAAACCCCTGCGTCAGTCCAAAGTTAGGAGAAGATTCTGCTAGTCTTTACCTTTGGTACCAACCTCTGTATCAGTCTCAATTAGAGAGGAAAACAGAATCTGCTCTAAGATGTTCAAGTGGGAAGGGATTTAACAGAGGCAATCAAAGATTTACAAAATCATTGTAAGAGCAGAGTGCACAAAAGTCAAGGAAACCACTGCTACTCTTCAGGAAATCGGGAAGGGCAGGAATCTCAGAGAGCCACCACTGATGGCCTGATGGACTGTAGTCCTGAAGTAGCGTTGTTTCCAGGAAATGGGAGCAAAATTATCAGATCTGTCCTCTGCTGAAGCCGATGTGATTTCCCTCCATCATGGGAGACCTTATAACCCTTCTTCCCTTCTGCCATGTAACTCACACAGGTACCACTGATTTGCCGACCTCCAATGTGAGCCCAGTATCTAGGACATCTGGGTAATGTACTCAGGCCTGAAGCTCCTGCAGTAGAGGAAAGAGCAAAGGAGGGAGTGGAAATGGTTCCAAGGTGCCACAAGACAATCCAGCTCAAGGGATGTATTTTTGTTTTCTTTATATAAGTTTTATTTTGAAAATGAGAAATAAAAAACTCTATGTATTAGAATCCTATGTACTAGAACTATATTCATCATTCATATTTGTTAACCTCTGTTTTATTTTTCAGAGCCAGCTTTAAAAGTATAATATTTGGGGAGTTAAATAGCACATTTGTATTTGAAAAATTGTGTTTAACTGGGGAGTCAAGATTGATTTGTTTCTGAAGAGGTTTGAGGAGAACAGATAAACATAAAGCCATTAGATTGAGCACAGATGCCATTGCTCCACCATTAAATTGATGAGCCGTAACTAGTCAATGAACTAAATCAATATCATTATTAACCCTTACCATTTTCAGCAACAGTGACTTCATCTTGTCTCTAATTTTTGCTCCAGAATACCAGGGAAAGTTTAGTCATATCACAGACTCCATGTTATTGGTGATTTTTGTGTGGGGTCTCAGTGGGCTGCTCAGTACAATGAGGGGTTTATTTATTTACTCATTTTTACTTTGCTTGAGTTCTCTGGTTGTTATTATTTTAAAACATAGCTTTCATTTTAATAGTTATTGATAATTTTTTTACTTTATTACTCACAATACTGAAAAAATAGGTAGGTGTTAGACTTAGTGTATGGTACGGTTTGGCTCTGTGTTCCCACCCAAATCTCATGTTGAATTGTAATTCCCAACATTTGGGGAGGGATCTGGTGGGAGGTGATTGGATCCTGGGGGACAGATTTACCCCATGCTGTTCTTGTGATAGTGAGTTCTCACGAGATGTGATGGTTTATAAGTGTGTGGCACTTTCCTGCTCACCCTCTCTCTCCTGCTCCACCATGGTGAGATGTGCTTACATCCCCTTCGCCTTCCACCATAATTGTCAGTTTCCTGAGGCCTCCCAGCCATGCTCCTTGTACAGCCTGTGAAACTGTGGGTCGATTAAAACTCTTTTCTTTACAAATTACCCAGTCACAGGTAGCTCTTTAGAGCAGTGTGAGAACGGTATAACAGTTATATATACTTATATCAATAACATTTAAATATTCATGCAGGGAGGACCACAGTGAAGTAAGTACAGGTGCAGATCACTATGTTTAAACTTAAAAATCAGGAGCTTGGGGCAGTTCATAAATGCAAGTCCCTGTCTATGCCTGTATGAATAATTGGAGGTTGTGCAAAACTATTGGTACAAATGTTAGCTTCTGGCCATCGGGCTCTGCAGATTCTCATCAAGTTTGATAGCTCTAGGCAGGTATGTGAACAACCTCTAAGAATGTCCACCTCAACTGTGTCTGCTAGTCAGCTAAAGGCAGAATGTAAGGATTTTGCTGTTATAACGAATGATAAGTACATTTGCTAATGTTTACTAAAAAGAGTAATAATATTAACTAACAGATAGTGTTACTCATCAGACTCTGGGTAGGGGCTATTATCATTCATGTTTTAGAGATGCACTAACTTCAGATGCAAATAAGTTAATTTCCCCAAGGTCACAAGTGGAAGCAGTATGGTTTCAAAGTCTAAGTTCTTAACCATTGTGGCAATATATAGCTCACAACTGTAGCTATTATTTTTTCTGCCTCGATGCACATGAATCATCTGCCTATGTGTGAGTGGCAGAAATGAGTGAATTCCTACTATAATTAACATGCAAGCAGGGGCAGGAAACATGGGAGATGACCGTTAATGAGAAGTTCTCCAGGAATCTTTCATGATTAAAATGGGAAATCAACACATCATCAATTAGAACGTAGATATGAAAAGTTACCTTAGATTGTTAAGGTGGTTCTAGGCCATCAATATATGATTTCGCTGCAAATGAATCTATTATCGATCTAGAATTTTAATGTAAATCTATCTGTAACTGTTATGCCAATTGGAAAACACTGTATTAGCAAGAGTTTGAAATAAATATAAACGTCTATCAATAGTGTACTGGTTAAATAAATTAAAATATATCCATATAATGAAATAATATGTATGATTTAAAAATTGAAAAGTCCTTTAATATATTAATGGAAAGATATTTGAAATATACTCTCAGGTATAAAACAAAGTTTAAATAAATGTATATATGATGCTACCTTTTACATAAAAAGGGTAAGAAAAAAGAGATCCTATAACTGTATTGGCTTTCACAAGCATAAAACTTCTCTGGAAAAATAAACACAAAAATAACAATAGGGATTACATTTTATGGTGATGGAAACTGAGAAGATAGGGAGTCAGATAGGAGAAAGATGCTACTGTATCGATTGTGATGTCTGAACTATGGAAATATGTTTCCTATTTTGAAAATTGATTTAAAAATTAAAAGAAGCATTTATGAAGCACTTGGGTATGAACCACTATAGCTAGCACTATGGGTGGAAGGGAATAGAAAAGACAGAGTTCTCAAATTCTTTATTTGGACAAGCAAACATGCACCACTTAACACTTACTTAGTAAGCAACATACAAGTAAACACAAATTAGGACAAGACAAACTGCTGTCATAAGTGTAGGAGTATGCAGAGTAATGGCATGCAGAGAATTTGCTGAGTATAATTAGAGTTGTCTTCTTGGGGGAATTGAATTGCATGCCTAGTTTGAGAGAAAAGAGACATAGTGTTATAAACAGTGTGGTGTTGCACATGCAACATTCTGAAAACTACAAGTGTGGAGAAATAAACTAAACTCTTAAGTCATTGAGGGAGATTGAAGGACTGGTGCCTTGAGAAGGTAGAACACTGGTATCTTGAGTCTCCTATCATCAAGGGAAAGGGGCCATGCTCTTCTTATTTAGGCTTGATCTTGGTTTATATTTATTTCCACTCTGTTGTCTTACTGGATTCCCTATAGTACTTTTTAACTGATTTGCTTCAGTGTTCCAGGTACCTATTTATGTCATTTACAAAACCTAACAATTTAACTTTTTCCTTTCCAATTTTATATCTCTAATTTCTTCCTATGTTTTAATTGCATCGACAGACATTTCTAATACAATGGCACATCCTTCTTTTTCCTAATTTAGAGGGAATCAACTAACTGGCTATCAAGCTAGCATACATTTTATTATGATAAGGAGCAATTTAGTTAAGTGTTAAGTACGTAAATGTTTTTAAAAATAAGAATGAACACTGAATTGTGTTAAATGCCTTTTCAGCATCTGTGGAACTATGGAAATGATCTGTTTTTTCTTTTAGACCTATAAATACAATGATTATACTGATAAATTTACAAATGTTGAACCATCCTTGCATTTCTGGAATTATCTCTACTAGATTTCAATGTTCTGTTTTAGGGTGTTGATATATTTTTGTCATTATTTTATCTGAGAGTTTTGTGTTGATATTCATGAATTACAGTTTTACGTAGTTTTGTGTCAGGGGCTATGGTGGACAGACTTTAACGTTGCTTCCTGGTATTCTTGCCGTTGTATAATCAAGTTTCTTTGAGGATGGTTTGGGTCCATGATTTTCTTCTAACCAGTAGAATATGGCAAAGGTGATGGGGTATGACTTCCATACTTACACTACATTATATAAATCTTCATCTTGCTAGCAAACTTGCTCTAGGGGCTCCTTCTCTATTGGTGACTTTGAGAAATCAAACTGCCATGAATTCTATACCACAGATGTATGCACGATCTTTATTAAGTTTTGGTATCCAGGTTATGGTTTATTTATATTTTCTGGAAAAGACTCAGAAGCCATGCTTTTTAACTCTGAAACTGATTAAATAACATTATTTTCAAAAACATT
The DNA here is from genome assembly GCF_000951035.1 of Colobus angolensis palliatus. Taxonomy (NCBI): domain Eukaryota; kingdom Metazoa; phylum Chordata; class Mammalia; order Primates; family Cercopithecidae; genus Colobus; species Colobus angolensis. The sequence goes on along the minus strand of NW_012119376.1, from coordinate 12,261,597 downwards.
GGTGGGAACCCTCTGTTAACTTGTTTTCACCTGGTGCTTTTTTTTTGAGAAGACATTCTCTGCCAACCTTTTCTATTTCTTCTATGTAATTTGGTCTGCTTAGATTTTTCTATTTCTTCTGGAGTCAGTTTTTGTAAATAATATTTTCCAATAAAAATGACCTTTGCATCTAGATTTTTTTGAGAATTAAGCAAAAATAGTCTAATTATTTTCTTAATTTCTAAACAAAAACAAATTAGATCAGTTAATGATTTAATCAATATTTTTTCTTTTATTTTTGTTTGTTAGTTTATGCAACCAGTATTTTTTAGTTATTATTATTGTACTTTAAGTTCTAGGGTACATGTGCACAACATGCAGGTTTGTTACATCTATACACATATGCCATGTGGGTGTGCTGCACCCATTAACTCGTCATTTACATTAGGTGTATCTCCTAATGCTATCCCTCCCCTCTCCCCCCACCACATGACAGGCCCCGGTGTGTGATATTCCCCACCCTGTGTTCAAATGTTCTCATTATTCAATTCCCACCTATGAGTGAGAACATGATAGTTTGCTCAGAATGATGGTTTCCAGCTTCATCCATGTCCCTACAAAGGACATGAACTCATCCTTTTTTATGACTGCATGGTGTTCCATGGTGTATATGTGCCACATTTTCTTAATCCAGTCTATCATTGATGGACATTTGGGTTGGTTCCAAGTCTTTGCTATTGTGAATAGTGCCGCATTAAACATACATGTGCATGTGTCTTTGTAGTAGCATGATTTATAATACTTTGGGTATATACCCAGTAATGGGATTGTGGAGTCAAATGGTATTTCTAGTTCTAGATCCTTGAGGAATCACCACATTGTCTTCCACAGTGGTTTAACTAGTTTACAGTCCCACCAACAGTGTAAAAGCATTCCTATTTCTCCACATCCTTTCTAGCACCTGTTGTTTCCTGACTTTTTAATGATCGCCATTCTAACTGGTGTGAGATGGTATCTTATTGTGGTTTTGATTTGCATTTCTCTGATAGCCAGTGATGATGAGCATTTTTTCATATGTCTGTTGGCTGCATAAATGTGTTCTTTTAGAAAGTGTCTGTTCATATCCTTTGCCCACTTTTTCATGGGGTTGTTTGATTTTTTTCTTGTAAATTTGTTTAAATTCTTTGTAGATTCTGGATATTAGCCCTTTTTCAGATGAGTATATTGTAAAAATTTTCTCCCATTCTGTAGGTTGCCTATTCACTCTGATGGTAGTTTCTTTTGCTGTGCAGAAGCCCCTTAGTTTAATTAGATCCCATTTGTCAATTTTGGCTTTTCTGCCATTGTTTTTGGTATTTTCATCATGAAGTCCTTGTACATGCCTATGTCCTGAATGGTATTGCCTAGGTTTTCTTCTAGGGCTTTTATGGTTTTAGGTCTAACATTTAAACCTTTAATTCATCTTGAATTAATTTTTGTATAAGGTGTAAGGAAGGGATCCAGTTTTGACTTTCTACATATGGCTAGCCAGTATTCTCACACAATTTATTAAATAGGGAATCCTTTCCTCATTTCTTGGTTTTGTCAGGTTTGTCAAAGATCAGATGGTTGTAGATGCGTGGTCTTATCTCTGAGGGCTCTGTTCTGTTCCACTGGACAATAGCTCTGTTTTGGTTCCTGTACCATGCTGTTTTGGTTACTGTAGCCTTGTAGTAATAGTTTGAAGTCAGCTAGCGTGATGCCTCCAGCTTTGTTCTTTTCGCTTAGGATTGTCTTGGCAAAGCGGGCTCTTTTATGGTTCCATGTGAACTTTAAAATATTTTTTTCCAATTCTGTGAAGAAAGTCATTGGTAGCTTGATGAGGATGGCATTGAATGTATAAATTACCTTGGGCAGTATGGCCATTTTCACGATATCGAGTCTTCCTATCCATGAGCATGAAATGTTCTTCTATTTGTTTGTGTCCTCTTTTATTTCATTGAGCAGTAGTTTGTAGTTCTCCTTGAAGAGGTCCTTCACATCCCTTGTAAGTTGGATTCCTAGGTATTTTATTCTCTTTGTAGCAATTGTGAATGGGAGTTCACTCATGATTTGGCTTTCTGTTTGTCTGTTATTGGTGTAAAGGAATGCCTGTGATTTTTGCACATTGATTTTGTATCTTGAGACTTTGCTGAAGTTGCTTATCAGCTTAAGGAGATTTTTGGCTGAGATGATGGGGTATCTAAATATACAATCATGTCATCTGCAAACAGGGACAATTTGACTTCCTCTTTTTCTAATTGAATACCCTTTATTTCTTTCTCCTGCCTGATTGCCCTGGTCAGAATTTCCAACAAAATGTTGAATAGTAGTGGTGAGAGAGGGCATCCCTCTCTTGTGCCAGTTTTCAAAGGGAATGCTTCCAGGTTTTGCCCATTCAGTATGATATTGGCTGTGGGTTTGTCATAAGTAGCTCTTATTATTTTGAGATATGTCCCATCAACACCTAGTTTATTGAGAGTTTTTAGCATGAAGCACTGTTGAATTTTGTCAAAGGCCTTTTCTACATCTATTGAGATAATCATGTGGTTTTTGTCTTTGGTTCTCTTTAGATGATGGATTGTGTTTATTGGTTTGCATATGTTGAACCAGCCTTGCATCCCAGGGATGAAGCCCACTTAATCATG